>NC_087563.1:15447680-15751680 GCF_036250125.1 Pseudopipra pipra
AGGGCCTCACCACCCTCACAGGGAAGAATTCCTTCCCAATATCCCATCTAACCCTTCCCTCTGTCAGTGTGAAGCCATTCCCTCTCATCCTGTCCCTCCAGGCCCTTGTCCAAAGTCCCTCTCCAGCTCTCCTGGAGCTCCTTTATGCAGTGGAAGGGGCTCCAAGGTCTCCCCAGAGCCTTCTCTTCTCCAGGCTGAACACCCCCAGCTCTCCCAGCCTGGCTCAATAGTAGAGCTACTTGGAGCATCCAGCTTTTGGAGCATCTTCATGGCCTCATCTGGACTCACTCCAACAGATCCACCTAGTTCTTACCTTGGGAGCTCCAGAGCTGGAGGCAGCACTGCAAGGGGGGTTCTCAGAGGGGCAAATCCCCTCCCTCACTGCTGCCTTTGCTGCAGCCCAGGACACCTTTGCCTCTCTGGGCTGCAAACACACATTCCCAGCTCGTGTTGAGCTTCTTGTCAACCAACACCCCCAAGTCTTTCTCCTGGAATATTTCCTCCTAATAAGCACTATTCCTTATAGCACTTCAAAGAGGCCTAGAAAAATAAACAAGAATAATTGGAAATCTCCTGTGTTAGTGTCAGATGTGCCGGTTAATGCCAGGAAAGTAAGATAATATGCTCTGATGGAGGAAAAACACAGTCCCTGCACATTTCCCTGTTTTGTGGAGAGATCAACACCCTGCTAAGGGATCTTCAGTAAATAGCTTCTAATGTGACCAAACTAGCAACATCTGAATATTAGCTAAGTATGCACTGTAATTTTTTCCCCAATGATGTGTATGTGTAAGTTTGAGCACTGCTCCATGATTCAGAATTTTTTTCCTAATTGGAAAAAAATTATCACAAAAATCACTCGTGTTCACTACCCAGAGTTTAGGTTTCACTCCATTATACTGCATAGCTCTAGAGGACTGCTTTGCAACATCCTCATTCTGATTCTTAATTCTGATTCTCAATTAGCTCATGCCTAGAATGAAAAGTCAACCGTTTGAAAATCTGATTTAACTATAAATGAGTTACTTATAATGGCATATTCATTTTTAAAGTTATGTCATGCCACGAACTGCTGGCTAATTTCTGGACCTTATTCAGTTGGCACAGAGATGGAGATGGATATACTCCCTGGCTGGAAGGTTAGCATCTTGATTTTTTGGGTCAGCCAAGTCACTGTTCTCACTGAAAAAGAGATAAGATATGTGAGTAATTGTAATAGGAGTGTGACTGTGTTAATTCATATTTTATAATAGATTCCACTTTCCAAATCCTGATTCAATTCTTTGTATCTTTCCAGAACTTCTCCAGCTGATTTTTACCCAAAGTGATCTCTGTCAAAAAATGAATTATTTCAATAGCTCACAGACTTGGGAGGAATATGATAAAGTGTATCTCTGGTTTGTTTTTTCCCCATTTTACAGTCTTTTTATAACAACACTGTGAGCACCAAACCCTGCTGTTCTCATGCCATGACATCTTTCAGTGTCCTAATTGTTAATTAAGAAATACTTATATAATCAAAAGGTTTTTCCTATTAATCTGTTTCAATTTTCCAGCATGTTTCAAACTGTAATGGCAGTTTTGATTTTCTGAATTCAAAATATGAATTCTAGATTGCTATTTTTGTGCCTTGGAAGGCTCACTTCCCACCACCTCATTTTAAAATTTCTTGAATAACACGGATGTCTTACAGCTAATTCCAGGCAGGTACTTACTGAGCTTCATGGCACAACTCTGCCTGCTGTGTTCAAACAAAGCTAAATGTCAGTCATGCAAAAGCTCCACAAAACCACCCTACAGAGGTTCTGTGGAATGAGAAATAGATGGAGGCTAGGAATAGCTAAGGGAAAAAAATAAAAAGCAAGTAGATTTTAATTCAACTGGAAAATACATAATGAAAGATTTGCAGATGAGAAAGATCAGAGTGTGGCTGAGATTGCTGCTGGCTCCAGGTCTTCCCTTGGCAAAACTTATGATCCTGGACTAAGATACAGTGAAAGATCTCCCCTCTCACATCTGTCACAGCATTGCTATGTTCTTTGATCCTTCACAAGAACCTTGACTTTTCAGACCATATTTTGCTGCCTTACTTTCATCCTATCACTTCAAATTATGACCAGCTTTTATATAAAATTTTAGGAAAGGGAAGAAAGGAAATCAAGCATTATTACAGAAGAGTGAAAAGATGAAAGAGGGAAAGAGAAATTGAACTTCAGAGGCAAGAGGAGGGAGGGCAGGATTTAAGGAAAAATGTAATGTAAGTCCAAAGAAAAGGATGCAAATTCAATTCTCCGATGACTTCCCACTTCACCCTTCACAAAGGTGTGTTTCTCTCTTCAGCAAACTCCCCTTACAAAGAGCTCAGGGAAGATTTTGTTCAGTAGATAAACTTTGATACCACTTACTGAAGAAATAGTTCCTCTGGGTTATTCTGTAGTTACCTTTTTATCTGTAGATATCTTATTTTGCATTAAGCAGATACAAGAGTGTTTTATTCCCCATCAGAATTCACACAGGGGAGATATTTTTATCCTGAGGGGTGTCATGTTCAAACTTTAGGGAGACAAAGGACTATCCAGTTCCCTCTCAGTGCTTTTTAATCAGTCTTTTTCAACAAAAACCCCTCTCCCAACCAGTGCTAATTCATTAGAATCTCCAGAGTAAGATCACAGGTTTGATGTTCATGCAGATTAAAGTAAAAACAGCTGAACAGAGTGAAAGATAAACCTTTGATAAAAAGGCAAGAGCTCTCTCAAAAACAGCTGTAGATCTTCCACAAGTTTTCACACCTGTAGCTAAACCAAGGTGCCAGGGTGGGGAAGCTTCTGGTGCTGCTGGATGTTTTACCCAAAATGTCTTCTTATGACCTGCACAATTACTCTCTGCCTGAGGTGTTGGTTTGGCTAAGAGTGGGGCTTCCAAAAGCCTAATAATATCTCTTTGAAATGATGAGATTAAAAACCCTTGCCTGAATGTGTGCAGATCTCAGGGTGACGTGGGAAATTATTGTTGATCTCCCATATTCCCAACTGTTCCACCTATGCACAGTTAGAAAAACCTGGGTGAAGTGTAGCTAAGATGGTGTTGTTATAGTCAATGCAGAACTAATTCAGCAAAATGTCTGCAAGAAGGATTCCTGTGGGTTTCAAAATACTTTCTGTCTGCTGAAAGGTAAGACCAGACCTAAGTCTGGAGGACTGCACTATACTAAAAAACATACTTAAACTCATTAAAAATCCAAGTGATATACTTAAATTGTTCTATATCAATGTGGTTGGCTTCCAGAGTCAACAGATGTTGATTAATTTTTTTTAAAACAAAGATGTTGAAACAAGTTAAAAGAATATGATTTTGTGTTTATATGAAGGTAAAAGAATATGATTTTGTGTTTATATGAAGGTTTATGTAAAATATTTATAAGAGCTACTTGTGACTAATGTTCTATTGCCCCTCATGCTCTTTTCCAAATCTTCATTGTTCCTTTTCTGTCTTGGCAGTTTGGACTCATTGAAGAGCAGGACAAGAGTATGTTTCTTTAGTGACAAAAATTGATATAAACAATTCCTTAATAACTTATTTTGTATCATCTTTTACTCAGAACATATAGTAGCATAGGAAGCCTAGTGCTGGAAAGGGACTGTTCAGATGTCTTTTTTATGATCTCTTAAGCAGTGATGCCCTCCTGTGGACTCCAGACAGTATGATTTCTACTGGAATAACTGGAAAGTTATATGCATGAAAACGATGTGGTTTCTTTCTAACACTTAATTAAGGACACTCTAACTAAAATATCCTATGATGACATTTAACATAGGGCATTATTTGGCCAGTGCTTCTGGTTTGAGAAATACATTTCCTTTAGGTGGATGACACAGGTGGAGCTTTTATCTGAAAAAGTGCCTAAATTTAGAAACTTCAGGTGCTTATACAATGATTTTTATTTATTCTATAGGTTGCTATCAGAGTTGAAACAATGTTTTGCTGCAACTGCCCTGTCCGAAGGGGAAGAGTACAGATTTCTTTTGCATGGTGCTTTCCTAGGAATTTTTAAACACATGGGAGAGGGTTATGCATTTACTCATTTACAGTTAGAAACAGTTCAAAGGTATGGTGGAAAAGGGCATTTCAGGAGCAGGGAAAGCCACCTAGTTCATAGGAATGTGTATAACAAGTGCCTGGCTGCACAGATCAGGTGACTGGATGCCTCACCAGGCATGAATCCGACAGGAATTGCAGAGGTCTGGCTGGAATCTCCACAGCAGCTCAGATGACTTGGGAAGCATGAAAGTCTGGGAGACTCAGAAGAAACTGATGCTCAGCTGTCTAGGAAACTTCCTTCCCCAGGGCCACAGAAGGACACCAGGTCAAGGAGTTTGGCCTTTCTGTAGTATCAGAGGAGACATTTTCACCTGCAAGTGATGGGAATGTTTGTCAGAAAGGCGTTTTCCTTTCATTAATCAGAAGTGCAAATGAAGAGGAAGGATTTGGGCTACACTTGAGTAGTGTCAGTGACTTATTTTTCCTACTGATTTACTCACATCTTAAAGACCCTCATGTCCTCCTCCTGATGCAAGCAGTGACTCCTTTGATCTCTTCCTTGGCCTACTTGTCTGTCTTGTTCTCAGGCAGAGAAAGTGAGCTGCAAACAAGCCTTCTCTTTCTTCGTTATCCATTGAGGCCACGAGAAGCTCCTCTTAAATTTTCTTCCTTTTTGCTGTAAATTATTATGGGTCTCATGGATTATTTTCTACATGAAATATATTAATTTTTCTGGCAAAGGGCCACACAGTTTTTACAACAACTAGTAGGCGAAATATAGTTTTGTGTTTCCTGTAATTGTGTGGAGCTTGCAGATGGCCTCTGGGAAGAAGCTTTTTATTTAAGAGTAGGATATATTTGTTTATTTTTAAACCACAAACACTTCAGTGACACTACGAGCATATTCTCTTTTCTACCAGATAAAATGATTGTGTCTGTTCATGCATTGAGATAAATGGATTTAAACATGTGACATCATGTTCAGCCTCTCTGGACTTCCTCTGGGGCTGTGGTTAACCAACCTTCCAGCACAGTCAGTGTTACACTTGTGTCTGCCAGTCTCCAAGGGAGCATTTCCAATTCATCTCTATCGGGGGATGTTGCAGTTCCGCTTCCTTCCTCCTGCCAGCACCAGCAGATCATGCGAAAAAAAAACTGTTTCAGAAAGCTGAGGCAGCTGAAAACTTAAGTTCTTTTTCGTGATAAAATTATTTTTGGCTGTCTCAGTTCTCTTAAGTGCATTGCTGTGTGTTTGCACAAGCATCAAGGCTGGCACATGGAAAAAGGCAGGATTCCCGGGCTGGAGCGAAGCAATCCCAGAGCATATCAGCTCAGACAACTGTGGAATTACATCCTGACACGGTGCCCAGTGCAAAACTGTAACGGTGGGTGAATTGAACCACACTGTGAACTGACCTTCAAGGAAAGAACATTTCACCGCAAAAGCCATTCTTAGTTCCTGTGTAATTTTTAACATAAATCCCAGTGGCTGTAAGACCAAAAAAAAAAAAAAAAATCCTGTCTCTGGTGAAAAATTCACTAAATTTTAAAGTAGTGCTGCAGTCTTCATGCTGGCAATGTTTAAGGTACTATTAAAGAAAAAAAAGAAAAAAGGGAAAGGAAATTGATCTCGCTATTAGTCATTTCATAGGGCTCACATACCCTTGAACTCTAGTTATTTCTCTGAGAAAACACCTCCTTTTCAGAGATTTAAGGATGAGGAGGCAGTGATAGAGTTGGAAAGAGGACTGGGAAACGGGGGAGGAAACAGTAGCTGGAAAAGTGAGTGAGAAGGAATCACAGAGTCGTTCAGGTTGGAAAAGCCTTCCGAGCTCATCGAGTCCCACCGTTCCCCCAGCGCTGCCAAGGCCACCACTAACCCATGTCCCGAGGTGCCACATCCACACCTCTGTTAAATCTCTCCAGGGACGGTGACTCCACCACTGTCCTGGGCAGCTGTGCCAGGGCTGGACAGTCTTTTCTGTGAAGAATTTTTTCCTGATATCCAATCTCACTCTTCCCTGGCACAGCTGGAGGCCGTTCCCTCTCGTCCCGTCTCTTGTTCCCTGGGAGCAGAGCCCGACCCCTCCCAGCTCCCCCCTCCTGTCAGGGGGTTGCAGAGCCAGAAGGTCCCCCCTGAGCCTCCTTTTCTCCAGGATGACCCCCCCCCCCCAGCTCCCTCACCCGCTCCTGCTGCTCCAGCCCCTTCCCCAGCTCCCTTCCCGAGACACACTCCGACCCCTCAATGTCCTTCTGAGAAAACAGACCGGGAGTGTGTTGAAAAGGGATGGATGAACACAACGGTGGGAAGAGCCACCGCTAAGAGGGAGCAAACGGGAAGCGGACGGACCGGAGCGGGTAAACCCCAGAGGAGGGGAGTGAGGAACTCGCAGTTGGCGATGCCCTGAGGGGGAGGCGAGGGACACACAGAGGGACAGCAGAGCCCGGCGGGGCTGTGCCCGCGGGTCCGGGAGTGTCGGTGTCCAAAGGTGGGTCTTAGGAGGAGAGACCAGGCTCTGCTCAGGGGTGCCGAGCAACGGGACGCGAGACGACGGGCAGAAACTGATGCACAGAAAAGGGCCACCTGAACATGAGGCAGAACCTTCCCGTGCAGTGACCGCGCACAGACTGCCCAGAGACGGTATGGGATCTCCCCAGCACCGCGAGGACGCCGTGCTGCGCGATGTGCTCTGGGGTGACCGCGGCGGTGCCCGCCCCCCTGCCCCGCCCGGGGCTCCGTGAGGGGCCGGGCGGGTCCCCCCTCAGGGCTCCCAACGGTCCCCGCGTTCAAACGCTCCCGCGCGACCCCCCGCGCGCCGTGGGGCGGGGCCGCCCGCGGAGGGAGCGCGCGCCGTCCCGCAGCGCGCGCCCCGATTGGCCGCGGGCCCGGCGCATCGCCCCGCCCCTCCTCTCGGCGCGCGCCGAGCGCGTCCCGCGCCCCCCATTGGCCGCCCGCCCAGTCCTTCAACCGGCGCACCCCCCTGGAGCCGTGGCGGGGGTCGCGCCCTCTGATTGGCCGCCGCGCGCGTCCGTCGCGCCCACCGCTCCGCCCCCTTAAAGCTGAGTGGCTGGCGGCGCTGGCGGCGCGCCCCCATTGGCCGCGGCGGAGCACGGGCCGTACGCGGGGGGCGGAGCTCCCGGCGGCCCCTTTGTGTGGGCACCAGTCGCCGGCCGCGCTCCCGAGAAGCCGCCGCCGCCATTTTGTGCGCGCCCTGTGCTCGCCCCCACCCCCGCCCGCCTTTCCGCGGGAGCGGCGGCACCGGGGAGGCCCCGACTGCGCTGCCGGGCCGCTGAGGCGGGAGCGGAGGCGCCGCGCCGCGCCCAGGGACCCACCGCCGGCGGCCGCCGCAGCCCTGAGGTCGCGCTGCTCGCGGCGGGGGGAAGAGGCGGCAAGACGGAGCAAGGGGGGAAAAAACCTCCGGAGCTGCTGCCCCCGAACAGGAGGAGGAGTCTCGGGGCCAGGCCCAGGCGCGGCGGCGGCGGCGGCAGCAGCGGCGGCAGCATGGAGAACTCGCAGCTGTGCAAGCTGTTCATCGGCGGGCTGAACGTGCAGACCACGGAGGCCGGGCTACGGGAGCACTTCGCGGCCTACGGCACCCTCACCGACTGCGTGGTCGTGCTCAACCCGCAGACCAAGCGCTCCCGCTGCTTCGGCTTCGTCACCTACTCGGCGGTGGAGGAGGCGGACGCCGCCATGGCCGCGTCCCCCCACGCGGTGGACGGGAACGCGGTGGAGCTGAAGCGGGCCGTGTCCCGGGAGGACTCGGCCAAGCCCGGCGCGCACGCCAAGGTGAAGAAGCTCTTCGTGGGCGGCCTGAAGGGGGACGTGGGTGAAGGGGACCTGGTGCAGCACTTCAGCCAGTTCGGCCCCGTGGAGAAGGCCGAGATCATCGCCGACAAGCAGAGCGGGAAAAAGCGCGGCTTCGGCTTCGTCTACTTCCAGAACCACGACGCCGCCGACAAGGCGGCCGTGGTCAAGTTCCACCCGATCCAGGGCCACCGCGTGGAGGTCAAGAAGGCCGTGCCCAAGGAGGACATCCAGGCGGGCGGGGGCGGCGGCGGCTCCTCCAGGCCTTCGCGGGGAGGCAGAGGAGGAGGAGGAGGAAGGGGCCGGGGCGGCGGCGGCTCCGGCAACCGGGATCACAACGGGCTCTCCAAAGGGGGCGGCGGCTACAACAGCTACGGCGGCTACGGCGGGGGCGGAGGCGGCGGGTACGGCTCCTACGGCGGCGGGTCCTACGGAGGCGGCGGCGGAGGGGGCGGCGGCGACTACGGCAACGGGTACGGCGGGTTCGGCAGCTACAGCCAGCACCAGTCCTCCTACGGCCCCATGAAGAGCGGCGGAGGAGGTGGAGGAGGGGGCGGCAACTGGGGGGGCCGCAGTAACAGTGGACCGTACAGAGGAGGTTACGGTGGGGGAGGCTACGGGGGCGGCTCGTTCTGAGTTTGGAGTGCCCATACCCATTGAGGAGGGAGGCGTGGAGAGCCCTCCCTTCGATACGGGGCAGCTTCTCAATGGTTTCTCCCCTCACCCGCCGAACGGCAGCTCCTTTTAAATGCCTCCCTGCTGTGGGAGCGGCTCCTAAATGCCCCCTGAGGGTCGCCTCTGCTGCCTGTGCCACTTCGTTCTCTCTGAAGATGGACTGGGCCCCACATACACATACTTTGTGTTACAGTCATTGATGGACTCTATTTTTTTATTATTACTTGGACCTTGGTCGTTTTTATACTAGCAACGAAAAATGTCTTGTTTTAATTTGTTTTTTGGGGGGGTGCGGGGTGGGAAATGTCTTGCTGATCTGGAGTAAAAACTGGGGAGGGATAGGGGGGGAATTTCCTTTGTTGTAAGGACTCGATACCTGGCTACTACGTTTTTTTCTACAAAAGCTACTCGGATCCCATGACTGACTTTAACATTTCTGTAAAGGAGGAAAAAAAAATGGTTTTTACGTTTTTTATTTTTTAAATAAATCATTGTGTTCATTGACCTTTACACGTCTAATTTTTTTTCCTAGGATCAATTCCGTACGGTTTTCAGGCTTTTCTAGGTTTGAAGCAAGTGTTCTTCTGCTGCTTTAAAAATCTCTGTGTACTTAGAGTAAATATTTTGTTGCCGGTAAAGGTCCTAACTGACTTTTTTGCTAGTGGCTTTGAAACACTTGACAGAGAAATTTTTGAAGTACTAATCCGTGGATGTGGTCTGTTTTTTAAATTCTCGTTCTCACTTAGTTCGTGTGCATCCACCATCTTGTACTAGGCAGTTTGACGTGCTGACATGGTTGGTCAATTTTTTTCTATAGGATTTTTCCATCAACGTATGTACTGTGTAGTTTTGAAGAAATAGTTTGTGTTAAGCATGTGCTTCATTCATATAAAATGTTCAGAATTTCCGATTGCTTAGTTTCCAAGTCCTCTTATGGGTTTGTCTGTGTGTGATTCCTTCCAGGAAAGGGTCGACATTTGTCCCTTCTATTTAACACGTACTTGTTTTCATAGTACCGGGTTAACAGACTTTTCACTCGGAACTATTGTCCTTCCTTAAACTTCCCGGCGAATTCTCGCAGCTCCATCTACTGTCGGGATGGCAGCTCCGTGCTGTGGGCTTCCTTAAAACGGGAGCAAAACCGGTTTGCTAACAATTGTACCAGACTTTTGAACATTATTTTATGCCACCAGATTGGTGTAGAGTGCAATGACATCTGCACTGTGAATACAGATGGGCTCTGTGAGTACTGACTGGGAAAAAAAAAAAAAAAGGAATGGATTTGCAATACCTGCCTCAGCACGTAATTTTTTTAATAATAATTGCAGTTGCCCATATTTCAGAAAGTGGTAACCTAAACTCCATGGGCAAAGTGCTCTGAGAACTGAGCCAGCAAGTGTACCAGCAATATAGGTGCCAGTTGTAAAGCAAAAATATCTGTGTAGTCTGCTTGATTAACAAATGTATATTTGTAGCCCTTTCACGCAATAGAATTAAAAGTTTGTTGTTTATTAAAAAAGCATAATGTTTTAGGGGAAAACTGCCTTCCTGCATAGAAATATAGAATAGCAACGTTTATGGGTTTATGGATATCAAATAAAAGATTTGAATTCCTTATATGCTTGAGTGAGAGTATATATGATACGGGGCATGGATTTCAAAAGTACAAAGTTGTTTTGACTTCAGGTTTCTAAGCACTTAGTCCTTTATGCTGATGCTTCATGGGACTGCATCGTAAAACCTGCTTTTTGCTTTGCTCCAGATATGCAAGATATTAGGCATATAATTCCCACTGATCCCAGTGGGCAGTTAAGTGTCTAGGGCTTTGTGCTTCTGGGCTGAAGGATTTCGCATGAAATTTCAAGGTACTGTTGCTGTTTGATGTCAATCTAACCTGGTGCTGATTTTAATTGAAATGAGTCTGTTGCTATTAGAAGTGAAACTGCATCAACTTAATCACTTGTGCTTAAATAAACAGGACAACCTTTTGGTATCATCAGGATTTAAACTAAGAGCTGAGTTTCCTCTTGATTGTGGTAATTTATGTCTCTTAGAGCGAGACTGGTTCCTTTGGCTTTTCTTAACTTTTATAAATAGTTTCCAAATAACTTGCTGTTTGCAACTATATTGTAATTTTTGTCTCAAAAGCTTGTTAGCCTCTGTTGTGAACCAGCATCATTGATATGTTGTAAATCAAAGTAGTTTCAGAGAACTATTTGTAAAACTCTGCAAGTGCCAGCTCCTGTCAGCACACAGCTTCAGGTGGTTTTATTTCAGCTTGAAGTTCTTACTGTACCTTTGCACTTTACAACCATGTTGGACAGTCATCCTTGAACTTCACTTGAAGCACAGCTCTCCTGTTTGTAGCTGAAATGAGCTACTGAGTTCTAGGTTATGTCTCGGTTTTGGGTGTATGATTTAGTCCCTCGCAGTGGTGAGTTGCCTTAACCTTATCAAGGAACAGCCTGGTTTGGAGAGAAATGGTTAAATTCACTGTCGTGATGTGGCTTGTCATTTGACTCGGGAAGGTGAAGGTTTGTGCACCAACTACAACTTTATGGTCTTTTCATATGTTACCTGCCGTGGCAGACTATGTTGATACTAGAAACAAGTAGGTTTTTAAAAAAAAGTGACTTTGTGTGTGAAATCTGACAGTTGGGAACCCTTGTACTGAAATGTGCTGTTTGGTTATCTCTGTGCAATAGTCCTTGTAGGACTCATGTCTGCTAAAGAGTTGATCCCAGAAATTGCACCTGTATTGGGGAGTGTGCTGCCTTGTCTCTCCCTGAAAAGACTGTCACCTGTTTAACAGTGTTTTGTGGTGTCTTGAGTAAGTAGCATTTGCTCTACCCTGACCTCTGGTCTCTCTGGAGCAAGAAATTCTTCTGACACTGCAGGTGATGTTGGAGAGGCTCATGTCAGCACTTGGGGCAGCAGTGCTGGGATGTACCATGGGGTATAGAAAGATGCAAATCTGTATTGGGTAGCATTAAAGACACAGTGACTTACCTTTGAATACAGAGCTGTTTCTAGTACAGTTCCTAGTAATCAGATTTGTTGATAAAGCCTTGCTTATTTATTTAAAGGTATTTAATAATATTTTCTGCCCCCTGGGTGGATTTGTCTTCACAGAGGTATGTGGGAAGAACTGAGATGACATGAGGTGTTATAGCTGGCATGTAAAAGTTTGTGATTTCACAGTTGCTTTAGGGTGGTCACAGAGATACAAATAAAGTAACTTTAGTTTGCTGTCCCTTAGTTTGTAGTTGAGTTCTGAAGTTCCTATGTCTGAAAATATCTCAGTAATTTAATGGCCTTCTGTTCAGAACTGAATACTGGATTGTGCTGGTGTCACCTGTGAGAAATAGAATAGTGAGAGCAACTGGTTTACTTTTAGCATTTAATAAAGTAAAAGTGTAGTAGTTTTCTTAAAACACAGAAGTTCTTTTTATTTTTGTAATCTGCATGACCAAAAAGAAATTCCCCAAACCAAACTTTTCAGACTGTGTTGTGATGTACATGTAGTTTTTTAATAGCAATGGGTGTTCATGTCTACTCTAAAGTATAATTTGTTCTTGATTCTGCTTCTTGTATGACTTGTACGTTTTATTTGGCTAATAAAATTAGCCTAACTCACACTTTTATAATACTGGCTTCTACTGCATTAAAAGGAAACATGCTGAAACACCTGTATACATAATATAATGATACTTGCACAAGTTGATGGAAGTACCTCCTACGTGTTTGTTTTACAGTAGGTGATGAAAAGCTGGTTTAGAACAGTGGTAAGTGTTGGCTGAAACAGCTTCAGTGGCAGCAAATCTCTGTGGGTCACTGACAGCAGTGACAGACTTGCAAAATAAAGGCTGTCTTGCCCTGCAGGCTCTCTAGTGTGCTTGGGTGGACAGTCCCTGCCCTCCAGAGCTGAGGAAGCTTTCGGGTTTGTGTTGGGTGTTGCAATAATTGCGAGTGGTGCAGCTGCAGTTCAGGCTCCAGTGCTGGCTCTGCGTCTCTCGACTGCACTCACAGGAGCCCAGACCTGTAGGAGATTGGGGTGTGCAGAGCTGGGCACTGGCAGGAGGTGCCTGAACTCTGTCAGGTACTTCTTGCACATGTACTTAACGACCTGTGAAGCAGAAATATTTAAGATGTCTAAAAATGTTAAAGTTCTCAAATGCTTTATGATGTGCTTTGCTCCTACCTTCCCTCCAACTTAGATCCCTTCTATAAAGCAAATTTAGCATTGAAAGACCTAGGTGCATGGTGTAGATCAGAACACTGGTTTATTATTCTGCCCTGTCAGCTGATACTATTGTCCCAAAATAATGGCATTCCTTCTCCTGCTGGAAAGGGTCTGAGCTGGAATGGTGCTGAGGACCCCAACCTCCCATTCAAGTCTGAAAATAGAGCAGCTGCTTTTTTCCATGTGCCTCAGAATGTTCATTCTAAAATGCAAAAGCTTGGCTTAAATTGTTAATTGGTGTCTAAGAAATAACCTGAAGGACACCCCTCTGATGTGCACACAGTGAACAGAACACGGTGTGTGTTGTGAGAACGGGGTTTTGCTCCGACAGTCTGGGAGAGGGTTGGTTTTCTGATAGAAGGCAGCTTAGCCAAGCCTTTAGATTAGCATTGCTTGTCCTGTTGTAGATATTATGGATTAGTGTTTATCACATAATCAACAGTTGGTACCACATTTCTGTGGTTTTCATTGTTCCAGACCTTTACTTTCAGAGCTCTTAGGAAGAAGGCATTTTCAGTACGTTTTCCAAACTGTGCATAATACCTTGGATTAATATTAGGTGGCTGAAAGTGTAACACCCAAAATTTCAGTCTTTCACCTTAGCCAGAGGTGTGGTTTACAAAACAGTGAGTTATTTAACATGTTTTGCATAACTGATTCTGTGATCTAATGTATGCATCCGCTGAGGATGAGTTTTCTGCTTGTTATTTTTGTATTTCTTGAATGAATAAAACAATTGTATCCCTGCTTCACTTGAAAATGTATTTCACGATGCAAGCACACCACAGGGACATCTGAGGCAGCCTGGACAAGCACTATTTGCTTTTGTTGATAGGCATTTTTTAGATCTATTGAAGCATTACCACTCTATTATTTCTGGCATGTGTATGTGTACACACAGGCATTACCTCTACTTCCACTTACCTTAATGAGTATTTCTTTGTGCTGTAATGTAAGTATAACTGTTGATGAGTGTCAGATGTGTATTTCTCATAACAGGGTGAAAGTCTCTCTGTATTTTTCCCTAGGAATTTTCTATCATTTACCTCTGCAGCTAGGACTTGTAAAGGGGCTGATGGAGTTTGGGTGCTTTCCTCCTTGATGTTCCTTTGACAAATCCTAGTCTTTTTACCTTCTCTGCTCCCAAAACTCTCATCAATTTCTGTTATATATAAATGGGAGGGAATAGTAGTTTTTGAACTGATATCTCTTGTTTGTATGGTTCTCAGAGTGTTTTAATCATATCTATATTCCCCTTAAAAACATCTTGCTGGGAAAATGGGCAGTGGGAACACTGAAAGAACAAGGGCTATAAAGCTGTAGTTCAGTGCAGAAGAGACATTCTTCAGATTTTTCTGTTTCCTGTAGCTCTATATACTGAATAGACTGAACAGCTAAAAAGATGCAATAGTTCAGGTCTAGGCTGTAACAAAAGAAAAAAACAACACCAACCAGCATAAAAAATAAAATTCAAGTCCAGTTCTCTGTCCATGGTTTGGCCTTTGCCAGTAGGAATCCTAAACAATATTTTTTAAAGTGTGTTCTCAGTGTGGTTAATCTTGGTGTAACTTTATTTGCTCAAAGTCTGTTTAGGCAAAGCTGCAGTGTTGCCTGTTGCTGTTACAGTAAATGCTGGGTTTAGAGCTTGGGCTATTCTCAGATTGTCAGCCATCCAAGTAACCAAAGCTCCTTAACTTTGAAAACTAGATGTCAAGCCCAGGCAGACTAATAATGCCATCTGTCTGAGGCATCTGGATATTGACCCTCTTAGCATGATGTGTGCAGTTTCATTCCCAAATGCTTTCGCAAATGGAAAAGACACAAATCTGGAAAGAACAGCTCTTCCAAAAAAAAAAAAAAAAGAATTGGACTATGTTGAGCTATGTGCAATTTTGGTACATATTATATTCATCAAACTACTAAAAATATCTCTTTTCATGAGTAATGCAGTAAGGAATTGATGCCAATTTAGAAAGGGATTACGTTTCTGGCTGGAAATGTGTCAAGATGCACATTTGCTCACCACCATCAAAGTACAAATCACTGATTAACATTGCAGAAAAATTCCTTAGAAGCAGAACGAGCTGACAAATCTGAAAATACTTTATTTGTTCAAATGCTACTTTGTACCATGGAATTGCCAACTGGTTTGTCTCACAGAAGCCCTGCTCTCCTGGGAATGCTCGTTGAAGTGAAAGACAGGCAAAACTACACATCTGAAAACATGCTGTTAGGCTGTAATCTAGTAAATATAAAAGATGAATATCATCTCAGTCTCTTCTGTCATTTCTGTAACTTTTGTTGCTTTCTATAGCTTTACAATGGATTTTTTCTATTCTGTAAGAAAATCTACAAAACCCCCGGGGGAAGGAAGGATGAGTGTAGTCACTGCAGGCACTGACTGGGAAGAAGAAAGGTCAGGAGTCCTGTCCCTGTTTCCAGCACAGATTTGGATTAAAGCAATGCTGGTTAAAATGCACCAGTAGTGTTTGGGACTGGAAGTTCCTGTGCTTTTTACTTGTTCTCTGTGGATCAATGATCTTGTTTTCTTTGCTGCACACTGACACAGCTCCGGTGGGAAGCCTCCTCTCCCAACCACACACCCTGATGAGCAAACTGCAGCATGGGCAGGGCACAGCCCTGGGAGGAGGCTGTGCTTACCTGCTTATTGTATACAAGCACAGCACTATCAGCTGTGTTTTGAAAGAGTTTACCCCTATTTCATCCTCCAGGTCCCCTCCCTCCTCAGTAGGGATGTCCTCTGGTTTCGAGCTCGTTGGCTGTTCCTGTGGCAGTGTTGTGAAAGATCTCTAAAGCCAAATTCCCAGTTCTCTCCTTGTGGTTATCTAGTACCTCTTCAGGTTTTAGTAATCTGTTAAGTTTACTGGGTAATAAATTTGGCCAAAGTCCTTCACTGTGGGACTTCATTTGGGCTTGTTTAATTGTTTTCTTTCCTCCACTGCTGGAATAATGACGCTCCCTTTACTGGAGAGAGCTCCTTTGGGTCCTGGTGGCAAATTCAGGATTTTTCTCCTGAGATGACTGCAGGGTGGTTGTAGTTGTAATTGCTGATGCCTCTTGCATAAGGTGTTTAGCAAAGTGCGTTCTGCAAGAGGAGTGCCAGCTTTCTACATGGAGATGTATCCTGGAAAAGAGAGATCCCCAGGAGCACAAGGAGTTCCAGCTCATGCAGTCAATGACCTGGTGTGCATCGCTGTGCCTTTCCCTTAAGCCCACCTGTCTGTTATTTCCTGCAGTCTTAAAAGCAGGCAAATTATTTTTCTCTAATTACGTCATTCAGATGCTGTTATGGGAGTTTGCTTTTCCTCACCCAGCACCAGCTCGAATCTGGGCTTCCACTCTGCAGCATCAATTTGACTTTCACAACTTCTTTGAGGCACGAGCTTGGTGATGAATCAGCAGCACGTGTGTTTTGGAAATGTTACCGTGGGTTTGTGGGTAGCTGGTGGCAACGGGGAGCTCTTGTTTTTGGTATACTGGGGAGTCAGATGAGAGGGAGTTGAGAAACATCGCCTTGGGAAGGAGGAGCTGGGCTTGTTTTATTCCTGGTGCTGTTCTATTCCAAAAGAGTTGCAATGAGCTGATGCCACACGCTCTCTGATGCCTTCTCAAAGTGTGTTTTCTTTCTCCCTTACAGGGTGCTCTTCTGCCTGAATAGGAGAAGAGAGGATGGGAAAGCTGAGCCCTGAAAAGCACGCCACAAAAGTCCAGTAAGTGAACAGGACCTGAGCCCTTTAAATACAGTTCCCACTCTGAATATGCTATGGAGATTGGACAGAAAAAAGGGTTTGTCCAGAAAATACCAAGCAGGATAATGAAGGACAATCTGTTACTGGTGAGAAAGACATGCTGCCTGAGACAGCTTTTGCTGTTCAGGTAAAATAATGTGCCTGCAGAAACAATCTTGCCTTAATTTTTGTGTGTGACAGCTACATGATGTCCATTTGTGTTGGTGTTGCAGCATGTTATGTTACGATACAAGGGTGGTGGACTGTGTTTCTTGGCTTTTGCAAAGAACAAGAAATCAAATATTTTAAAAGATTTCAGGAAGAGAGCGAGGCAATGAGTGTACAGGGACTAATAGTAAAGAGATTTGGGTTATGGTTGGGAGATCCTGAATGAGAATAGGTTTGTTTATGCTGGTCTGTCTGAGTTACAGTATACAAATATTAATTAAGCCATACATCTTCATGAAGCATATGGGCAATTTCCCCTTATTACAGAAGGGAATAGTGGAAGCATTAAGGGTTATATTTTAAAGTCGAAGAATCACATTAAAATGATATCTTATGCAAAAAATTTTGGGGAAAAAAAAATCCCACTTTTTGGACCATAGGCTAAACTTTTTCTCAAGTCCACGTGTTCAGCCTGTGGTGAGAACTTCAGTAGATAGATGGACTCTGAGGAGAGGCAGAGAGACTTGCTGATATTTAGGCATCTGAATACCAGCCTTTGCCTTTGCTCCAGCACCCACAACAGTTGTTTTTACAGCTTTCTTCCTGAATGTTATTTTTTTTTCCTTTTGAGCGCTCAATTCTAAACGATAAAATCTATCTGAAACCTTCCTGCAGGTTTCTGATAAATACATAATGTGACTGCAGGGCAGGAAGTCTGTGCCTCTGACACAGGTGACTGTGGGTGACATCCGTGGCTTATGCTACAGGGAAGAGTCAGAGGAGCAGCAGGAAGGATGTTTTCAGCTGGTGGGTTCCTGCTGTGTAGGGTAAACAGTAGAACAGCTCAGGCCCCAGAAAGCACAGCTGGGAGGGTGAAGATGACCAGGGGTTTTTACTCTAAAGGTGGTTATTATGAAGCTGTTGGAATAAAACTACTATTTTTATAGGAGTGGTGGTTTATTTGAAACACTAGAGGAAAGTGCATGTCTAAAGCCCGTTTTTGCTGGCTTGTGGCAGGCGGGAGTGTGGGAAGGGGTCGTGTACCAGCAGAGGGCAACAGTCTGGAGCTCCGCTGGAGATGCCGGTGGCTCCTGCAGCATCTCCGCCTGGGGAGGGATCCCGGGGGGACGGTGCTGGGGAGGTGCTCCAGCCCTCTGCTCTATGAATCACATTTAGAAACCAGTGCTTCGGGGGTCTCCTACTGCTTCAGCTGCCACATCATCACTGATTCCAGCTCTCGGGAGGTCCTTACCTAGAAGGTCTCCTAGAGCTTCCTTTTGAGCCTGCTGATAACCTGAATCCCTGTGAGTTGCTGCAGTAGGTAAATTTTAGCTGCTGTTTTGGTTCTGTTATGTGAGAGCCTGCTCTGAATTCGAGCACTGCTTGGGCAGCAGGGACCTTCAGGCCTTCCCTGCTGAGACATCTCAAGCTCCTGCTCCTTTGGGAGCCAGGGCAGTACCTGAGCACCACCTCAGAGTGACTTCAGTTCACCACGGAGATACTAAAGCAGCTATCTCAATAGATACCTTACATTGCTTTTCTTATATTAATTTCCTTAATGGACCTTTTCTCAAAAAACATATGGTCTAAATGCAGATCTCTCTAAATGAATACTTACTTAATTAGAATGACAAAATAAGTTTAGTTGGAAGGGACTTCTGAAGATGATCTGGTTCAAACACCCCTTAAAACAGGACCAGCTTCAGGGTCAGATCAGCTTGATCACTCAAAGATAAATATATATACTTAATATATACATTAATAAAAATGTACATATATATAAAACATATATTTATCTAAGTATATAAATATCTAAATATATATATATGTCTTTAAAAAAACCCAACAGATTGAAAAACAATTTAGGCTGGGAAGATGCAACTTTGGAAGCTTCCATGAATGCAGTGTTTTATGTACACCTTTACCAGCTCTTCAGTGCCAAAGCCATAGATTATTTTTTAAGAAAGCTGACTAATAATCTGGTGGAGGGGATTATGCAGCTAAACAGGAGAGGTGCTAAAGATAGGAAATTGCTTATGATATGGATCTATGGAACCTGTATATTGGTGTATACCTGGAAACGGGTATGTACAGTGAAGTGAGGGGTTCCCAAATCATTGTTTGTGTTGTATTTAATCTGTATGATCCTGATTCAGGGCTCTTGCAGTTTGCCTTGCAGAGCTAGGAAGGGTTTTTTCCCACCTTGATAAAGTTTGCTTTCTGGAGAAGCTGTGGAGATTGGCAGGATATTTTCCAAATGTATTGGGGCTCTTCACAGAATTAAATTCTTGTCAGCACTCAATGTCCTTTACTTACAACCTCAGGGCTAAACCAGCTGCTGGATTTAAGGCCAGTAGGTAGTTTTGGATCAGATTGGCAGGAATTGTTTTTATTCCCTCCCTTCCTGCCATTTTTATTGAAGAAATTCCTTGCTGCCATGGGGACACTGGCAATGCTTCGCTCTCCTCTCCCTGTGGCTCGTTGGAGTTGGGGGGTTTGGTCTTTTACTATAGATCCGAAGATTGTTGCAGGAATCTGGAAAGGTTTTGGTGGGCCAAGGGTTGGTGGGACTGGCTGGAACAGGAGCTCTGTGGACCTTTCTACTCTGAGTATCAGTTATATGTTGTCAGTGATTGAAGGTGGATTAGATGTAGGAGGAATTTAGGACTACTTGGGACTAGGAATTTTTGAAAGAGGCTGGAAAATTTCCACCCATCAGGTGTTACCTATTCCTTTTAGCTGGATACTTTTTACAAGAGACCAATCTCTGAACCTAAAAACAAGCAAGAAGTTTCTGTCTTGGGGTTGTTACCCAGTCATGAATATTTTGCAAGGCTGCTCTAAAGATAATCTCTGATTACTGGGACATGCTTTTGTCCCATTCCAGCAAGGACTATTTACTGGTTTACTTGTCTGTCACTGGGATTTACCTTTCTGTGGTTGCTGTCAGGATTTGTAGAATTCAGTGGTACACAAGCCAGTGGGTCAATGCACATAAGAAAGTATTGCTGGTTTGGTTCAGTTTAGGTTTGAGCTCATATCTTGCAGTTTTGCATGTTGTGCATCAAGTGTGTAAGGCTGGACACTGGGACATACTTGAGGATTTAGGTGTGTTAAAATGATAGTTTAACAGGATTCTGAAGGGGAAATAAGGAATTTTGTCTGAATCCTGTGTGAGGTTTGACTTCATGGCTTTATCTGTATTTCTCCTGTTTATGGGGGGGCTGCCAAATGGTGTTTAAATAATGGGACTCTGGAGTCTCCATCCCTACATGACTTTAATAATGTCCTTAAAGTTTCAGGTGTGTTTTCTTATCTGAAGAATGAGGGTGATGACTACTTAAGATCCTCAACAAGCTTTTGAAACCCTCCTGTGGAAGCTGCAATTGCATCTGTTCAACCATCACTGCTGATACATTTTAAAAGATGTATGAAACTTAGGCTGAGGACATGGCTTGATGAGAAACAGAAGAGCAAGGTAATTTTATTTATAAAAGAGATGAAATGGCATCTTGCAAGAGAAATCTCTTGATACTTATCTCTTTTGCAGGATAACTTTTTTTGTGAATGGAAGAGTAATGAAAGCAACTGTTTCTTGTCTTTATTACAGTTAACCTCTAGGGCCTCACTGTTACAGAATACAACTGAAAAATTCTTTTAATAAAACGAGGGGGAAAAAAAGATTCGTGTGAAAACCTCTGCACCTGCATCAATTGTAATGAAAAGGGCGAACGTGATTTAGTTCAGCACTTCAGGCTGAAGATCACCTGCAGTTTAGAAGGACCCATGTTGCCTGTGCAGGGTGTATTTGGCCTGATGGATTGCACAAGGGGGTGGAAGGTTTTGACAAATTGGGGAAGTGGAGAGGAACCTGAGGGTGCCAGCCCCTCTAAGTGTCCCCACAGCCCCCCGGGGGGCTGTGGGGACACTTAGAGGGGCTGGCACCCTCTCCTTCCTGGAGAAGGTGACGGTGCTCAGCGCTCCTCGGGGTGGGCGCCGGGGATGCTCAGCCACCGAAACTTTTCCCTCAGCCCCGCAGATCGCGAGGACCCGAGGCAGTTTTGGGCCGCCGCTCTGCTCATCCACCCGCCAGCGGCACGGCGGGGGCTCCTCCGCGGGTGCGGGGCCGGCTCGGGGCGGGCTCTGCGCTGCTCGGCCGCGGCGGCGGGGCCGGTGCGGGGCGGTGCGGGGCGGCGCCGGCGTTGCCCGGAGACGCTCGCAAGCCCCGCCGGAGGAGGGAGGGAGGGAAAGAGGGAGGGAGGGAAAGAGGGAGGGAGGGAGGGAGCTGCGGGAGGCGGCGGCGGGGCCGCAGTCGGTGCGGTGCGGGCGGCGGGGCGCGCCCGGCTCGCAGCGCTCCGCTCCCTCCCGCAGGAAGCGGCCCGGGGCGGGGGCGGCCGCTCGCAGCCATGCCGGGCCCGGGGCGCTGAGCCGGCCCCGCCGCCTCTTCCCCCCCGCACCATGGAGGACGAGAGGTGGGTACCGCCGGCCTTTGTGCGCGCCCCGCAGCGCTGCGGGGATGGGGATGCACCGGGAATGGCACCTTCGGCGGGGTGGGGAGCGCTGCGCGGGACGCGGCCGGAGGGGATCCCCTCCCTCCCTCTCTCACTCCCTCCCAGCCCTGCTTCCCGCTTGCAGGAATGCCGCCTGCGATGAGCGCCTGCCGAGCTATTCGTGGATGTTGCAATGTCATGGTGACAGGCAGTGTCGCCCCGTGTGCCCGCAGCGAGGCAGCGGAGGGGTTTCCGTGGGATGTGTTTCGGGTGTGAATTAAGGAGGTGAGGGGGGCAGGTCGCGGGGGTGTGTGTGTGTGTTTGCTAAAATGGAGGTGCCGGGCAGGGCGATGGGATGCCAGGCAGGAGGGTGAGCTGCCGCTGTGCCTCGCGAAACGCCGGGGTTGTGTCTGCGCTGCTCGTGGCTGGAACCTCGGGCAGCCGGCTTCGGCATTCCGCCGAAGACAGACCCGCTGATATTTGCTGCTTTTCTGAGTCATGAATGAAAATCTGTAATGTCCGTGGAGCCTTTGGGGGTCGATTTTCCCACCTGCGTGTGTGGAAGCCGTGCCCTGCGGGTGTTAGGGCAGCGCAGGGGATCCCCCGTCTCCCTCGCAGGGTAGCTGGGTCATATAGACTTTATTTCCTGCAAGGCAGCTATTCTACTCCAAAAACTGCAGAAGTGTTTACAGAGTCGACCTAATGCCCACCGAACCCTTAAAAGATGTTATTGCTGCGCAGGGACCTCAGGGATACAGAGAGATGTCCAGTGTTTCAGCTCTGCCCTTGTTCTTCCCCTCTGTCAGGTGCCTTTCGCACACCAGAAGCCTCTTGTGCTGCTTCAAACTAAACATTAAGCTGGTTTGGGGGGTTTTTTTGCAATATTTTTTTAAAAACAGGATATGCTGAGTGTTTCCTTTTGTGCTGGTGACCTTGCAGTGAGTGGGGGAACAGTGAGGGGGCTTGACCTGCTGGTAGGACTGATAGTCAGGGCTTGACAGAAGTTTCGTTTAAATATGATACATTGAAAAATTAAGCTGGAATCAAGCCCCAAATTCTCGAAATTTTCCTTTTGTTGAGGCAAAACATTCACAGCAGCCTGTGGGAGGTGTTTTCCAAGCTCCAAGGGGCAGCTTTCTGCCCTTCTGTGACTCAAGTGATGCAACTGTTTGTGTATTCAATGTGCAAAACAAAACTTTCATCCTGCCACGTTTCTCTCTAAATTACATTGTAAGGCTTCTGCATCCTCTAGGGTTGTGGAGAGCCACCTCTGGATGTTAATCCAGATGTCAATTATTTTAAGTGCCTCGAAATCTTAGTTTGTCATGCTTGATGCCAGCTCATGGAATGGGATTTCCTTTTTTTTTCTTTATTTATCTGAGTGAGTCTGTGTTTGAGGAAGTGGAGCAGAGCTGTTTTGATACCTCAGGCTGGGATCAATCCTTGGCATTGTTGCTTATTACCTTTTTTTGATGGTTACCAGCAATGGTCTCATTTTGACTGGAGGCCTTTTGCTGGGGATACAGTGGTGAAAAAGTCACTGGGAAAGTACCTGGATTATTTTGCCTTATCCTGTTTTTCCAGACCATCTGTTTTTAAGGCATGAAGGACTGTCCCCATCAGCACGTTCTCTGCCTCTGGAAGCGAGGAATGATTACCCAAATTGCTGCTTGTATTTCTAGTTTTCGGGAAGAGGGAGGTGGTCCTGAACTGCTTGCAGGCAGTAATGATGTGGGGTTTGACTCTTGGCAAGGAAAGCTGGAAATATTCACCTGCTTTGTGCTTGGAAAGGGCACATTGTGTGGGACTGTGCCGAGGCTGCTGTGCCTGCTTGGGGCAAGTCCTGGCAGGGGGTGTTCAAAAATGACCTCGGTGGGTGAGCACCCCGGGCTGGGTCTGTGCTCGTTCTTGTGCTTTTGCCCCTCATTTCCACTCAGATCTGTGTCAGGCAGATTAGTCCTCAGATTTTACACTCTGTGACTTTTGTGATGGCAGAATTCCCCCTGGTTTTTAATATTACTGCGTTTTCCATTTTTGTAGTCAGTGAGGAACACGATGTTGCTCATATCACCTCTGACTCTGGTCCCTGGGCCTGCCAGGACTCAAATATCCTGTTAACTTGCACATCCAGGTTGTTCAGTGGTATCATGTGCCCATGTCATTGCACACAGGCAGAAGCAGCCTGGGGCAAGGGGGAGTTAACCTGAAATATTCACATTTGGCAGTAAAATATTTCAGAATCCTGGTTTTCTTTTGCTGTGCTGATAGGGATTTTAGTTTTATGGAGAAATTGTGTAAGGCGCTGGTCAGGCATGATACTCTGGTTCTGAATTTGCAAGATGTGTTTGAGTTTGAATAGAAAAAAACTCCCTGGAATGTTAATTTTTTTTTTTTTGTTAAAATATTAAAACACCTGTTTTTTTTATATTTGAGTGGAGGTAGTGTCTTTGTGATATTTGTTTGAGAAACACAATATTTGCTTTTGAAAGCAAATGGTATTGTCATATTTGAGTTATTTTGTGTTGTTTCCATTACTGTCAGCAAAGACTTTTCTTCTCAGTAGTTCCCAAAGTCTGCTTTTCCCCCGAGGTCTCCTTTGATATGAATATCTCCTTTTGGGGATCTGCTCTATGCCAATTGTGTGTTTTTCTGAGCTAATGTCTCCATGTTGATGCAGGCACTGAAAAAATTCAACAAAATAGGAAAATAATATTGCTATTAAAAGAAAAATAATCCTTTCCATTATGCTGCCTCCCATACGTTTTAATGATAATGCATTTCTCTGAAATCCTCTCAAAAGCCTGCTCAGTATGTGGATTCCTTTAGTCACAATTTTTTTACTGTCTTTGTATAGACCTAAAGACAGTTTCAGAAATTGAAATTTTTATAACTCTGCTGTTACACTGACTTATTTTTCTTACTGTGACTTGAGGAATAAAACTGGACATAATGTATTTGCGCCGTAATTTTGGCCATTGATTCCAAACAGAGAATAAGGCCAGTTAAGGTAAAATGATTTTTCTTTTTGCTAAGATTAAATTAATATTTTGGTCTCCATTTATCTTAGTAGAGGCATTTAAATTTTGAACCCTACTAACTGCTATTGGGCTTCTGTCACTTTTTTAGATCAGTGATGTCAAACCTCTCAGAAACTGGAGATTAACATTTTATGGCCATGATTGTAACATATGCCACAAAGAAGCTCCATAGCCTTAGAAAATTTACAGTTACCAGTAATTTCTAAGTTAATCTAAGGATATGAAGCCCCTGTGGAGACGGTAGATTACCTGTGCTGTGGGAAGGGCAGGTTGAGTCTTCGGCTGAGCTTGTGGTGCTGAAGCTCTGTGGTGTTGGGAGACAACCAGGAGAGCAGAACTCAGCCTGTGCTGCTGTGGCAGGAGATTAGAGCAGCTCCCAGAGACCCCTCCAGTGATGCACAGTGGGATGAGGCTGGACTGGACATGTCTGGAGTCCCATCACCTCTCCAGTGGGAGAGCCTGGTGGAGAAGGACCTCCGTGGTGCCCACATTGGGTTGGGAGCTGAGCCCGGTGGCTGTTCTCCCAGGAACACGTGCAGAAACTCGTCCTTCCCTGCTCTGAAGGAGAGTGCATTTGAGAGCTACCCTTCCTTCAGGGTGAACTCCTGGCTCCCATAAAGCCAGGGTTAGAATTGGATTTGGCAGAGCTGGGATTTTTGTTCCTGGGGTTTACCAGCTCTCTGCACGGCAATAATCTTGCCAGGGGACAGTTTATCTCTGAGGAAGGCTTTTATTCTTTCACATAATCTACAAAGACATCTGTAATTACTGCTGGTAACTAAGGCAACCCAACTTTATAGTTGATATATGTAGGCAGCAGAACAGTGGGTTATGGGTTTTTAAAATACCTTTCTGTCCGTCGGAATGTGGGAATGCTCAGGCAGGAGCTGGGCTGTGAGCCCTGGGAAGCCTGAGCCCAACCCTGCTAGGGGTCCTGGAGAGGAGGAACATGGTGTTGATGGGGTACTGATTAGCTTCCCTGGATTAGTTGGGGACCCTCAAATCAGGGTTCATTTGTTCTGCTTGGGGACGTTGTTAAATGCCGTGCAGGAGGTGGCAGTGGGGTGGGCACTGTCTGGAACGAAGAGCCTCTCTGCTTATTTTAGGAGAATCCTGCTGTGTCCATAAAGAGGATGCTCGTCTGGCCCAGGGAAATTAAATCATTTGTCCATTCACTCAGTGCACGGCCTTGGATAGCCCAGGAATAGAACAAATTGCTCCTGGCAGCTGACTCGCGAGTCCTGCTGGTGTAGTAGGACATGAGCTTGGCAAACGTGAAGGTGCTGGGGGGGAAGTCCCCGTGGTCATGGGGTTCAGGGGCTCCAGCATGTCTGGGTGGTCTCATCTGATACCTTTGATCAGAGGACCCCATTCTTCCTTTACTTCGATCCATTAAAATTACAACAGGAAAAAAAAAAATCTCGGAAAAGGGCTGTGCAATGTGCTGGTTTGTTCTTCTCAGGGGCAGCTTTTGCTTTGTGGCAGGTTGCATTTGCTTGGAGCGTTCAGGTTCTTGCATTTTTGCGTTGGAAATGTGTCGGTGATCTCTGAGAGTGTGTGCAGGGAGGTGTAAAATCTCTCTCCCAGATAAAACCATCCTCTGTTCGTCACTGGCACACAGTTCTGTGGAAACTGAGTTCGTCTCAAAGATGAGTTAAAGGCTCCTGGCCATTAATTTTTCAAATCTGTTTTTTCATATGAGTCATTTGGAAAAAACTTTAAATAGCATATCTTGATCTTTTTTGAAGCAAGTTTTTAACCAGACAATCTGCAGTATTTTTCTGTGGTAAGCCTTTGGCAAATTGTGAAATCCACCCCTGTTAATAAAGCTCAGGATGTCTCTTTGGATGCTTTTTAAAAAAATTACCTTTTTGCTGCTTTTTGGGAAGAACTGCTTGATCTTTTCCCAAAATTCTGAAGCAATTTTTTTGCTTTTAAAATACACAGCCAAATGTTGGTGGAGTTGAGGCTTTATGAAGCCTTGTTGATCTGACATTTACTTTGGTGTTCAGCGAAACTTGCTGTATCCTTTGAACTGTGTCTTTTGCCAGTGGAAAAGTTTGAATATAAAGGATCTTTGGTCTCCAACACTGGAGTGCTCATAAATAAATCTCGGTGGTGTGCTTGTTCTTGTTAAAGAACCCCCATGACTTCTGTGTGCATCACTTGATTTGGGATCCGTGAGGCGTGTCTGTGATGATGCCCAGGGCAGTGTTCTGCAGTGTCCAGCTGTCCTGCTTGGGCTGTCTCTGACGCTGCCTTTTGGTTTCACTTTCTTTTTTTTTTTTTATTTTCCTTTCTTTTTTGTTTACTTTGTTTGCTTCCTGTACGTGCTCCGGCTTTGGAAACTGAAAGCTCAGTGAAGTCACTTGCACTTCCAGAGCCTCATTCTTCCCTCCTTGGCTCTGTCCTGCCGAAGGGGCAGGTTTAGCTGTTCAAAAACCAAGGGTTTCTGCTGGGGTGTTCAAAGCTGTGGTCAAGCTTCAGTTGGCCTAAGGTTTCCACCAGGGCTTTTGATAGATACAACAGTGAGGCTTAGCTGAATTAGGCTGTGTCCCTGGAGCCAGGAGGCTTCCTCATTGGAGTGTGCAGGCTTGCGGAAGAGCCGAGTGCCAGTGCTGCTCCATGCCCGTGGACACCTCTGGCAGTACGTGCAGCACAGAATGAGTTCAGCTTTCTCCAGGGATAGAAGAGCTGGTTGTGTCACTGCCTGGCACCAGTCCCCTGAGTACTGAGCCTTTAACATGAGATATTCTCCTTCCTGATTTTTTTTTCTTTTAATCCAGCCATACTGAGCTAATTGGATGACAACTGTAACGGAGCCTGGGAAGTTGTCTTCCTCCCTGGGACATGTGCTGAGTGATGTTGTGCTCAGCCTTGCGGCTTCACTTATGACTGAAAATATTTCACTTGCTCAGCAAAGTGAAAGAATTGGACTTGGCTGTTTTTTGGCATTAACCTTTTTCTCAGGCACAAAGCTGGAGGCTGCTCAGTATGCAGGGGTGTGTTTGAGCTGTGTGCAGCTTGGCTGCTGTTCAGCCTCTTGCTTTGAGAAGGACAGTGCAGTCCACCACAGACAGCTGGGGGGTGAAGAACTCTGTGTGTCCTCAAGGGACACGGTGATGGTGACAGTCACCTGTCAGGAGCAGGCAGTGGGGAGGATGTAATGTTCAGCAAGGGCCTCACACTGTCAAGGGGGTTGTAAATAGTGAACAATGTGTTTTTCAGAGGGAAAGTCATTGGGTATGAGTATACATGTATATAGATAGATATGGGCATGCATGCACACCTTGGCAGAGGCTGGTGGGCTGTTCTGGGGAGGATCCTTCCACACTTGCCTGGCTGTGTGCCCTTCCTCAGACATCACCTCCTGGTCACTGGTGGAGCCAGGATGATGGGCTGCCCAGACTCTTGGTTTGTCATGATACAAGCCCAACTAAGAAAGGTGACAGGGAGGAGGGGACAGAGGTGAAGCTGTCCTTTGGAAGGAAGCTCTGAGAAGGTCTCGTGTCAGGCACATGGTGGTGATGGAATTGCCTCCCAAAGTCTGGCATTTGCTTCGAGTTGGCTTTGACACGGACAGCCCTCCTTGACTTGTTTTATTTGCCTTTGCCTGCTGAGGGTTTGAGGGGTGAAACGTGGGCGTGAGCAGAGCAGGGACCTGCCTCAAAGTGCTGCTTCTATCCCAAGTGGAAACCTTTAGCTACGAGTGATTTGACGCGCTCGCAGATTGGGGAGGTGGAGATATCGACCCGCTGTCAATTCTGTGCAAAGAGCCAATGCTCCCAACAAAGTCATGAGGACACGTGTGTGCCTGAGGCACCTGTTGGCCTGGTTAAACATGGCACAGCACTGGGTGCTTCTGGGCTGACACTGACTGCAGAGCTGGTGGTTCTGGTAGGAAGGTTTAATAATTCATTCCATATGTTTCAGTGGCAATAAATGGACCTATTTCTAAAATGGAAATGGGATGTGGCCTCAGCAAAGCTAATGCTTTGGAAGCTGGGCAGGGAGTTTTAATAGTCTTTTTCTGCTTGCCTCTATAGAAGATACAAGTCATGTATTGTGTGCTTGCCTTTTTCAGATGGGACATTGAAGGCTAAACTTCTCTTTCTCCATGTGGATGTTAAAAAATCCATGGTACTCTTGTAGTTCCCAGTGCTGAAGTCTATTTCTATTCAGTGAGACGATTATGTTCTGGCTTGAATTTCAACTTATACTGCTTTCCTGGCCTGAAGCCTGTTAGACTGGGCTTTGTCCTCGAGTGTTTGGCACTTTTTTCTTTTCTTCTCTGCTGACTGAAATGTAGGCTGAGTTGGCTTTCAACATCCATGCAGAAGTAGCTGCATTTTGTGATGCTCTTCGTGTGGTGAACCTGAGCTGACTAACAAACACGTGAATAACTCCATGCTTAATGCCCTGTGCTGCAGTTTTACGATGCTCATTTTAAAAAGTGCCACTGAATCAAACTTTCTACTCCTTTTTTTTTTTTTGTCCCTCTTTTTAGCATTAAGCAGAGCCCCCGTTCCTCTGAGGCAGCTGAAGATGAAAAGGAGCAGCGCACAGTGACAGTCAATCCCTCTCACATGAGAAAGGCTTTCAAGGTCATGAATGAATTACGAAGGTACACTTTTGACTTACTGGGCACCCTCTCTCGTTTAGCAGAATTGTGCTGATTGGGAGACTCAGAAAATAGGTTGTACCATCTTTGTTACAGCTAATGGTTGCATGTAGAGGATTAATCAACAAGTGGGAAGCTAAAATATAGCCCTTTTGTGGTGGTTTGCTCTCCCAAGCCTCAGACCTCTGTCTTCCCAGCAGAAGGAGTCAGCTGTGGTTCAAAAATGTTATCTGAGCAATAGCCTTCACTTATAGATAAGAATTCATTTAGTCTTTTCCATTACTTACAGCAAATTCAGCTGTAAACTATGTTCTTAACTGAGATAATGGTCTGAAACCCAATGATAGAACATTATAGACATTAAGACACCTACGCATAATTACAGACCAAAGATTATTAATGCACTGTTCTTAGTCTCTTTAACTAGCAGCATCACTCAGTCTGGGCTTAGCACTCCAAAGTAAGGGGTGAAAAAAAAAAAAGCAAGTGCTCGGGAAGAATGTCAGCTCTCTACTTGCAAATTGGAAAAAAGTTAAAAGAGAACACCTTGGTCTCTACACAGCTGTGTGGGTACAGGGAGAATGGAGGCTGAAAAAACATCTGTGAACAGAGTCTTCAAGAACTGCTGTCTTCACATCAGCAATGTGGTGGCGGTGGTTCAACACGAGTTGTTCCTTCATTGCTGCTGTCCCACGAACCAAACAGAAGTTCAGCAAGCATTTTTCTGACTAGCTCATTGGAGTTCTTTACCATTCAAATAGACTTGGAAACCAGATTTTTAAAAGAATTCCTATGGAAAGTATGAGTGCCATACACACGGATGTACGTGCTCCCTCGCTATCGAAATGGTGTGATGAGAGCAAGGAACACCCTTTACTCTTCAGGCACACTCAAAGTACTCAATGCTTCAATAGCTACCTCTCCTCAGTGGATTAAGTACTTTCTGTAATATGCACGTTCTCTGGTGTGGAGAATGATTGAAAACGTTTCCTTTCACAGATATCTGACAGTGATTCTCTGTTGCATAGGAACAGAAAATGGAAATATTGTAACAGTTACATGAAGCGGAGCATGCTGTAATTTTTTTCCTTTTTACTTTTAACTGGCATCCCTCTGGTCCTTTCTTTGTACTGAAAGCAAAGGATCTGAAAATAAAGGTTTGTGCAGCTATATTCAGAAATCTATTGTGCTCCTATTATTTCTTGTTAATTGAAGCATAGTGGGAATAACTGGAGATGGACAATGTTTCTTAGTGCCTGTGGTTAGCTAGATTTTGTGCAATACTGAAGTGACAAAATACAGAAGACTGAAAGCTGCCCTTAAGCACCTGTCTCATGTTTTCATCTTCTGAGTACTCGTTTTTCTGTCATCTCCTGCTGCTGTTTTGGAATATACAGGTTTCACATCTATTGTACGTGCATTGAGCTTGTGATCTGTTAAGCTGTCAACAATCAGTGTTAATAGGTACCTTGAATAATAGTGCCTCCCTTCACATGCATCCAGAAATGTCATACAGAGGGTGTAGAAAAATCTTGCTAAGCTTTTAATCTATTTGCAATATAGAACCGTAGAATTGTTTAGGTTGGAAAAGACCTGTAAGACCATTGAGTCCAACTGTTAACCCAGCACGGCCACGTTCACCACTAAACCATGTCCCTAAGTGTCACTTAGGGTTTTAGCTTTCAAATGTAGATGAAATTATTTTGTGAGTGGTACTTTAGATGGCTGTAGATGACTCCAAAGAGGAATTGAGCAGAGCACCTTTTGCATAAGCTGAAGGATATGAGGAAGCTTCCATTAAGAGGCTCATAAAGAGCTCCCCTCATTGCCCTTACCCCTTCCAAACTGGGGTGAACATAGAGTACAGACTACCAGTTCCTACTTTCTTCCTGTTTTCCAACTTTAACCCTCTGTTTCACAGCTGTTTTGTTCACATACTAGGCATACCTAGTCCATTAGAAACTCTGTGTATGTTTATTTGATAATGAGGTTTCCTAAAGACAAAGTTCAGTGTGAAGATAAGCATTTCTGAAGAGAAGGCAACATCTAGATTTACAGACACTGATCCTTTTTCAGGCTTGGCATTTGAAAAGAACACCCCTAGTTTGCATTTGTATGCTTAAGCATCTTAAACCAACTTATTGGGAGGCTGAGCACTTCTTGCTGTCGGCATCTGCGAAGCTCTGAGCAAACATTAACTAATGAATCCTCAAAGGAGGGACGTGGGTCGAGTAGAAAAGGTCACTCCTTAATGAAGTGACTTTTCCAAAGCTGTCCAATGAGTCAGTGGGGGAGCTTAGAAGGTTTTTTTTTTTTTTTTTGTTTCTGTCTGGGACCCGGTTCTTTATCCCAGTGACTCTTAATCCCAGACTAATTCCTGAGGTAAAGGAAGTCCTCATGCCCATGGTTAAACTCCAGTGATTGACACCTCCTCTCTGGCAGATGGCAGAGGCAGCCTCTCTGCTCATCAATGCCAGGACATGTTTTGGTGGTCACATTCTTTAGGGCCAAACATGGAAGGAAGTACCGAAATCACTGCGTTTTCCACTCTACCCTTCCCCTGTGGAAAGACCAAAGTGCTGCTGGTGTTCCCTTTTTTTACAGATCTACTAGAGCCTGGCTCCAGGTAGTGCCCAAACTCTTAAGCTCTTCTGTGCCTTCTCCAAGCCCTACTTGTTTGAGAGGTGGAAGGAGCCCCTTATCCTTTGTTCTTTGGGCAGTGTGTATGCCTAGTTTGACTTCCATTTTTTTTCCTGGGAAAAGCAGAACCACAGGCAAGGCTGCAGCATCAGTAGGATTCAGGCTTTGCTTTGTAGGCAAACAGTGGTGGGAGCTGGTAGCTGAAGGATTAGAGGACTGGGATTTGGCAGAAGCTCAGGTGCCATGTCTGTAGTGGTGGGTCTTCCACTTACTTTTTCAGGCTATGCTGATGTAGCTTTTTGCCTGACCAGGAATTCTGAAATGACCTTTGTCTTTTCTGGTGTTTTTTCCAGCAAGAGGCTCCTCTGTGATGTGGTGATTGTGGCCGAGACCGTGGAGATGGAAGCCCACCGCGTGGTCCTGGCGGCCTGCAGCCCCTATTTCTGTGCCATGTTTACAGGTACTCTCTTTGACACCACACACTGTTCTGGGGTTGAACAGGCCATTGCAATCCCGAGGCCTCAGGCTGTGTCTCTGTCAGGAGCTGCAGCACAGACAGAGGGTTTCCTTAAGAGAGAAGTGATACAGAGAGGTCTGCAGTTTGCTAAACTTCATGGATGATGCTGGTCATCCTTGACTAATTCCTTGAGGCATCTGTATGGGTGTGGGGTGCTTGTGTGGCTGTGGGGTGAGTGGGTAGCATGTGGGCCACAGTAAGGTTTACTATGGGGTTTGGCTCACTTGATTTTTTGGTTATTTTTATTCCCCCTAACAAGACTGTGGGTCATGAAAACATTATTAACATCAAGCACGTGTGCAGTGCCCTAAATGTTCATGGTGCACATCAAAGAAGTAGCTGGCACAGGAGTTGTAGTTTCAAGGCTCAGCCCTGCTGATACTGATTTGGCAGTCACAGATGTTTAATCTCCCATGGCACTTTTTTCTGCTGCCTGAAATAACACCGTTGTTCTCTCGCTCCCAGTGTGTTTTAGCAGCCCTGCTTTTTGGCAGGGTGTGTTGCTGCAGTCTGGTATGTTTTGGTAAGGGCAGAAGGGAAGAGGAGGACAAAATTTTTGCTCTGTTGACCTGATCACTGTAGCAGGTGCCCTTTGAAGGCTGTGCCCAGGCAGGGCAGCAAAGAAAGCCAAAGAAAGCCATGCCAATACTGAGGCAGGAGAGTGACCAGCTTATTTAAGTCATTCTAGTAAAATTAGTCTGGTCAGGAACTCCTTAGCTTCCTTCCTTTTCCTTGCCCTCCTCTCCAAGGTAGGAACTGACTTAACCAAATACAAAGAAAATGATTTTTACACCCCAGGGAATGGGTGTTACTGTCCCTGAACTCCAACATAAATGAGCTACAGGGGTTTTGCCCCTGTTTCATGTTCATTTGCTTGTAGTCTAGGGCTTGCTTCTTCCTTTTAAAAGCCTTGGGATTAGACCTAGTTTAATTTGCTTTGCTGGAAGCAGAACACAGCATTTCTCAGGAAAGAGCTTGTCATTTGGGAAGCTTTTTTCCCTTCTGTGATGGAGGTGGGGGGAAGACCTCAGGTGTAAGCAGATGTCTGAATGTGAGATGAGATGTGACGCCGTGGTGGCTTTATCAGTGTGGTGAGCTCAGGTGGGAGAGCATTTGTGTTTTCTAGGGCACTGCTGCTGCACCCTGAGGTTGGTGTTGGCTGTGGTGGTGAGGCAGAGGAGCAAATGCTGCTCAGGAACAACTGTTTGTCAGGGCACCTCGAGCACGACTTGGGAGGGCTTGTGATGCTCGTTCCTGGCGAGACATTTAGTAAAGGAAAACTCTTGGAAAAACCCTCTGATCCTTAGAGGTCATCTGAGCGGGAAGGTGGTGGTGCAGGGCTGCTCATGTTTCCATGCCGGAATTCTCTGGGCCGTGTAATCCCTCACGCTGTGAGTTAAACAGTAATCAGCTAACCACGGTCATGTGGCTGCTCGGCAGCTCCCCTGGGCTGGGTGACAGCCTGGGCAGCCGCCTGTCCCCTCCCCCTGACACATCCCCGGGGGCAGAGGGTCAGGCAGAGACCAGTTCTCCCTTTGCTTTCAGTCTGGCTAGTCCCAAATTCCTAAGGTCTGGATCTCTCTCTTGGGAAGACTGAGTGCGTGATCTCCTTCCAGCTCTGGGGGGGTTCCCTCCCTGCAAAGGGACAGTTTAAAATCACAACTCCAACGTGAGTTGGTTGTCGTGACTTGATTTTTTTTGCATTGCAGTTTTGCATCAGTGATGTAGCCAGTGGCTCAGGGACAGCCACACCATGGGGTGTTTGCAGGAGCTGCCTGTGCACACTGAGTTCCTGCTGGAGGAGCAGCTTTCTGGGGCTGTGGGGGGCTGGAGGGATCCCCCAGCAGTGATGACCTTGGAGTCTTTCCTAAACCATCTTCTGTCCTCTGGTTAGGCATTCCTCTTTGAAACAGCCTTGGGAAGCCTGAAAATGGGCAGGCACATCTTCCATTCCTATCTTCCACTGCTGAAAGGGAGATGGGACCCAGCACTTCCTAACTGAGTGTCCCTTTTTGTACTGGCTTTCTGTAGCATTTTGGATGGCGTCTGGTCCTCATTGGCACCATTCTGTGGGGATAATTTGGGACAGTAATTTCTGTCCATTTAGAAGAAAAGAGTCATTTTGAAAAGGGCAGCAAATACTTCAGTGATGCTGCTGGGGCTGCTCCTGTGAGATACCTTTGGAATGTTGGAAATGCTGAAGGAGGAAGCAGGTCTCATGTGCCCTCCCTTGCAGGTCTCACGTGCTGCTTCAAGGCACTCACTCCATGTGTGAGAGGCTGTGGTTATGTTATATGATGCACTTGTATTCTCCTTCAGCACATCTGGGACTTAGGAGGCAGGCAAAGCTGTCTCTGTGAAAGCACTGGGAAGCCTCTCTGGAGTGCAGTGTGTAGGAGGCAGGGCAGGCTGCAGTGCTGGGTAAACATGGCACTGCGAGCTGCTACAGTTTTGAGAGTAGTTTATCTTGTGCCAGAGCAGAGCTCTGCTCTCTGCCTGCCCTCATGAGCAGAGGGGAACAGGGAAAGCACTGCTTTCCCTGTTGAGCATGATGCAGAAAAGGTGTGCCTTCACAAGGGGCCATTGTCTGCAAAGTCTGTCCCCTGAAGAGGGTCTGCTTGGAGCCACTCCGCCTGTTTTACCTGCCTTTGCTCCCCCATACCTTGTCCCTTGTGTCTGCCTGACTCTGCCCAGCCACAGAGGTGCAGGGACAGGTCTGTGCAGCACCCTGTGCAAGGCAGCCCTCTCTCACCACAGCCCTTAGGGATGAGAGATGATGGTAGTGCTCTGAGTAACTGAGGTGTCAGGTAAGGCTTGAGCCTGACTTATGAGAGACATCCTGGGAGTTGGGGTTCGTGGGATTTTTTTTCCTGAAGGGATGTGGGGTGAGATGCCTTCATTGGCCCCGCTGTTGGCTGCCCACAGCTGTGTCCCACAGGCTGCATTTGCCCTGGCTCTGTGCTGGCCTCCTCCTGGTCTGCACCAACCCCTGCTTTGGTTCACTTGTGGTGTCTCCAGGTTCCTCCTCACTCCACAGCACTAGAGGCATGTCCACCCTCTGACAAGTGGGAGGAACTCCATCGCTCCAAGTTGGATCCCACTCGACTGTGGGGCCCAGCATGTGAGACTCCCCCCTCACGGTGCCTGGGCTGGCAGGAGCAGAGGCAGCGGAGGCTGTTGGTATGCAGGGCTGGCAGCTTGCTGGTGGGTGTGGAAGCCCACACAGCTTTTATTTTTGTTGCCTGTGTCACATGAACACCACAAGGACAGATGATGTTATCAGGTTGGTCCCTCCAAGCTATTTCTGCATCGATCCCTGGGTGTGCAAGGCTGAGCCTCCTCTCTGCACTGTGGGTCCCACAGGGCTCTGGCTGCTCTGCTCCTCCTCTCTGTGCAGGGGGGGGTTTGGGGGGTGCTCCTTGCAGGCACCTCCAGCACCACAAGGCTGATGGGGACTGGCCTGTTCTCAGAAGCCCCCTCTCATCTCTGGAGACGTCTGGGATGTTTTTTGGGGGAGGAAGTGTGTGAAGATGACATTTTGTCAATTAAAAAGTCCTGCCTGCTTTGAAGGCCTCCCAAATGTAGGTCACTTATCCCTTTGTACTTGTACATTTATATTCATGGGCTTCTCTGAATAACACTTTATTATTTAATTTTAAAAATTGAATTTGGGGCAAATATTATTTCACTTCTTGGGGCCTTTGACTCTTCTAACACTTATGGTCTCACCCCACTCCTGTTATTTACCCGCTTATTGGCATAAATGAAGTCAGCAAAGTTCAATTTGCAGGATCCAGGTATTGCTAAAGCTTGGACCCCCCTTTAACATCTGACTCTGTGCACTTGATGTGCCCAGCCATGTCTTGTCAAACACTGCACAGAGGTGTAGGCTGTAATTACTTCTCCTATAGGCTGCAGGAAATATTTTCCCACTTAATCCCACAGCAGTACTGAGTCACCGGATTTCTGAGAGTGGTGATTATTCGTGCCCAGGTTTAAGAATTGACATTTTTTCATGCTCTCCTTTGTTTAGCTTTGTTTTTCCACCCATCATTTTCTTTCCGCTCGGGGTTTTGCCCTTTCTTTTCTGTGGCCCCTCAAGGTCTTGGTGATTAAACCCTGGGTGAGGTCACGGTGTGCGTGGATGCTGGAAGGGCCCTGGGGAGTCCCTTCTCCTCCCCCCCAGCATGATTTTGTTCCTCTGTCGTGCTCCTGACACGCAGGGGGCGTGGAGGTGGGTCATGAATAGGCTCTTACACAGACACGTGGTTTTACTTGTATATCCAGAGGGGAAATTATTCCCCTAGTTCTGCCTGTTTTTAAGTTACGGATTTGAAGGAAGGATAAAGTTTGGATCCGAAGGTGTGAGGCTGGGAAAGTGAGAGATGAGGAATGCATGTTCCTGTGTGGATGCTTTGCATAAGGTGTATCTGATGGATGGGTTACAGCAGGGTAATTGAGAGAAGCTGGCTGCACTCTGGGTGCTTGTTTTCCTGAGCAGGTTTCAGCTTCTTCCTAAAGAAAGAGGGTAACACTGCATTGCTTTTACTGTAGGGTATACCACAAAACACCCTAATGCAGCTGTTGCAGCATACTCATCTACCCATATGTATATATATTAAAAAAATTAAAAATACTTACAGTAAATATATAAAAAAGGTCTTTCTAAGACTTGTCCACAATCTCTTTGAGTCTGTCCCTATACTGTTGAGGGACATACTGTTTTTTGGGGTTTTTTTTACCTCTATATTTGTTTGAATGCAGGAGACCCATGGCAGGTTCTTTTCTGTCAAGAAATTAAGCTCGTTGCATTTATTGACTTATTTTTTTTTACATTAGTGTCCTCAGTGTTGAGTTGTTTTTTAGCTGGCATTAGGAGGCTTCTGGGAATCTCCCTGGTTGTTCTTTGATGGTCAGGGATAGTGCCAGGCAGTCTCGTAGTCAGCAGGAGAACGTGCTGGATGTGTGGGGAGCGAGGTTCTGCAGAGCAAACTGTAACTGTCCTTTTGAACTGAATTTCAGGAGACATGTCTGAAAGCAAGGCCAAGAAGATTGAGATCAAAGACGTCGATGGCCAGACCCTGAGGAAGCTGATTGATTACATCTACACCGCTGAGATTGAGGTCACGGAGGAGAATGTGCAGGTAGGTCTGGTCCAGCACTTCCTGTGGAGAACCGAGTGAAAAGCTTGAAACTCAAAGGCACAGGTCCTTTTGGGGGTGAGGGATCTCCTCAGGCTGCAGAAAGTAAAAGGTTGAGCTTGAAAAAAGCTACTTCCAGCCTCTGTTTAGTCTTGAGGCACTTTAGTGTTTTCCCTGCACTTAAGTCATGTCGCATTTAGCTTTTGTGTTGGGCTCTTATAACAAGAGCAGGCATTTGCCTTCCAAGAAGCTGTGCTGACTTGTGGGTCAGTCTGTCGAAGGTCAGAATAGACTCAAACAAGCAGTGAATTTTAAGGCCAGGGCAGGGGAATCTGGCTGTTAGTTTTTAAATTCTTCTGGCTAGTTTGAGTTGTTCGGCAGAGCTTTGAGTGGAATATATTGTTCAAATGAGGGCATTCTTCCTTTTTATTTTTGTGTGTGCACTCTGTCTTGAATTTCTGTGAGGTCAATATTTGTCCAAGAGTGGAAAGAGTAATTGAAAGGCAGCCCAGAGATAAAGCAGGGTGCTCAGGAAGAGAGTGTTTCGCCGTGTCACGTGGCTGTGGCTGCTGGTCAAGCTCTTTCTTTGACTCTGCTTGTATTTGTGGTAAGAAAAAGGCTCTGCACTCAGGCACTGATTTCTGGAAGGGATGCTGGGAGCTCGTGTGTGGACGTGCTTTTCGGTGGGTCTCTGTTTTTGTTTGCAAGGGGCAGTTTGAGCCCCTTGTCCTTCTCTCTGTGACCTGGACATAGGTCAGGTAACAAGTCTCTGTCCACGATGCTGGAGAGAAAGGGGCAGTGCTGCTGGGTGCATTCTGTTGACCTAATTAACATGGCAAAATTAGACTAGTTCTGCTTGAAATGGGGTTCTTGCTGTGAGCTCTTCTGCTCCAGTCCCTCAGGGGCAGTGCAGGTTCTTGCTGACCGGTTGCTCCTGAAAAACCCTGGGCTGTGCCCACTTTGCAGTCTAAGCCCTTGCCATGCTTCGTGACCCAAGTCTGTGGGGGCCTTTTCTTGCCCCTTCTGCCCTCCACTTTTACGAAGCTGACTTTCTGGTGTGCTCCCAACCCAGCAGTTGTCACACTGGCAGGAGTGTGGAGCCTGGTTGTCCTACAGGACCATCAGCGAGGAGACCTTCAAGGTGCCACTGCAGCGAAGGAGCTGAGACTCAAACCCAGCTGTGGGTGGCTTGGACTGGCTCTCTGCTGTGTGACCCACACTTAGGGGCTCTGTATAGTCAGGGTCATCAGCAGCTGACATACAACATTACTCAGTGAGGAACTGGGGTGGAGCTCCTTGGACCTCTGGGATCTCCCACTGCGGAAGGAAAAACGACATTTACACGCTCTTGGGCTGGTCCCTTCTTCTGTGGGAAATATGAAGGCCAAATCCCTGTGCTTTCTGAAATGTGTGCTTTCCTTCCATGCTGCTGGTTGTTGGGTGGCTCAGAAGCACCCACTCGGCACGTGGGACGTGTGGAGCTCGGGTCACCCTCTGGCCCCAGCCAGCCTGCCTTGAATGGAGCTTGGGAAGGGCCTGTGCCTGCTCTGGCTGCGTTCCCAGGGGAGTGTTTTGGTGCTCCAGCTGCACCTGTGTGTAAGCAGGGCTGTGGGAGCTGGAGCAGGCTGGAGAGCTGGCTCTGTCCTGCTCTGCCTGGGCCTGCCCAGGAGGTCTGGGAAAAGTCCGGGTGTTCCCTTTTCTGAGCAGCTGGAAAACTGTCTTTCTTAGTAAAACCTAACCAAAGCCTGCCTTCTGTGGCCTGGGGATTACAAGGAGTTAAAGTAAGCTCCCTGTCTGTATTTTGGCTTTCATCTCTTAGATAGCAAGATAAAACATAAGTTTTGAATACTAAGATTTGGGCATGGTGTTTTTTCCCAGTCTATTAAACCTTTTACTGCAGGATTTATTTCAATAACCACTCTGTGAATAACTCTTTAGGCTAGAGGTAAATTAATTCATGGAAGCTAAAAAATGAAGCTGTTCTACCACAAGATTAACTGACTAGTTTAAATTTTATTATGTTTAAAATGTTCATGCTGAAAATGTTTTATGGAATTTATTATAATTTTGTGATGAAACCAACAGAAATAGATCCTGTCTCTGGGTGTTTTGCTTTGAACAAAAGGCTATAAACAGGTTAATATTCACCTGCGGCCAAAAGAAGAAAAGTTTACAGAAATGAATATTCTGTGATTTGTTGGAAAGTTCCACATCAGTGAAGGCAAAAAACATGAGCAACAAAAATTAAGCTCTTTGCAGTCTCTGGTTTGGATTAGCAGTGTCAAGCTTAGGAGGAAGGTTTGGTCCCTTGCATCACCACATCCTCCTGATGCACAGCTTTGGGTCATTCATCCATCCATCCATCCATCCATCCACCCAAGGACACCTCAGAAGTACCTGTGTTGTTTCAGCAATGTTCCTTCACACCCTTGCTTGAGCACAGTGAGACTTTCTCTTTTCCCAGCAGGTATCTCCTGAGGTCTGTTATTGCCATGCCATGCACTCTGATTCTCTAGCAGGGCAAAGGTGCTTTTTTTAAAGGAGTTTTTCAGACTTCCTGAGTAGGTGGAAGAAGCAATTTCTGGGTATAGGTGCCAGGTAATTTCATTGTAGAAAATAGCAAAAATAAAAAGATTGCTCAATGGCATTAACTGAGCAGATGCAGCCAAGCTACCAAAACTTGTGAATAAATGAAAAGACACGATCTTTTCAGTGAGAAAAATAAGATGAGAGCAGAATAGAAATGAGAAGAAGATGAGCAGCAAAGGTACCATGCAGTGCAGGAATGAATGCTCCCAGGCGTGCTCGAATGCTGAGCAGTGCCCAGCACTTCACAACAAGAAGCCTTTTTACAGTATTTTTGTTACTTCTTTTCTAATAGAAACCTGTATTTTTTATTTTTTTTTTGCTTTTATAGGCCTGGTATGAGTTCAGGAAGTGAGACTCCCTTTTTTCTAAGCTTGTATTTCTGTAGCTGATTGTACAATGAAATGACACAGTGGTTTTTGTTCTGTTTTTCGTGTGAGGAAGGATGTGTGTACAAGGGGCCAAGCCTTTACAGTCAGTTCCAGTCATCATCTATGTAGTGAGTTCCTGGGGGGGGAGGTTCATCCAATTTCTCCTCAAGATTATGTCCCAAATGTGCAGGCAAAGGGGATTTTCAGCCCACCTAAGCTCTGTAAAGGAGAGCACTGAGCCCATGTGAGGGGAATACTCTCTTCTAACCCTGCTGGGGGCATGTAGGTGAGAACTGCCCCAGCAAATGCAATCCTGCTCTTCATTCTTAGAGGGAGATTGCAAGGCAGTGTAGATGAAGCAGTAGGAGGGCTCAGGGATGATGGATGACAAAGAATCTTCTATGCTGAGCAGCATTTTACCTCTGAAAATGCATTTGGGATTTAACCTCCCACTTGTTTGGAAGGCATGGAGCAGAGAGAGAACTTCTGTCTTTATTGCAGTCATGTTATCTCAGCAAAACCCACGCTGGGATTTCTGTCCCCACTTCCTTCTGTTGTTCCTCTTCTGTTCCACCCCACATCAGGGTTGGTTGTAAAGATTCATATGCATGACATACAGGTCTCATTCATTTGAAGGTGGAGTTTGATACATTTATTTAGAGGGAAGTTGTGTCATGCAGTTTCTGTAAAAGGAAGGAAAACTAAAGTGATTGTCATGGGGAAGTTCGTGGATGCTCACGTGCAGCCCTGGTTGACTTCCATGGAACACGTGTCAGAGCACAGGGCTTGCTGCTCCTCACCTGTGTGGAGTAGCTGGTGGTTTTAACACTGCAATTACTTGGGTTTTTCAGTTAGCTGATTTTGCAGCTGAAGTGGCTGCACTGCCGCTTTCCAACCCTCATATCAAACCTGCCAGCTCCGAGTGATGGGAGCAAAGTCCGGCGATGGGAGAGCTGAGCATGGTGTCCTCGAACAGAGCTGAATGATGAGGAGATTTGGGAGGAGGCTCCTCATTCTCTAAGGTGGTCCTGTGAACATACCTGGACCTCTCGTTCCAGGCAGTGAATACAGTCCCTCCTCAGTGTGTCCCAGCCATCCTTAATGAAGATGACACTTCATTACTTTCAGCAGCCTGAGAATTGCCCTCCCAATTAAGAAAGTCATTATCATTCAGGCTGTAATGATTCCCTGGAAAAAATCCTGATTAACCTGACTTCCCAATTAAACTTACGGACGCTGTGCAGTGTTACCACATGTGAGGGGTGTCCTTGTGCACAGCCACAGTTTGAGATATGGATTGTGCAGAAAGAATGAAACCTGAAATTAGCTGTCTGGAGGAAGTAGATATTGAAACTGTCAGCTTTGCAGGCACAGTAATTGTCATACAAAATGACTTGAGAAAAGAGGAAAAAAGCTTTGCCAGGAGCTGTACTATTTCCATTTCAGAAGTGTACTCCTGCACCTCAGCTCTCCCTACAGACTTAAGACTTCACAGCAAGGAAGGAGAGTTTTGTGGCAGATGCAGTTTTCATGATAAAGGGGTGATAAGTGGGTCAGTTCATCACCCTTCCCCCTCTTCACTCCAAAAGCTGGAATTGTAGCAGGTGCAAGCCCAGGGTGAGGCAGAGCACCTTTCAGCAATAAATCAGGGCTGTCTTCCTCCCTGCAACCAAAGCTCCTTGCCATGGATTGCCTTGGAGTGCTGGGGGTCCTGGTCCATGGCAAGGTTGACTCCTCTGGGTTGGGGGACCTTCCTTAGACCTATGGAAAATCTTATAAGTTGGCTTGGCCTAATACAGAGGTGAGGAGAAACTCGTGGATGTGGCACCAGAGGACTATGCTGGGCCTGATGGAAGTGTCTCTACATTTTTATTCCGCTGTTTAATCAAGGAATGGTGTGTCTGAAGTTGGAGAATGTAGATCAGGAGGGAAGTTGCCAGCAGCTCCCCTGTTTTCTCTCTCACCTCTATATCCCATGTCCTTCTCATGCCTGCTTCTGGCATTCCTGCTCCTGGTGAGGCTTTGTGGCTCCCTGATCCTGTCACACTTGCCTCTGCCTGGGCCATTTCACCCCAGGTGAAGCATTTAAGTGGAAGCTCTGTTGTTCACCCCGTGTGCTGCCTGGGAGCAGCTGGGGAGTAATAAAGCCTAATTGCCATCCTTGCACTCAAAAGCCACATTACACTAATGTAGTTTTATCTCCACTACTCGTGCAGTTTGGAGCAGTTCATTTAAAACTGTGTGCTTTACCTGCCGTGCAAACACGAAATCCATTAATTTCTCTGGTCACGGGTTCCCCTGGGAGGTGCTTGGGAGCTGTCTCCCTGTTTGGGCAGATGTGCAGTCCCAGCTGTGTCCCTGGATGTGCAGCTGAGGATTACAGCCAGTACTCTTGTTTGGCTTCTAATTTGACTGAATTGTCAAAGCTGCTTATGAGCTTTAATACATCCCCTGCCCTGGGAAAATGCTCCTTTCCCAGTTTTGCAGAGCAGGAATGGACTAAGTTAACTTTTGGCCACAGGTACCTGGAAGGCTGTGTCACGCTAGGGAATCAACCCCAGTCTCTGCAGTCCAGCATTAATGAATAAACCTTAGAGTGACACAGAGCACTTTTGGCTGAAAGATGTTCCTAGTTTAGAGACATCAAAGGTCTGTGGAAGTAATTGCACAGGCAATGTTGTGTTGAAATTGGTATGAGTCTGCAGAGCACAGCTGGTGATCTAGATGGTTATGGTTATATCTATATATATATATATATACACACTCCCCATAGATGAGATAAATTATTTAGCAAAGCAGTCAGTCTCAGTAGTAATAGCAGATAATTTTGACATAGTTTCAAGAAATGAGTGGGTTTTGATATGGAGGCAGATCTGGTACAGAAGCCAGCTCTCTGTAAATCTTTCACGGCTGTTGGAGTTCAAATACTGAGAGTCAAATCCAGATCCAAGTGAGTAACTTGCCTGGATGTTAATGGGGTTGCAGTTTGGTCCTGCTGCATGTTTAGGCAGGGCATTTCCTCTTGTTATTTCTAAAGGAAACAGACTTTGTTCTCCCGGAAATCCTTTGCTTGCTTTTCGCCTTCCCTGGTAAAAACAAGATGAGTGTCGAGACGCTCAGCTGGGAAATGGGAAAGAGAAAATCCACTCATCTTTTGATAGGCTTTTTATATCCTACTTCTGAGAAGTATTATGTGGTAATGCCCCTTTCCCAAAGGCTTCAGTGGTGTAAGGCTCCTTCTGCACTGCCCTCTGAAGCCAGCACAGGGCTGTAGTAGTAGTACTGGTACGTCCAGGGGCTGTCACATGTGGTGTTAGTGATGGCAGTGAGCACCTTCTGGTTTAGAAGCAATATCCCAAACACTGGAGGTAGGCAGCCCCCCTGGATTGGCAGGTGGACATGCTGGATGGATGGGGGTGCACAGAAGAAGCTCTGTATGGTCTGTGCCCAGAGAGTTTTTGCAGGGAGTCTGGCTCCTCTACCCAAAACCCTTATGCAGCTCAGGTGCTCACCTCTCGTTCAGCTAATCAGAAAGTGGTCCATATCTAGGTTTCAAAAACCTAGAATATTGCTATCTTGATTTAATCAAACCCCCAAACTAGTCTCCTCCTGGCATGAAGAGACCTGGGCCAAAACAGACTCCTGGGTTAATTGATTTCTCTTTTTATTGTTGCCTGTTGGCGGTGGATGCTTGGCTGCTGTTCAGCTGGGATGGAGCTGGAATGCATCTGTGGCTTAGAAAGACCTGGGGCAGGTTGTGAGTGTCCTGCCCTGATGTGGAATGGGACTGTGGTGGCAGGGACAGGGAGGGGACATTTTTATCCCTTCCATGCCATCGAGATCCAGGGAGGTGAACGCTGTTAACCCACTTGTTTTGTTTAACAGCTGCTTGGGTTTTTTTGAGTTGGAAGTAATTTCCAGGAAATGTGTGCTCAGATGGTGAGCACAGATGCCCAGTTGGAAGGACATGTGTGAAGCAGCCAGAGCTATGAAGGGTCTGGGATGAGACACGTCTGCAGTTGCTGTTCGACATAAGAAAGGAAGTAACTGATGTCACGGGCTGTAACGTCCCGATTGACTTTGTTTTCTACTTCCTGTCCTTCTTACTGGTCTCAAAGGTGTTTTTTTCCAGCAGATGTCACATTCCTGATCCACTTCCATCTCCATTTTCTGCACTTAGTTTTGGAGGGACAAAGCAGCACCTTATTTTCAGAACGAACCACAAGTGTCCACAGCATTTTGTGTGAGTGGAAATGAGGGCTGTTAATTTGAATAGTTGGTCCCATCTTTCCTGGGAGTCTTGCTGTCACTAAAACCTGCTTGAGCTTCTGGGAACTTCCTCTCTTACACAGCCATTTGGGCACCCTGCTCAGAGGCCAATTGGTTTTGTTGGAAATAAGAAAGTTCAGGGTTTTGAGGAGTGCTGGGCTGCTATGGGCTTTGAATCTGATGGCAATGCTTATAAATAGTATAAAGCTCTTCAGGGGAAAAAACAATAAATCTGTGGTGCAGGACCTACCTGCAGCAAAGCCAGAAGTGCAGGTGCACCCGTGGTTGCTTGTGTCTTGTCCTCCCTTCACCTGCCTCGAGGTCTTGTGGGGAGAAGATGTGAGGAGAAGAGCTCCACTTTTAGCCCAGCATGGGATAGCTATTTCCATTTCTCAGAGCGTGAATGGGGATCTTCTGCATGTGGATAGAGCCAAGCCTTTAACCTTCCTTCTCGTCCCCCACAGGGACCCTGAAGGGGAATTGCATCCAATTTGCGCAAGCTGTGCATCAAACACTCTTTGTTGGCTCGCTCTAATTCCCCTTTCTTGCCTTTGCAGGTTTTGTTGCCAGCTGCTAGTTTATTGCAGCTGATGGATGTTAGGAAAAACTGCTGTGACTTCCTTCAATCCCAGCTGCATCCCACGAACTGCCTGGGCATCCGAGCCTTTGCCGACGTGCACGCCTGCTCCGAGCTGCTGCAGCAGGCCAACGCCTACGCAGGTGAGGGAGGGGAGCCCTTCTCTGGGGTCAGACTCGCTCCCAGGGGCAGCAACTTGTGTAGTCTGAGCGAGATCTGCACGTGCTGGTTGGTCACTTCATACTTCTGGTGTTAGAACGGGGAAGGGAATACTTTTATTGGGTTCTAGGCCGGTAACCTTCCGTCACGCCGCGAGTTGTGAAATGTGGTTTGGTCGCAGGGGAGCTCCTTGTGAGGTAAAACCCCTGATCCTGTGGATCTCAGCCCACAGAGTAGCTCCTGAGTGTGATCCCAGCAAGCTCTTTGTGTGCCTGTTCAACAGCCTGGGATTGGCACGCTGGCATCCTCCCCAGGGACCCTGCCCTGAGGGAGCAGTAGGCAATGCTGGGGATTTCCATTCTAGGAATAAATGGAACTAGGCAAAATTAAATCTCATGGGTGGGAGTGGGAACACTCTGCTAAAACTGCCAGGCAGTCTGAGGCTCCGATCTGTGCAGCAATGGGCACTTACCCCCAGGGTGGATAGGCTCATGTTTCCTGGAGAGTGGATGTGTTTGGTTGCAATGAGCAGGTGCAGGCAAAGACTCCCAGTATTTCTCTTCTACATTGTAAATGTAAAGCTGTTTCAGGCAGCCCCAAGCCCTGAACTCCCCAGTACTTTCCAGTCTCCTCTGGCAGAGCTGCCCTTGACCTCTGCTCGGGAGAAGCTGGTGGTTTTCTCTACTCAGTTTGTTTTGCTGCTTTTCTGGTGATTTGTATGGGGATAAATACACCTGCTGTCTCCCAGGGCACCTGCTCTGTCCTGCAAAATTTTCCTTGTCAACGGTTTTGTCCTTAATTGGACCATAAGTAGGCTCAGTGGAATAAAAATGTGCCCACCGAGTCCTCCCCTATTCTCTTGCAAATAAAAGTAAAACCTTTTCAGCTGCTGTGGCTGTATTATCCCCTGGAGGAAAAGGTACCCTGGAAGGAATGGTTAATTGTATAAAAGCTTGCTTGTAATATCTCATTATCCTTGCTTCCAGGCCCTGTTTAATCTTTAACCCAACAAGCAGTGCATTCACTGTATATTTATTTGGTTGTTTGGCAATTAGAAAGTCTGCTTTGTTGTTTTATTGGCCTTCATAAGTCCCAGTTAGTACAGCAGTCCATGTAATGTTAATGGAACTCCATTAATAAAAATGCCATTAAAATTCTTTTCACTATGTTGTTTATGTAACAGCCTTAAAGCAAGACAGAAGGTCCCCAAACTCAAGACTCCATGTCTGCACGAGCTCAGTTACTTGAGAAATGCTTAGTTCTGGCCAGTGGATCACTTCAGTAGATGGAGGAGCCTTCTTGATGCAGGCACCAGTTACTTTATTAAAATCAGTAAATATTCTTACTTGCTTGCAACTAATAACAAGAGATCAAATATATTTCTACTGCCAGATGCAAGTCCAGAATGAATGACTATGAGATTTTGCCCAGAAGTCAGAGTGCATCCAGCTGACTCTGTGGGGAGTGTTTCCTGCCTCTCGAGTATTTAAGGCCAGAAGAGTTCTTTAGATCTTATATATACTTCCAGCATAACAGAGTATTAAACTTTATCCACATACTGCTATTTTTAGTCAGAGGCTTTGGCTTAGCTGTGGGGTTTTGGTCCCCATTACACCAAGTAGGGTCCGTGACTGGGGAAGTCCAAGTCCAGAGTCCAGCTCTGCAGCACCAGCTTTGGTGAGGGGTCATTCAGGTGCCATCTCCAAAGAGCTCCTCTCTAAAAGATATGCCAGCTCATGTCCCTGTGGTGCTGCTTTTTGACAGGCAAAGCACTTTGCAGATGTGAGAACTCGAGGCAGATCTTGCTGCGGAGGGAGATTTTTGGATACGTGAGTCTGAACTTCGCAAAGCTGCAGGATTAGAGCTTGAAAAAAGCTGCTGCAGATAAAGTGTCTGAGCTTCATGTTTCTGTATTTCAGTCAAAGATAAATGGGACTTAGAAATGGCAGGTGAGATTAAATTGGCAGCATATGTAAGAAATGCTTGCAAAACTAAAATTGCCTGCAACTGGCTAATGACACAGTTGACCTAGAAATTATTTTTTAGGAAGTAATTCTTTCCTGTGCCTTTTGGCTCGATGTAAATCTTGACAGATTTGATGATCCTCAGTCATAATTCTTCCAGTTTGGGATTATAATCAGTGACATGCATTTTGTTTTCAAGTGGCTCCCAGAGTTACAGCATGGAGGGATCTGGAGGCAGAAAAGGGAGAAAGAGGAACTTGTAGAATTGTGGGCTGAAGTGGAAAGAGGAAAAGCTGCTGGGGAAGGTGGGTGCTGGGGCGTTGGAGCAAGAGAAAGGGTACATTTACATGTTTGGGGGAAAGAAGTAAAAGGTGGAAGGAGAGGAGAGCTGATCCCATGGGAGTGCATGGGATGAAGATGCCCCTTGCCCATCTCTCCATGTAGCCCTTGGACACACAGATTCAGCTCCGTGCCCTGGCATTTCTCAGTATTGGCTGCTGACCATATGCCCCAAACTGATTCATGTTAAAGGTGGGCTTCCTTGGAATATGTGCAAATACCCAAGACACTTGTGGAGTCTCTCATCCAGGTGCTGAGCAGATCTGATGCTGTCTAGCTTGTTGAAGTGGGCAAGAACTGAATCTCGAGGTGGCCAGATAATTTACTGCCTTAGAAAGGCACTCACACTTGTCTCAGTTGCCACTTCTAATCTTATTTGCCACTGGAAGACTCTTAGTGGCTTTTCAGAAACTTTGATGTCATTTATGAAATTGTCTCCTGGGGCTCATGCTACTTGAAATAACATGAGATTTCTCTCTGCAGCTCTCTCTCTGGTTTCTGTCTGTGTTCCACCACGCAGCCACAGTGGGTTTGTCTCGGGTGCCCAGAGCTGTAATAAGAGCAGTTCTCTGAATGCTGTAGTCCTTCCATTGACTGAAAACACGGATTTCATTATAATTTTCTGTTCCCTCTTTTCATTTGTTGAACAGAGCAGCACTTCCCTGAGGTGATGCTAGGAGAAGAATTTCTTAGCCTTAGTCTGGACCAGGTTTGCAGTTTAATATCAAGTGACAAGCTCACAGTCTCCTCTGAAGAAAAGGTACTGTAAATTGCATAGCAAGAGTGAATGTAAGAATGCTGGAATGTTTCTAGATCTTACACCAGGAATGTTCTCATTATGTGCTCTTTAGGGGCCATTCTGCAACAGAGATCATGTGGAAAGGAAAATTAAAATAATGCAATTCCTAGAAACACATAAAAATGACCTTCACTTGGTTGTTCTTTGAAGGAAGTAATGATTCTCAGATCTATATCACTTCCAAAGGCCCTGGGGGTCAGAACAAAATACCTTCCCTCCCTGGAAAACTCCCATATGCTGTTGTGTAAAGCACTCATTACCTGCTGCAAAACCTCAGAGAAGGTGAATTTCATTAAGCCAGAGAGGAGTATTGGGTGGAACAACAAAAGGAGATCTGGAACTAAAAGGAAGGAAGGAAGGAAACGTTTTTCTAACATCATCAATGTTTTTAATGGAAGAGGGGAGGAAAAGGCGCTGGTTGATACTGTTTTGTGGTTGAAATGTTCAGCACATCTTGTATAATCTGGAGTCCTGGGGAGGAGGGTGACTAAAGGTTTTAGTGCTTGGTGAGCTCCAGATCCAGCCTTTCTCTGGTGTGAGCTTCTTGTGTGACCTGCTGCAGGTTTCTGGGGACAGGTATGTGCCTTGAGTCCTTCAGGTCACCCCAGAATTGTGACTGTGGAGAGGTTGTAGAACCACAGAGTCATTAAGGTTGGAAAAGGCCTTTAAGACTGTTGAGTCCAACCACTAACCCAGCACTGCCAGGTCCACCCCTAAACCATGTCCTTAAATGTAAATGGTCACTTGTGGGAGACCACAGGAGAGCTTGAGGATGATGTGGTTTGTAACTTCAGGACCCTTGTGTGGGTGGGATGAGGCTGGACCTGAGTGTGTTGGTGCTGCTGCTCAGGCTGCACATCCAGGTGTGTGCTCTCCTCCTGCTGAGCCCCTCTGGGCTGCAAACACACAGGTGCTGGGGCACACAGGGGTGGTAAAACTTCCCAGAAAACCTGCACCACGTGAGGTGGGGACACAGGGATGCTCCATTCAGATGCTGAGCCTGTAAACTCAGAGGCTCTGTGGGGTGCTCAGAGGTGACACACAGGCAGGGCCAGAGAGGGCAAAAACCAACGGCACTAACTCACAGCAGAAAGGCTCTGCATGAGCCCAGCAGCCTGCAAAGGGAAGTGCAAGTTTAGTAACCAATTTTTTCCAGTCCTCTGCAGCATTGTTAAAAAGCTTTTATTGGCCTTGTGCCCAGAGGAATCAAAGTGCTCCCTCCCTCATCTGAGCTTTGTACAATCAAACCCAGTATTTCTTTGGCTGAATGTAAAAGTTGAGGACGCAGGGCAGTGGAAGGAAACGTAAGCATGAGCTATATGTTCAAAACAACAGATCTGAATAACAGGAGAGAGGCAGAAAATGGGAATGGAACATAAACATGAAATGTTCTGGGGTCCAGAGAAGTGCTGGAAATTGAGGACAGGCTCGTAGGCTGCTGTTCCTTGTTAACTTTATGACAGACAAGCCATTTTCCTCACCTATATTCTTCCTATTTGCTAATGCTTGAGTTATATATTATTAAAAAATACATAAAAGTATATGCAAGTGTGTGTGTATGCCAGTCTGTACATACACATATGTATCTATGTGCACAGGTGATGGAGAGAGAACTACTTGGAAGCAACAAGGTGTTTTTTAAGTAGACAAATAGTTCAAACATCTGAGAGCTGAATTGTCACGGCCAGATTTCACAAGAGGTTTTCCTGTTCCTGTTCTCACTGTGACTCTTACATGGACTGCAACCTGGCATCCAGAGTGTTGCCATCCCTGGGTCACTGGGAAGTGTTAGAGCCGAGTCCTGCCAGGACCAGGGAGGGAGTGTTGCCCTTGGAATGCCCCAGGGCACGTGTGCTGTGCCCAGGACCTTGTGTGCTCTCCCCTTCCTCTGCCACCCCCCAGCTAATACCAATTGGCCTAATAAAATATATTTTTGTCTCCACAAATTTGGCTTACTTGTACCCTTAGGCCATCAGGACTACAAAAATTGTCTGCTAGCACAGAAATCTATTTTAATTGCAAAATGATGACAGAATTTCCCCACCATTCAAAGATTCTCCTCCTTCCTTTCCTCTCCCCCTTGTTGTACCAGCCTCTGCACTTGTACAGGCCTTTTCAGCACAGGGCAAAGGTTTGTTTTGGTCCCTGTCTGCTCATTTTGATATAGCTGAGTACTTGGAAGACAGTTTTATTAATGTTTTCTAATTGGCTCTTTAATTATGACACTGTTTGCAAGCTAAAAAATCCCTATAAAAATCATGTTTATTTGCATTTACTGAAGATGTGTGAAATGGAGGGGCTTTCAGCCCTTGAGAGTGGGCTCCTGCCAGCTCACAGCAGTGGCTAAAGAAATTTTTAAAAGGGTTGGGATTTTTGGATTGTGAATTCTACACAGAGTGCAGTAACTGACTCTTTGTCTCACGTCGCTGACATGCAGCAGAAGCTGATGCATGGTCTGACTCCTAGGAGTCTCTAATAACTGGATTTTTGGCTGAAGAGACTGGGAAAACATCTGGGCTGACTCTTTCCATAGGTGGTGTGAGGAGAGGGGATATTCCAGGCTTTTACCCTTCTGCTCCACAGAGTTGGAATTTTACTTCTCCCAGGTTTGGTACCGCTCCTACAGCCAGGCAGGTGCCAGCTGCTACCTCAGCTGCAAATCCAGCTGTGTGGGTAAAACTGCTTTGGTCCATCCCACCTGGCAGCAGGATCCTGGCTCCTGGGGGAGCAGCAGCAGCTGCTTGGGGTCTGCAGAGGGCACGGCACATGCAAGGAAGGGCACAGCAGTGGTGGAAACAGATGTGGCCTTTAAATAGAGATATTGCTGTCTTGGATTAAGTTTTTTTCCCCCTTTCTCATAAAATTAGGAGTCAGAGCCAATGGAAGGTGCCAGAATCTGATTTTTTTTTTTTAAAATGCTGTTATTTTTAGAGTAGGCACAGCAGGGAAGCATCGGTGTTTGCCTAACTCAGGAATGGTCTCCAGTTTATTCCTGGTGACATTTGCCTCACCTTCCTTTAGACTTGTTCAGTGTCATCTTGTGCAGATGGGCTGTCCCAGCCCTGTGACCTGTTCTGTAGCTCAGCCTTAGTGCAGAAGAGGTTAATGAAAAGCCTGTTTGTCGGCTAAACATTTGCTTTATCCTCCTTCCACAGTCATTTGCAATTAAAAAGATCTCACAACAACCCAGTTTCTACTTTAAAGGCCTCATAGAAGTTAAATTGTTTGTTTGCTTATTTATTTTAATTTTAAAATGCTTAAAGGCTCTGCAGTAGTTATTCTCCTCAGCATTTGCTGGGGTTTGATTACACGGCTCCCTGTTGTGTTGCTTAAATCCTCATCTAAGTGTCCTGAATTCCAAACAGTTCAGCAGGAGCTTTGTTGGCACAGGAAATGAGGCCGGTGCTTTACTGCTCTTTAAAAGTATATAGTTTAGCCCAAGAGGAAGAAACCCCTTTCTGCTCTGCCTCTTCTTCGTGGGGAGGATGTGTCTGCCAGGACCTCCTGTTTGCCAGCAACAATAGGGGGCTGAGAGATGGTGCCCTCAGTTCTGGTTGATTTAGTCAAATTAGTGACCTTGGACCAAACAAAATGGTTTCTTGGGAAGTGGTGGGAGGGATGGAAAGAAAGAAAAAAATTATCTGTGCAAATTGGCCTGACCAGTTGGTGACCCCAGAGGGAAGCTGAAACCAAGGGCACTTGCCCAGTGTGCTGGGACGAAGGGCCAGTGATGCTTTTTTGGGGAAAAAAGATAGGGTCTGTGGGAAGGAGCTCTGCTCTGCCCCCTGGGCAGTGAGAGCACTTGGGGAATGTTGTCTGTAGATCTGAGTTACGGATCAGAATTTAATTCTGCCTCAGTGGGGAAACTCCACTGCAGTGATCCAGATCCTGCTGTGCGGCATCTGAGACTGCACCAGCCCCTCTCCCTGCCTTGCTGGGTTGTTCAGAGAGCCTTCCCCACTCCCGATGACATTTTTAGGCCTTTCTTCTGCGAGTGAGGCTCACAGTTATATAAGCACATGCATATTCATACTGGAGCCCACATAGGACGCTTCTGCCTGTGCGTCGCAGGGCTCTGCTGGCGCCTGCCCATGGGCTGTTTGTGAGCACTTGGTCACGGAGCACAGGTCTGGATGCTTATCTGAACCAGCTGGATCTGGAAGTACAACTAGGATTTGGTTCAGACCAGAAGCCCAGTGTGCTCTTGTTTTCCAGCTGGAGTATCTGAGTATTTTTAGCAGCGAAGTGCACGCGGTGCAGAGCTTCCGTGGCTGCAGGCAGGGCTTGTCCTGGGTGTGTGGGGAGCTTGTCCTCAAGACTTCTTGGTTTCTGGGGTGGAACTGGTGCAGTGATTAAATACGAGTGTAGTGACTTACTGCGTGGCCAGGCTCCTTGGGGAGGGAGATCTCTGTTATCGGGAGTAATTGTTGTGGCTGATTTCATGAATAATGTCCAGTGCAAATGTCAGCAAGCTCATTAAGTTTCCTGGCTGCCTTCCAATCCTAACGTCCAAGGGGTATATGATTGTCCTGGACATGCACTTAGCTTTGGGAGTGATACAGCACATCTAGATGGGAAGTTGCTTGTTAATATGCATGGTCAGCTCAGCTCTCTGCTACGGTGGTGCTTGTGCTCTGTGCATAGTCACGACTCTTTCATCTGTTTTTGATAGAGATCTTGCACCTCCGTCCTTCCATGCTGTAAAATCACAGTGCTTCTGATTTTGGGTAGGTGACTGTGCAAGCCAGTTCTCTCTTCCCCATTTAATTGTACTTTATCTGTGTAGGTGTTTGAAGCAGTTATCTCTTGGATAAACTATGAGAAGGAATCTCGCTTGGAGCACATGGCTAAACTGATGGAGCATGTTCGCCTGCCCCTTTTGCCCAGAGATTACCTGGTACAGGTTAGTCTGCAAATAAGTCCTCAGTAATTGCACTTAAGCTGCTGGTAGCTCCTTAATCAATGGCTTGGCTGTTTGTGTCTGAGATGGGTAATTTGGTGTGTTGCTAAGTCTGTAAACAGAGGAATAAAAGCAAAATCTGAGTGGACTCTGAAATCAATGCTCTCAGTCAGAAACCTTCTTGTAAATGCTTCTGGGGGAAGCATTGAGCAGTTACTGTCTTGTGATTTTTCACCCCAAAAATACCCAGGTGGTGGTATTACAGGCTTGTGTAGTTTTTTTTTCCCCCCTCGTGCACAGGTAAATTTAGCTTTACGTGTGATAATTTTGCCTAAAGATGTGTTCTGCACAAAGATATGGGTCTGTGTGACTGGCAGGTGAGGTGCTCTCTGACTTAGTCTGACTTGGAGATCGTTCTTCCTACGTTAATTCCTGGGATCTGGGCCTTGATGATGAGCTGAGAATCCTCAAAGAAGGGGTTGGCATGTGGGCTCTTTGACTACTATGCTTTTATCATGTGTCTAAAAAAATCAATAAAATTGGCATTCACAAGATGAACCCATCATATGTTTGGTTTTTTTTTCCTCTCAGCTGTATCTTCTGATGGAATAAAAAATGCTCCATCTCCTTAAAAAGTCTGACTCAGATAAAAGAAATTACTTATTTTATGCCCAGACTCCTGGTGAATTCTCTGATGAATTAAGTGTCTGGCAGAGGGTGATAAAAACTCACTCTGTGAGTGGTCTTGGAAAACAGGGAGAAGCTTGGATGTTTTTCTTTGGGAAGAGCTGTCAGTCTATGTTTGTCTTCTGCATTTTTTTTTTTTTTAAATGTTGGTGCTTTGAAAGGGAAGTTCCAGGTTTGATGTCCTTTCCACAAAGCTCCTTGTGACCTGTGCCACCAAGTACTAGAGTTTAAATGATCTTTTGTGTGTGTTCTCAGACAGTCGAAGAAGAAGCTTTAATCAAGAATAACAACACCTGTAAAGACTTCCTTATCGAGGCCATGAAATATCATTTGCTTCCTCTGGATCAAAGGCAACTGATAAAGAACCCCAGAACAAAGCCCAGGACTCCTGTTAGCTTGCCAAAGGTAAGCAGAGCTCGTCACTTCGTGTCACCTCACTCAGCTTTACAGGTGGCATTTGCTGTCTTTGACAGGAGCTCGAGAGCTTGCTGTGCTACTTCTTCCTAACTCCATGATCGTGCTTTGAAGTGTTTTACTCCCTCTTCTGGCATTGCCTGTGCCCAGCAAGGACACGTAATTAAGTTGGCTAAACGTAGCTGAATCGTTAGGGGAAGCAGCATCTCTGCTGCTGAAGCATTTTGTCGGCCACAAGTGGTTTTGTGACTCTGGAGAGGCTGCAGCGCTGGGAGGGCTGACTGAGGTGTCGAGGAGCCCTGCTGAGGAGGGTCACAGTAGTTGTCTTTTTGTTTCCTGTATCCATAGTCAGAAGCCAGGAAATCGGGAAAGAACAGCACCCAGCCCCGTGGGCAGGAAGTCTGAAGCGAATTTCAATCGACTCAAAGCAGCAACTGAATAAATAATCCTTGTTGCTCCCCTGTTTATCCTGCAGGCGTGTGATGCTCTGGTCACCACTTTATTAGTGAAGAAAAAAAACAACCACAGAAACTATTTTCCCTGTGCCCCAGAGATAGACACAGTTTGGCACAATGTCTCTCAACAGGCTGTCACTGGAGTTGTTCATAAGCATTTTGGAGATTCTAAGGCAGCAGAACCACAGTGTGTAATTTTTCTAAGCACAAATGGTGCGGGGGCTGGTTTGTGGGATGGTGTATGAGATCTGTGCTGTTTGTGATGTTTAGGTATTGGACTGTCCATTGAGAAATTGTGGTTCTGCTGTATGTGTCAGCGTGTTGTGTCCTTTCTGCTATCGCTGAGATGAAGTTGGTAGAACATAGCTTTGGGGGTGTCATGAAGGGCTGACATGTCTCTTGTTCAGGGATTAAAGCAGTGAGGGATAAAAGGAACAGCAAACCAGCGAGTTCAGAGGTTCTCAACAGCCTCTATAGTATGACCCGTGAGCACAAACCCAAATCCTCTGCAGGTCTCTCCTCCCTTCTTTTGAACTGTAGAGAAAGGGAAGAAGGTGATGATCTTTCAGCAATCCTTTTACTGAGAAACTTTCATCTGGCCTGTTGGTCCTGTTGATGAGGGATTATCGTCTGCCACGAAATCTCTTAATTCTGTAATCGTGTGAAGCTCTGCAGCTTTCCATGGGAGACTGTTACACAACTGGTAGTCAGGCTGTTAATTTAGACTCAATTTGCTTTCTAATGTCACGTTCTCATCTTTGTAGAACAAACAGGCTACTATTTTCATACTCTCTTTAAATTGCTGTCCTGCTTTTAAAGGAACCGTGCTTGGGAGTTGAGCTCGTTACCCCAGTGACCTGAAGTGACGATCTTATCCCCTCAGCTACTCCCAGCTGCCTTGCAGAGGCTAAAACCAGTTTCCAATTTACTCTTTGTCTATATTTGAAGCCCTGTTATCTTGTTTCTAGCTCCTTGGCCTTGTAAAAATCAGATTGTCTTGGGTAGTGTTTGCTCCTGCTGATTTGCTGTGATAAGGGAGCAAATCCTCCCTCGATAGCCGTGGAGGGTTGAAGGAAATGTGTGCAGGTGTTTTGGGGGCTGCCTGTGCAGATGCTGGTTTGCAGTGCCCAGCTGGGGCTCAGCAGCAATGCACATTGGAGGGATGAGCTGCAGGCTCCTGAACCCATGGGAGGTTTGTCTTCTGGCAGCAGACATGGCAGATTTGGGAAGAAACACACTGCATGCTCTCCAAGTATTCTGACCTTCTCACTTTTTCACCAGCGTCCACCACTTGCTATTGCTGGGGGTGGAGCCCGGGGCTGGATGAACCCTTAGCCTGACTCAGCAGAGCAGTTCTTGAACTCCTGAGATTGCCCTTGATCCCCTTCACACAGCTCTTCCTTATTTGTAAGGAATTTAGGGTTTAATTCCTGAATTTGCATCAATACCTGTGGCAGACAAAAGCCTTAATGGAGCTGACAAATCCCTTCCTTCAGCAGCTGAGCACCCCAGGTGGTCACAGTGCTGGTGATTTCCCCCAGTGTCACCTTCCCCACAGGTGGCACCACAGCTGTCAGGTTTTATTTGCTCAGTGGCATTGATTATTTTTAGCACCACCAGGGAGATAATGACTAAACAGTGGGCTGGCAGTGGAAATTATGCTGGAATCTTCTTCACTTAAAAATACTTTTACAGTGAGTCTTTCATGTGCTGTGGGGCCAAAAGATTTTGTATTTCAAGGGGAAATTGGGCAGGTTGCCCACCTTGGACATGGTAAAAATGGAGGCAGCCATATTTAGCGTGCATTAAATTGGAGATAAATTTTTCCCCCTTGAAATGGAATTGACTGAAATAAGTGTTGCTGCAGAGGCTTCTAGTTGGCCTGCCCCATGTTTTTGGGCAGCTGCTCTTGAGCAGGTTGTGGTGATGGTTTCTCTGCAGGGAGCAGCTGCTCAGGGTTATGTCTGAGGTTTTCTGTCTGTTGTCTTCCCTCCCCAGGTGATGATCGTGGTGGGTGGGCAGGCCCCCAAAGCCATTCGAAGTGTGGAGTGCTATGATTTCGAGGAGGAGCGCTGGGATCAGGTTGCTGAGCTTCCCTCACGGAGATGCAGAGCAGGTAATGGGACCTTTTGCTGCCACCTTCTTTGTTTTTCTCATGCAGCTCTTTAGCACTGAATGGATGGCCTCAGCCATCCCTTCAGCCTTCCTTTGTGCCTCTGGCCTCAAATAGCTCTTTCTTTTTGCCATTTCTTTCCCTACAGATGTTTTCCCTTTCTTGTTCAGGTGGATGAACCCCTCTCTAGAGGGGTTGATCCTGCCTGCCCGCCTTCCATAGCCACTGTCTCCCCTTCATCATCTCTCTCTCTTTCCTGGCTGCTCCTTTATCAGCGTTTCTTTTCCTCCTCCCATCCCACTGGCTTGGCAGCCCACAGGGATCCAGTTTGCCTTGCTGGTATCCTAGTGAAAATCCAAGGAGCTGAGTCAGTCCCTCTTGGTGCTGAGGAGTGGGTGACAGAGAGCAGATCTTCGAGTTGGGAGTGTTCCTCTGAAAACATCTGACAGAGTGTGGATCGCCATTTGGTGTTCCCTCTGGCTCACAAAATTACTCATTCAGGTGTGAAATCCATCTGTGCCTTATGGTGCCATGGTTTGATGTGCGTTTCCCCTCCCATGTGTTTTATCACACTTGGCTTCAACGCCCTTAACCCGCGGAAAACGCCAGAGCCGTGCCCACATTCTCCCGGCTGTGTCCCACACCCTGGCAGGGCACCTGCTCCCAAAACCGTTTGTAAAACTGCTGTGACACCTCTCTCCTCTCTTGTCAGGGGTGGTGTTCATGGCTGGCAACGTTTATGCCGTCGGGGGCTTTAACGGGTCGCTGCGGGTGCGGACGGTGGACGTGTACGACGGCGTGAAGGACCAGTGGACATCCATAGCCAGCATGCAGGAGAGACGGAGCACTCTGGGGGCAGCCGTGCTCAATGACCTCCTGTACGCAGTGGGAGGCTTTGATGGCAGCACTGGTAGGTGGCTGAGCAAAAACCAGGCAGTGCCTGACCTGAAAAAAAAACAACAAATGTTTGCAGAGGCCCTGCAAAGATTGCAGGGCTTTAGTGAAGTTCCTGTAGAGGAAGAGCCAGAAATGGGGTTTGCTGTGTGTTGTAACCAACCACATGCATGTTCTGAGCCATCAGGAATTGCAAAGCATCTCACCCTAGTTGTTTTCTTCAGTGATAAAGTTCTTTCAGTCTCGTTCTCTGTATGAATACGCTTTTTCTGGACTGAAAAGGGATTTTTTCCTTGTTTCAGTGAAATTTTTCATAGCAACATGAATAAAATACCAGCAAGGCAAGTTACAGGGTGTGTGCGCCTGGGATTTGTCTTGGCATAACTGCATGTTTAGATTCACACCTCTGCCTCTGCTGTAAAGCCTTGCCACTTGGTTAAGCCCTGAAGTATTTCAGCTGGTGATGAGTACAGTGCAGCAGGGTCTGGGGGAACTTTTAAACCTTTACATGGACATTTTGTAATGCTTGAAAGGATGTGGGGCTTTGGGGCTTGGAATGTGGACTCTGCTCCACCTCAGTGTCCCCAGCACACTGGAGAGGCAGCAGTCCCAGGGCAGGGGTGATGGGGTAGCATTTTTCCAGCTGCTGAAGAAGTGGCATTGAGATGCTGGTCCCAGCCTGAAAGGCAAGGGATTAGAAAATGGGATTGCAGGAGCGTGGCGGGAATTACGGGCTTGGGAGGAGGCGGAAGGCAGATGAAAGTGCAACACCAATCTTTTTTTCTTCTCTTTTTTTTTAATTAGAAAACCTGTGTATCCCCTTTTTAACTAGGTCTGGCATCAGTTGAGGCCTATAGCTATAAAACCAATGAGTGGTTTTTTGTGGCTCCCATGAACACAAGAAGAAGCAGTGTTGGAGTTGGAGTTGTGGAGGGTAAGAAAATCAGCAGCCATTTCCATCAAGCAAATGTTCCTGTGTCAAATAGAAGCCTGAATGGTTAAGTGCAGTAGGAGGCAACTGCAAGAGCTTTTCCATCGACTAGTTGGGAAAGATTGATTTTTATATGATGTAATTGCTGCAGCTGTTTCCATTCTCCTCTTTATCTTAGTGAAAAATCATGTGTAGCCTTCCAAGAGCCTCAGACCAGCCCATGCCTCCTGTGAATGCCATTAGGTGTGTGCAGGTTTCTTGGAACCTTATTCTTCCTGGGCTGCCTGTGGCTGGTGAGACCTGGTGCTGCTGTGCAGTGGGTGCTGTTGCTCCCGTGGATGGAATTCCCATCACGGAAAATCTGCTCAGAAACAGGAACACAGTTTGTCCCACAGCCCCAAGCTGGTGGGTTGGCAGGAATGCTAAAACCTGTGTTTGTTGACATCAGGCAGGGCACGCTGTGCTCTGGTTCTTACACGAGCAGGGGCTGGCAGCAGCACAGGCTGGTGCGGCAGCAGCTCGGAGCGAGGTGGGAGCGGAGGGTGCTGGGGAGGAGGGTGGCAGCTGCTGGCACCTCTGTGTCAGCACCACACTCGAGGGAGCTGGAGCTGAGCAGCTTGGTTTGGATCCAGGAGAATGAGCAGTTTAAGTAGGAGCCATTTCTTCCTTTACAAAATCTGTTCTGGAGCAAGTATAAGGTTTTATTTGACGTTGTCTTTAGCAGGTTTTGGCAGTTTCCAGTTAGTGCAGAGCAGAGCAGCCACTGGCACAAGCACTGTTACAAACCATGCTTTGCAGTGGTTTGGATTGACCTGTGTGTGTCATATAATACATGGGAATGTGTTTATGAACATGGGAAATACATGGAATGTTTTTATGAACATGAAGTGTGTTTAAGTGAGAAGAGAGAAGAAGATAAAAGTCAGAATAAATAGTGGTGATTAACTTAAGTCTGCATATTTAAGAACCATCTCCTTCAAAATTGGCCCATGTTTGGGAAGCACTGGGCTGCTGGGATTTGCTAAAAGGGTTTGAATGCAGAACAAATATTAAGTATGGACATGAGAGATCCATTTCTACGAGAAGATTTTCTACAGGAGAGTTAGGAAATCCTTTTCTTTTGCTTTGTTTGGAAGTGCAAATAAGTGTTGCACGTGTTGGAGTCTGTAATTAAAAAAAAAAAGAGGGCATGTGATTGAGACAAGAGCTGATCATACTGGTGTAGGGAACAAGCTGCAGCCTTCAGTTAATCCACAGGGTTTGCCTGAATGTGACAAAAATTGACCTGATTTCTGTGGATACTGACAATACCTAAGAATTGATGCCAGCCAGGGAACTTTATCTTGCCTTGCTTGGTCTGGCACTCTTGCCTGATTCATTGACTAACACCAGGTGGGTCAGACCAACAGCACAAATATGTTTACAGAGACAGGAAGACTGAGAAGGAGGCCATGAGTGAACCTGAGGGAGCAAAAAAAGAGCCAGCCTGTTCTTGGAGCCTTGCAAACATCCAGAAACAGGAGAATGCAAAACTGAAGATAACTGTTGGAGGGAGTCTTGTGCATGCAAGGAGTTGCACAGCTCATTTGTGGCCAGGCTCTGCTGTTATGGATTGAAAATTGGTCTTATTTCTGAGTTTTGTTCAAAAATTTAGGTTAGAATTTTTCTAGATATCTGTTGAGTTTTATTAATGGTTGTTTGTTGTAGCATCTGAGAGACCTGAACTTGAACCAAGAATGCCTTTGTGCTAGCTGCTTCAGTAAGGAGAATCCCTCTCTGCCCAGAGAGTTTACTGCCTAAATGCAAAACAGGCTGATAGATGGTACAGGGAGACAAGGAGAGAGTATCAGTCAGGCCCTGGAACAAAGGACATGGTGGAGCATCAGCCTTGTTTCATGTGTGATACAGTCCCAGGATATCTGATTGTGCTCCTCTGGTCTCAGAAAGTCTTTGTTATTCAGCTTTCCCTAAGCTGAGGTAGGGAGGGTTGGACACACTGTGCTGTGAGGGTGTCCTGGGGTATCACACTGTGCTGTGAGGGTGTCCTGGGGTATCACACTGTGCTGTGAGGGTGTCCTGGGGTATCACACTGTGCTGTGAGGGTGTCCTGGGGTATCTCCTGTGTTTTCATCACTTGGTATGAGTGACCAGGCTGGTCTCAGCTGTGCTGGCAGCATTGCTGGGTTTTGATTTGGCCCAAGTTCTCCAAAATCAGGTCTAGGTTTCCTTGCAGGTATTATATAAGAGGGTATTGCATATTTATTGCTCGTGTGATACTGTCATTAATGTGCAGTGCTGACAGCACACCTTGCCTTGTGGCACCTGAACAGGAGGAAACGCTCCATCAGCAGAACACGCTTTGGTGTCACCTCTTCTCCTGGGCCAACAAGTAATTTGGAAAACCCTCTGGGCCGTTGGCTTCTAGTTAAGCTGCTGTGTTGTACCCTTGTCTTAGCTGACAGCTTTAACAGCTTTACAAACAGGTCTGTGAGTCTACTCCGGGTTCCCCCCAGACACCCCAGCAGGTTTAGGCACGTCTCCCCTCAGGCAGGATCCTCACCCGGGGCTGTCAGGTGTGATGGTAACATAAGTCAGTGGTAGCCACGATGCCAATGGCCCTGTGTGTGTGTTCCAGGGAAGCTCTACGCCGTGGGGGGCTACGATGGAGCGTCCCGTCAGTGCCTTAGTACTGTGGAGCAGTACAACCCCGCCACCAACGAATGGACCTACGTTGCTGACATGAGCACTCGGCGCAGCGGGGCAGGTACTGGCTCCCAGAAGTGTCCTAAGGAGCAGATGAGCACTCAGTTCTCCTCTGCTCGTGGAAGGGAAGGAAAAAATGTGGCTGTGCTGGCAAGTACAACCTGTTATTTGCCCCCCTTCCCGTGAGGGGTGAAACCATAATTGCTTGGAAGCCCTCAGCAGCTCTCCTGATTTCGGCAAAATCTGCCAAATTGTGATTAGTTTCTGGATGAATGAAATAATGTTCAGTGTCTCTAAGTAGCCCTGCTGACAGATGTGTCTCACTTGTAAGCAAAGAGTTCTCTCCCCACATCACCAGCTGCAGGGTCAGCTGAGCATGAGAAAGCCAAGCTACACCTCCTATCACTGGGGTTTGTCGGATGGATTTCCATTTTGGGTCTTCCTGCAAGCATCCAGTGGGTGCTTTGCAGACCTTTGCATCACTGGGTGATGTGCAGACCAAAATTCATCTCAGATTGTCCCTGCTAAGCTAATTTTTAGTGTATCTTTTGTTGGCGAGAGTTGATCTGGAGGATTAGAGGAAAGGACATGTTATAAAAGGATTATATTCTAGTCTTGATGGTTTCTATCTTACTACATGATGTTAGGCTAGGTAGGGACTTTTCTTTGTGACTGCTCTTCTCTGAAAGGGGTGAGAGCTCTTATCCATTGCATTTAAAATCAACCTCAGGTGAAAGGGAATTTGTCACTGTTGGTCCTATTGCTCAGTGTGTGCTGTGGGTCCTCCCTGTTGTTAAATTGTGCAGTTACCCAGAGGCAGCCAGGCCTGGAGGCTGCCCTTTGGGGCTGAAATGACCCCGCAGGTTAAGCTGGGGTGGGAGGTTCCCTTTTCAGCTGAGCAGTTTGAGAGGCTGCTCTCTACACCTTGTCTTCCTTTCCTCACCCCAATACCTTTTTTGTGACTCCGAGTGAGGCAAATTTGGACACACACTGTTGGGTCAGTTGGAAGAAGTTTGTAGCATCTGCTTGATGCTTAAACCTAGCCCAGCACAGCCTTACAGGAGAACAGAATGAGCATCTCATATTGTTTACAGCACGTTGAGACAGCAAAACAGTTTGTGCCTGTAGTGAGATGGATTTTAGTGAATTTTCTCTGTTTGAAGCACTGCTCTGAGAGCTGCTTTGCCAGTATATCCCCACTGGCAGCTCCATTGTTAGGAGCGCTCGTACTTCCCTGCCAAATTGCTCCGCAGTTTTCTGTTCCCCACCTGAAAGCTGAGCTCCTCGAGCTCTGGGCGTCACCGAGGTGCCCCTCCAGCAGGCACCGGGAGGGCACTGCCCTGTGCCTCTGGTCCCCAGCGGTGCTGCAGCACGATCTGCTGCACAGCTCCATCAGTGACACCGCGCTGGGCGCTGCCGGCACTGCCGTCCCTGTGCTGACATCTAGTGGGGACGAGGACAGGTGTCCCCAGCTCCCTGGGGTGGCCCCAATCCAGGCAGTGGGGCTGCTGCTGTACTCCTGCTGACCATGGCGAGACTCAGAGCAATGTAACACGTTGTGTTTTTGGCACGGGATACACCACCAGGAGATGTTCTGGTGGCACAGGAGCTGCTGAGCCTGAGTGGTGCTCTGGTCCTCTCCTTTCCCTGTGCTGCACAGGACAGAAAAGATCCTTGCACAGGGACCAAGTTAAAAACCTGTCAGTGTTAGGCTGGCAGGGCCCCCCTCCTCCCTGAACACCAGTTCTGTGCCTTTCCCTCCACTGTCAGGGCCCAGGGCCCATCCTGCTGGTTAATGTCCTTGGTTGGAATGATGTGATTCAGATCTGTTTCTGCTTTACTAATATCACATCTTGTTAATTTTAATAGAGGCCCTTGAACCTATTAATGAAGATATGTTGCTGGAAGTTTTAGCTCTCATGGATTGGTGAACATTTTAATTAATTAATTTACTTAATATTAGGCAGAAGTACCCTTCAGATCCCTGTCATTCCCAGAGATTCAGCCAGAAGCCTGCAAAAGTGGCTGGGAAGGTGGCATTGGAGGCACCATCTCTGTGTCAAGTGCTGCCAGGTTTGGGGGTGGGAGTGGGAGGAGAGGAACCCATTGGTAGCCTCAAGAACTGGAGTCTGTAAGTTGTTGAAAAGACGGAAAGCATCCGAAGGATGAAGTCACATGGCACAAAAGCATCAAGAAAAATAAAAATAAAGCTCCTGGCATTGGGAATCTGGCTAAACCCAAAGGGGGCCCCATGGCAGAAAAGATCAGGCAGATGGAAACAAGGTGGGATGGGAGGCAGAGAACAAGTCAGTCCAAAGAGATGGAATGAGGGCAGAGGAATGTTGTGGGACTAGACTGTGGATCTTGGATAGCCTAACAGCTTCCTGAGAAGGGGCACAGCCCTGCAAGAGGGTTCATCTGCCAGGCATTACTGCCCAGGCTGCCATGGTGCCGGTGGGTGGGTGGGGAGTTGTCCATGGTGATCTTGAGGCACACGTGGCCCGTGTTTTGGAAGTGCTTTGGAGAGGCCAAGACAAGCCCCCAGGAGGAGAAGCAGGGGGTGTGCAACCCTCTCCCCTGCAGGTTTGGCTGACTCTGGGCTCTCTTGGCAGGTGTGGGTGTTCTCAGCGGGCTCCTCTATGCCACCGGCGGCCACGACGGCCCCCTGGTCAGGAAGAGTGTGGAAGTCTATGACCCAGGGACAAACACCTGGAAGCAAGTAGCAGACATGAACATGTGCAGAAGAAATGCAGGTAACCACTACACACCCTTCTGCGGCGTTTGGTTCAGTCGGCTGTGAGGTTTTTGATGCAGTTAATGTGCTGGTGGTGTGAGTGGCTGGTGTTGGGAGTGACAAAAGCAGAAGATGAAGCATCTGCTTGGGAATGGATCGGGAATGTGGCAGGAGATGTGTTGTGGGGGGTGAGTTAGCCCACGTCTGACCAGCTGTGCTCTGCTTTGAGGTGTGTGTGCGGTGAATGGTCTCCTCTACGTGGTGGGAGGCGACGACGGTTCCTGCAATTTGGCCTCGGTGGAATATTACAACCCCAGCACGGACAAGTGGACGTTGCTGCCAACCAGCATGAGCACAGGGAGGAGTTATGCAGGTAAGCAGCCAGTGGGAGAGCTGGCAACAGCTGGGCTCGTGCATAAACTTGAGGGCTGTGTCTCCTGAAGCTTTAATCCTACCTTTTTGTGTGTTTTATGTTGGTTTCAGTAGAAATAGTAGATGCCTCTCTCTGCTGGCCTGTTGCTGGGCTTTGGCTTTGCAGGGTGATCTGAACCACCCGGCAGCCCAGGAGCTGCTCCTGCAGTAACTGTATCTGTCTGTCTGTCCTTACAACAGGTGTGGCTGTGATTCACAAGCCCTTGTGACACACAATGAAGCCAATGTGAGGAGCAGAAGTGAAGTGGATCCAGCTAGGTGGTGTTGGGAAGATGACTGACCTCTGACTTGACCCATCTCATTGCTGTTAACGTCTTAGCATGACAAGTGATACGTTCCAAGCATCATCCACTCTGTGGTGGATTGCATAGCCAAGTGAAAAGCCCTCTGGGGACATGTTCCATGCTAGACACGAGGTGTTGCTTGTTTTCTGTGGTGCAATCAACTGTTCTTCTCAATGGCGTGTCCTGAGATAAACGCTGTGCTTGGACTGCAGGCACGGAATTACCTGTGTGAAACAGAACTGCTACGTTTGGGCATGTGAGTAAAAATGAACATTCCTGGATTTCTTCACTACTGATGCTCCGTGCACATTGTTGGTTGAACTACTTACTCACTGTGCCTGGAGGGTGGACTTCACTACTGGCAGTGGAAATCTCTGAGTTCCAACTGAGAAAAACAGTCAGCAGAAATGGACTGGAACAGGGTGCTCTGGCTCGAGTGTGACGCTGTCTCAGTCATACGTTTGTACATGCCACTGGACTGCTGTATGTACCCCTGAAATGCTTGTCCTACAGTGGAAATAAATACCATGTGATTTTTCTACTTGCCATGGATGCTGTGTGCTGTACCTGACAGGACCTGCTGGGCAGTGCCTTCCCTGGGGCTGAAGTCTCAGCACCTGAGCCACACAAAACTTCCCAGCCCCACAAAACACATGCTGCTCCCACGGGGTTTGTTGCTCCTGTGAAACAAATGTTGCTTGAATAGAAAGTATTCCCAACCCACACATTTCAGCTGTGCTGAAATCCCCAGTTCTGGCTCTGTCCAGCATCTCAATGCCATTTCATAATAGAGCATTTAGATGTTAAAAACTACCTTATGGTGCCATTAATGTAGAGACATTCCATACAGAGAGAACCCTCTGTCACCCAAGCAGGGATTAATGAGCCAAGTAAAATACCTGCAGTGTTTTAATGCTTTCAGAGCATGGAGATTAACTAATCACTGTCACTGTAATTGCTATTTTAATCTTGCCCTTACTGAAGGCATTCCTCTATTAGTATGAAGAACTCATAAAATTATTTAAAACAGACAAATGTAGCTCCAGCTGCAGGAGAGCTGTCTTGCTTACATACCAAATTCTTAAAAGTTTTCTGTTTGAGAAGATGTTTGACTTTAAAACACTTTGTTGTGTCTCCTTGTGAGCTCTGGCATGCTTCTGCATACAGGGGTGGGCTCCCAGAAGCTTCCCAGCTGAAGGGAACTGGTGAACAAAAATATTTTCTCTAGGCTTTTTCTTGTTATTTGTTGTTTGTTTTTTTTTTTTTGTTGTTTGTTTCTCTCCTGTAGATCAGCTGAGGCTTTTTGTTGTGGGCAGCTGGCCAGTGTTTTTCTGCTGGTTTCTGTCTCCATAGGTCTGTTATCAAAAAGACTCCCCGTGACCTTCGACAGTAGAAAAGAAAAATACTTCAAAGTTCATTTCAGAGGGATCCACGCTACATCTTCTTGTGCAGCTTTTGCAGAGGAGTGGGTTACTTCTGTAAATATGTAGATCTTTGGTCTTTGAGTTGACACAGTCCTGGTAAGATGGGTTCACTGTGGGGGAAACAGCACCTACCTTTGCTGTGTCACCCCCCCCCCCAGAGGGACTGGCCTTCATGGAGAATGTTAGGTAGCTCCCACTCCTCTTTGGATGTTCTTGTTTTCACAAACAAAGCCAAACTGTCCAAAGAAAAGGCAGTATTATTCTTGATGTCTACCCTTCCACTGTATGTCAGCTCAGAAGTCTTGAAAATAATAATTAAAAAAAATGAGTCGTTCCTATAATACCCTTTAAACATTTTGAGTTTTACGATCCGCAGTGAAACGTGCCAAAATAATAGTATGACATGCTGCTCTTCTCTGAGGTTTTGCTTACTGTAAAAGCCATTGAGGCTGGCAGGAATGTATCCTGGCAGGAATGTATCCCTGACTGCAACTGCCTTAGGATCAGAGTCCTGAGATGCATCTTTATGATGACATAAGGAAGGTGATGAGGCCCCAGTTTGGACAGACTCAAATTCACTGGCCTGAAAAGTGGTTCCCTTTGATGCAGCCCGTGGGAATAAAGGATAAAATGGGACAGGTTTTGGTCAGAGGGAGCATCTCTTGTTAGGCTGAGTGACTGGACAAGGGTGGACAAGCATTTGGACACACATGGCCCTTGTTAGATCTGTACAGACATAAAGCTAAATAAACTACTGTATGAGCTGCTTGCAGAGCCCCACTACAGCTCAGCAGTTGGGAACAGTCCCCAGCCAACCTTCTCATACCTGTGGCTTCACTGGAGCAAAGGCAAATACTGTTCAGGGACTCTGAATTTCTGTGGGCTGGAGATAAAAGCTAGTAGGTACTGCTGGAGAGGAGCAAGGTTTGAAATCTGCTGTGGTTGTCAGATGTGGAAAGTGGATATGCCTGAAGCTGGGATAATTTTATCCCCTGCTATCCATCTATTCATAAGATATTTTCCTTAGGAGGAAAACAGGTTTTGGTGTTTTTCTGCTATTGTAAAATGGCATTTCTGCCCGCTGCTGGCCCAGACCTGTGGCTTGCTGGACAGGGCCAGGACTCCCAGCCCTTGCCAGGGACGAGTGATGCTGTTCCCAGCTGCAGCCAGTTCTCCTCGATGGCAAATGACACGTTTCTTTCTCTCCTCCTCAAACAGTTGCAGTGTTATGCAAGTCAAGTGACCTCGTTTTCCAGCTATGCAATACCAACAACCCTAACATGTGATGAACCAGCTGTAAACCTCCCCCACCCCACCCCAGAAATGCTTTCGGAATTTGTCTTTGGCCTGTGGTTTCGTGTTTGTATTGTTCATCCTGAGCACCTGAGCCAGATCCTTTACAGATTGCCTTTTTCTAGGACTGAAAACGTAGCATTAGTGCTAACAAATTTTACTGTAAATATTTTTATAAGACAGATTTTAAATAATTTTTTTTGGATCGCTTTTTATGGTCGTCAGTGACACTTCTGTTAAATTCTGGGTCTAATTCATGCACTCCAGTGCAGTTTTTGCTGGCTGTGGTGTAGGTGTGACTCTGCACGTTCTCTGCACAAGAAATGCTGTGTTGTAACTGAGATCTGGGATGGCTCTTGTGTTGATTCTAACCTATGAGAAGGACAGCACTGGGCTCCACATTATGAGATAAATTCAAATCCATTACCTCAGTCACCAGGACGCTCTTAGATTATTAATTTACAACGATTTCAATACTCTGATTTAATTTACTTGTGCCATGTGTTTGGTTCCTGGTCAGTTTGGGGGACAAGCTGTCACTCAACCGTCCTCTTTCTTGGCTCCTGTGTGAGCTGCTTGAAGATGGAGATGCTCTGCCCAAAACAGCGTGGGCACAACCCCCCCAGGCTGCCAAAACCAGCCAAATTATTGCAGGAGGCTTAGTAAAAGCTTTACACACCAAACTCGAGCCGCTTCCTCGCGTCGGTCCTTTGTGAATACGAAGGCTTTCCTCAGCTCCTGTTGTCACCTCTTTTTGGGATCACCCTGTGCTTGACCCCTGTGGGATTTTCTCGCCTTGGGTTTTCCCAAAGGTGGCTTTGCTGTTGCAGAGGATGCACCCTGGGGATCTGCCCCCCAAACCCCAACAGCATGTAGATGCACACGCTGCTGGGCTTGCAAAGCAGGATAGATTTGCCTCAAGCAAGCTGTTGTTTGAAAAAGTTTGAATCAAGTCCATCTTTTCCATTTGTGCCTAATAGATAAATTGGGGGTGATTAAAACCAATTTTCAGTTCATTCAGTTTATCCAAACACTTTCTTTGTACAGATGTGTGCAGCATGTAATTACCATAAATACATTTGGCAGCATTTGCGTGACACCACCAGGAAAGCTCAGCACTGTTCTCTGGTTTGCAGTGTTTGGAGACCAAAATCCTTAATACCCAGCGAGGTGCAATGCCTGTTCACCAAGCTAACATGATGGTTCAACAGCTAGATTAACCTTTGGGATTGTTACTAATATATTATCAAAGCAGTTGCCCCCTTGGTTTAACATCATGCCCACAAATCACATTCACATGAGCATAACTCGTTGCTCAAAGCTGCAGTGTTGGGAGTGTGCTAGGTATTACAGTCTGAATATGGGCTAATTCACTTTTTTTTCATCTACTCTTCTCTTGTTTATGGGTTTATAAATTATTTTCCTCTACAGTGACAACAAATAAATATTGAGAATTTTAATTTGTGTATTTTATGTATAAGAAGACCCTTAAGAGTAATGAATGATTGTGAAATAATTTACCTGGGTGTGAATTTTTTTGGTTTTGTAAAACAGACTTTGTTGGTTCAGTAGCTGGCAGTATACCATAATGACTCAGTAGACTGTTTTAGCTTGTTTTTTAAATTAAAGATTTTTTTTGCCTGAGTGTGGAGGACCAAGGACTTTGCAAAGTAATTCTCTTGACAGCTGTCTTGTCCAGTGTGACAAATGACTCAAGAAACATTCATATTTATATTATGAAAGAAAATCACACTGTAGTTCCCCATCATTTAATTTGAATAAAACCTGAACTAATGGAACTTTTCAGGGTCTGTTTTGATTTCACTGGCTTCTGACAGTGAGGAACAACCTCATCACTCCAAGTGACTTTATTTTCCCCCTCTTTAATTACAGCAGATACAAGGCCTGGGTTTACTTTGTGCCCTTTGGCCTGGGGTAGTGGTACCCACACGTGCTGATGCTGAGAGGAGATGCTCCCTGATCCTGTCCCAGACTCTGCTCTGCTCCTTTTCCAAGGGAAGTTAAAAGCTGCTTTTCTGCTGGAGTGCAGGAGAAGAGCATTTCTTTTGGGGGTGGAAAAGCCCTTGGTTTAGGGCACAGATGGCAGAAGACAGAATCTTTTACTGAATGCAATTGGGAAGAGAAAAAACATGAAAAAGGAGAGTTTATCCTCATGGGCTCAATATTTCTTAATAATACCATAAAGTAATACATTAAACAAGTTGCCCCACTCATTTTGCCTTATGCTTACAATACATCTCACTGAGCTCTCTGGTTTTCCAGAAACGTTCCTTGTGCCTCATCTGTTAATACCAATGTATGACATCAAATTTACCATGTGGGATCCTGAAATTTAATTACCTGACGAGCAGATAATGACATATTGTGGGCTGCTCTATGCAGCTGGAGGACTCTGCAATTATTCCTTATTTTATTTCAAAATGACTTTTCTCCTGCACAGTTGGCTCCTCTTTACTCACATTTAAACTGATAAATCTATAAATCTGTGAACCTGCAGCTGAAGAAAAGCCTTGATTTTGCTGCCTGATTTTTTTCCTGCTATAATTGTTTCTCTTTGTAGCCTACATTTTAATATTTTGGCATGTGTTCCACCCCAGATTTCACCCTTGGCAGGACAGGGACCTTATAGCAGCAGCTGCCACTTTGCCTCATTCACCTCAGAAGGGTAAGTAGTTTTGCAGTGAGGAAAGAAAAGGGGACAGGAGAGAGGAAAGGAGAGGAAATATGAGGAGAACTGACCCAGTGGGGTTACAAGCTCAGAAAAGCAGCTCCCCTCTTTTTTGCTGGGTATCACCAATTTTGGAATAACCCAGGGTGAGATTTGGTTCTTCTGTTGTATAATTTGGTCCATGAGTCATCTGGAACCGGAATCAAAGGCAGGGCAGGAAAAAGCCTCAGCTCTGGAAGCTTCAACATCTGATCAAAGATGACCCTATTTATGAATAAATAAGGCCAAAAAAGGACTCTCTGCATCCCCATGCCCTGAACTGCAGTGATGAGCTGGGCTGGAGGTGGGACATGTCAGTGGAGGCTTCAGATGGCAAAACTGCTTCTGCCCTGGCATAGGTTTGTTCTTTGCCTGTGATGAGGGTTCTGTGTGATGGCAAAGAATGATTGCAATCAAAAAAAAAATAAAATCTGTTGGATACTTCTGAAAAAGCCCGTGGGAGCCAAAGGACCACTGCAGACACATTGCCACGAACCACCCAGGGTTCCCAAAGCACCCCACAGTTGCTCAGTGACTGATGATATTGCCTCACAGAATGTTATTCTGCACTGTAAACCAGCACAAAATCACTTAACTACTTAGTGACACAAAATATTCAGCCTCAGAAATCCCTGAGGCTGCTGCATGGACATGAAGTGACAACAGACCATGATTAGGGAGCAGACAAAATGCTGTTGATAAATTGCAGCTAATTTGTGGACTAAAGGAAAACAGCCTGGGACGTTAATTTGTGGTTACCTAAAAAGGGGAGCATGATAAAATCATTCCATGAGTGTTAGATTTTGTCTAAATTGACTTTCCATGTTCAGACCCAGTTTGGGGGTTTAAATGGCTGGGGGCTCTGACACTGGAGGGGTTTCTAAGGCTTTAGGACCTGTCTCTACCACCCAAGGCTGATGTAAGGAAACCACTGTGACTCCCAGCACTGCTTCTCCCTTTATCCTCCCATCTCTCTGCATCCTGTCAAAACACCCATCAGGTAACAGGTAAGGAGACTGGGGGTCCAGGACTCCCTTGCAATTTCTTCTCTTCTGTAGTTCTTAAAATCTCCCTTTATCTCTGACTTTGGAAAGAGGAAAGGCTGCAGGATGTGTCTGAGCCCGTGTGTGCCATGGTCCAGTCTCATCCCATGGACAACCCAAGCAAAAGGAGGTTTAAAAGCCTATGAGAGAGGGTGGTGTGAGCAGGCTTGTCTGAAAGAAGTGGTATGGCTCAAAAATCAGTCGAGTGACTGGTTACATAAGCTGTTTTTAAAGCTGTATCTCGAATGTAAAACACCCTTCTGCTTTTGAAAGCATATATGACACTGGGAATAACTTGGCTTATCTAACACAAAATGAAACCACTATTTTTATATTCTTTGTTAAAGAATAAAATAGTGGTAAACCCTCTGGAAGCAAATTACTTAAAGCAGGAGCACCTGCTTGACAATTTAACCTTAATTGGGATCAACTGGTTCAAGCACAGGTGTTGCTGCCTCACTTGCATCCACCCCTCCCACTCTTTCCCCAGCCACCCTGTGCAGGGGAGCTTTGGTCACTGTTCTGGCTTGTCTCCTGCTTTTTCTTTGCCAGAAGTGCCTTGTACTTCTTGTTGGTCCCAAACCAGCTGAAAACAGGGAACAGTCTCTGTGGAAGTCGCCGTGGTGGAAGTCATGGGGGATGTACCAGAGTGGGTTCCAGAGGACACCAAACCCCTGCTGAGGCTGAGGAGGGTGAGGATGGAGCTGCAGCAGAAATGGCAGGTACAAAGTGGTGGGAGCTCTTAGCCCTGTGTCACAGGGATGGCTGGTTGTTCGGACAGAGGTGGGTGCAGTCCCCCTTGCTGGGAAAGGCCCTCGTGTGAGGTGTTTTGCAGGTGGTGGTACCTGTGCAAGGTCACAGGGAATCTGTGTGTTTTCTCCATTGTGCTTCCTCATTGCATCCCTAATGTTTATACTGGAAGGACAAGAAGTTCTGGGACCCCTCCCTTAAGTGTAGTAGGTGTTTTCCTACAAGGAGATGATGCATTGAGGATACACCACCTTGACTTAGCCTGTCCTTGGAGATGGATATTTTCCTCAAGAGCTGTTCTATATTTAACTAGTTTCAGCATTTAACACACTTGTTTATGGCAAAATACTGCAGCCTCAGGTGCTGACTGAAGGAATGTGGGGCTCCTGCTGCTATCCTGTTGCTGGTGGGATGCACTGAGGTCTGGCTGCAGCCCAGGTGCCACTGCTGAGGGATCCAGCTCAGTTCAGGTGGGAGTTCTGGTTTGGCTCCCAGAGGGCTGTCCCAGCATGGATAATCTGTCAGTGCCATCAGCCTGTTTGCTCATACAGGGTTTTTTCACTAGTACATGGTCCTGGATGATACATCAAGTGGCACCACTCTCTGGTTCCTTTCCAAGATGCCATTTATTATAACTCTTTTTTTCTTTCTTTTTTTTTTTTAATGCTTCAGCACTTTCCCTTTGTCCCCTGTGTGTGCAGTGTCAGTGACAACCAGCTCTGCAGATGGGGAGCACCTTGTGGCTCCACCTGGGTGTCCCCTGTGCTGGTGACAAAGGGGGATTCAGGGCTGATGTCCCTGCCCACAAATGTCCCCTGAGCTGCAGCAGCAGCTGAGGAGACAAATGTCAGTCTAAAGGGTGGAGCAGAGAAAGGCAGAGGTGGGGAGCACAGCCAAGAATAAAGATCCTACCTTCACAGGAAGGTATATAGAGATTATAAGAGATTTATCAGGTTGTCATTTGTGAAGGGGTGAGAGGGAGGATAATTCCCATCTGAGTTGTGAAAAATGCCACTTGCCTGAAGACAAATTAATTTACTTTTTTTTTTGCTGGGCTGAAGGTGTCATTGAGCTGTAAAAGTTAAAAAAGTATGTAGGTATATCAAACTTGCACAGAAAATGAGCCTTAAACCCTCATCCACAAGGAGACCTGAATTTGGGTAAAGGAAAATATATGGTTGTTTTAGTGGTATGTGCAAGAGAAAGACACTTCACTTATTGGAGTTTTGCTCAATAAAAAAATGTGTCCTTTTGTGCTAGAGAAGTTTTGGTCTCCTTTACAGTGATTTTAACATTGTGGCTGCAGTCTGAACAATTTCTCTTATGCATCAACCACCTAAGAATAATTAACCCAAATTCATCTACCTCTGTTTTCTGTGCCTTTAATGATGTCTTATTGGTATGTTTGATAGTTAAAATGGCAAACAGTTATTTCAGAAAAATGTCATTAGAAAGTTCTAAAATGTATAATATAAAATAAAATACAGTATCAGCTTCCCCTGTACTCAAGTAGCAGAAATAAAGGATTCCTTTCTGCCCCAGTGGGTGCTTATGTAGTGATAATTTGGTTTTTGCCAGGTATGTGGCTGGAGATATCAGATATAATCAGGCAGCTTCCCCATGAGTTTCCCTACGTGTTGTATTGTAATGACTATGTAATTTTTTCCCCCTTATCCAGTTAATTCTGCAGTTTCTCACACATGTTGCAATTTGAGTCAACATGGGGTAAATGTGTGTTTTCTCTGGTGCTGGTAGGGTGCAATCATCCCCAGCCTGTGGGAGCAATCACTCCAGCAAAATGTCCTTGGATTAGTGTCAGTGGGTGGAAAGCAGGTGAGGGACCCGATGGGATTTGGGCTGGGATGTGCCGTGCAGAGCACTGGACTCTGGGGGTCAGCACAGCCAAATAAATGAGCACAAGCCTGGATAGCAAAAGACATTCTCAGTGCAGGGTGAATTCCTGAAAACAGCATTTTTTTTGGGAAAAATTAATATTTTCTTCTCAAGCGGCGCAACTTCACAATTCCAGCACTCGTGCTGCATTTTGCAGATAGATTTGGATCAAATGCCCTGTGACAGAAATCCTTCCTGCCCAGTTCTTCAGCTTCATCATATCTGAGCCCCTCATTTGTTGACATACATTAAAAATAAGCTGCAGACAAGAAGCTGGAGTTTTTAAGGGATGTTTTTATTAAGCCCTGTACTTTGTCATCTGTTTTCTAGCGTGAGGTGCTGGAAGCAGTAGTGGGCTGAGCCCCAGATGGTGGGAGGGAGAAGCCTTTAAGTTGATCTTAGGGGCAAAACCTGTGCAGTGTGGAGTTGTAGCCTTAATTAAGATGATATTGATTGCCTGTGACCTCTTAGGGGTGTCCTGAACTGTGTTGTGGACTGAACTGTGTTCAGTTTTGGAAACCTCATGACAAGAAAGATATTGAGGTGCTGGAGTGTGTCCGGAGAAGGACAGTGGAGCTGGGGAAAGGTCTGGAGCACAAATCTGATGAGGAGCAGCTGAGGGAGCTGGGGGGGCTCAGCCTGGAGAAAAGGAGGCTCAGGGGGGACCTTCTGACTCTGCAACTCCCTGACAGGAGGAGGGAGCCAGGGGGGAATCAGGCTTTGCTACAAGGGACAGGACAAGAGGAAGCAGCCTCAAGTTGTTCCATGGAAAGTTTAGATGGGATATTAGGGAAAAATTCCTCATGGAAAAGACTGTCAAACACAAGCACAGGCTGCCCAGGATAGTTGGAGTCCCCCTCCCTGGAGAGATTTAACAGACTTATAGATGTGGTACTTGGGGACGTGGGTTAGTGGTGGCCTTGGCAGTGCTGGGGGAGCAGTTGGGCTTGATGAACTCAGAGGGATTTTCCAGCCTAAACAATTCTATGGTCTACCCCCTTCACAGCCTGATTCCCTGCTAATTCTAATCCTCTCAAGAAACTCAAAGCAGAAGTCATCCCTTACTGATAGAGAAATAAAAAAGGAGGTTGAGACTATCTCTCCACTGGGGACATGCCAAGGATGCCTGGGAGAAATTTAGTCTTTTGCCTCCTGTACATACAGGATTGAATCTTGCCAAAGCTTGTGCTGATCCTTGGTTGCAGGTGACAAGGAAGGGTGAGTGAATGCTGCTCTCCAGCTGCTGAGTTCTGGGCTTCAAATCTAATGGAAGCAACATTTAAATGTCCAATCTCAGTAACATTACCTACAAACCACTCAGCTCTGGAAGCAGCATTTGGTAATTTGTGGAGGTCAGAGACAGTGATTTTGTTGAGTGTGTACAGGTGGTTGCAGGGCAAATAATTAGTCTTGGTAGAAACCAGAGCCCCTGATTTGTTTCACTCTGCCTCCTACCTTGAGGGCTTTTTGATTTGAAACTCAAGAAATGAGGCCCAAGAGGTTATTTGGCATCTCCCTTTTCTATCATAACTCAGAGTGAGCATTGCCCAGGAAGGGACTGATTGCCTGTGCTGTCTCTGCCTTGTTGATGAACCAGAAAAGCTTCTATTAGTTTATGGAAATGAGATGTAGACTTACACAAAAGCTTGACACCATGCCATGTTTTTAATTAGTTTTTTTGAAAAGATATGTGAGATGAGACACGCATATGCCACCGGTTCTTAGTGTAGCTGTTAAGGAGCAGGTCTCTGCTTCTGAAATCCGTGTCTTTTTGCAGTTACCTCAATTTTATAATTGCCATTTAAACAAATGAGGAGCAGATTCCTCTAATTCTGCTCTCCCTAGAAAATACCTTTCCTCTTCAGTCTCCCTGTTGCATTTAATGAGAGGTTGTCTGGTTTTGATCTCAAGGAAAAGTAAAAGCAACAGGTAGAATCAAGATCAATTACTTTATATACTGTACATTAGATAGTTTTAGTAATAATTGAGCCTTTTCAATTATATATTTTTCCTTGACGTTTGTTATATTATGAAGCTATAACTGATTCCTCAAATCTTGTGATTTATGGATGGCATTATTAGAGGAACCTGGTCTCATCATGTCTTCTTGAGGCAATCACTAACTTTTAGAAGCCCTTTTTTTCTGTGTGTGTCAGGAAGCAGCTTTACAGGGGCAAGGAAATGTGGGGAAAAAATGTAACCTTCTCCATTGTCAGATCACCTTAAAATATCCCCTAAACTGTTCAGGAAACTTCGGTTTTGGATTTTGACAGATTAACAGACAACAGTTTGTTTCATCACCTTTGGCAAATCCAGCTTTAATTAATCGACATTTTAATGATTCTTAAGTGGTCACAGGCTTCAGTATAACTTAATTTAATTTAATTTGCTGGGCATGATTCTGCAGTCATGAAGTCCAGAGCCAAACCCTGTTCTCATCTCTGCTGCAGCAGTGCCAACCCACCACCAGTCACTCACAAGTGTCATTAAAAGCTGGACCAAAGCCCAGATCAAAGCAGTGTAAGGGTAGCAGGAGGCTTCACAAGCTCTCCATGTGACTGCAAATTTGTAAATAGCTGAGAAGTCGGGATTATTTATTTATTTATTTGTTTGTTTGTTTTTTAAGGGAAAGACAAATTCCCTGTAGGAGTCATGCCTGGTACAGGATGCCACCTGGATGCCACCTTGCTGAGGACTTGTGCACATCAGCACAGCTCACTCCTCCCTATCTCAGTTAAATGCTGACCCCCAACCAGCCATGAGAAACCTCCAAAAGACACAGAAAGTGCTGGTTTGTAACCTGGCAAGTGTCTGAGGTTGGCTTTCTAAAGGGATAGAGAGGAAAACAATCATAACCAAGTGCTGGGATGCCTTTAAATTGCCAGATTCTGTCTGTATTGAGGGGATTTGTGTTTTTCAGAATTCAGTATTATTTGAATTATTTTGCTTCTCTAAAACAGGTATTATAAACTTAAAATAATACCTATAAATCTCTCTTTCATCAAATATATTTTCAGTTCCACTTCCCATTCTGTATCTGGGCTCCAGCATCCAGAGAGACACTTCTCCTGCTCTTCTGGTGCAACTCATATTTGTCCTGTTGAATGAAGCTGTAGCTTAAAAGTACACAGAGATGTGCAAAGCATAAGCTGTACAAATGTTAGCACTTGAGTTTGAAGGCCAATATTAAATTGACCTGCCTATATTTGCATGTGTATTTACTTAATTCCTTTCTTTACCAAATATACTCAGTATGGCAGGGGAATGTTTCTCTGCTTTACTTGCTGGCAGGGCAGTTGTATCACTTCTCACCTACAAGTGGTGTTGCATTAATCTCTACCTGTTGCCAAAGATGTTGATTTACTAAGAAACTAAAATACTGTGTTTATAGCACAAAATTTAATTAAGTAATCTAATAAAAAACAATCCCTGTGCTCGATACCTTAGCTGTTCTGTTCATTGTGCCTCTGGCTGGAACATGTACAGCTATTTTATAAACTCTGTGCTCCTTTTTTTTTTTTTTTTAGTGGTCACAGAGCACAGAAATGTTCTGTGTGGCAGTGAAATGGTTTGATAATATGTTCTGTTTATACAGTACCTTTTTGTTCTGATGGTGCTGTATGGGAGTTTTTATAAGCTGACCCAGAAGTAGGTTGAGACTCTTCATTTTTACGTGATAGTTGTTGAAGGGCATCTGGAAGGGTAGGGGAGGGTGGGGGAATCTCATCAAAACCACGCTCTGCAAGCAGGTGCTATTCAGGGTTTTAAAGATAAATGGTGTGACGCCCCATTTTACTCAATCATAGCTATAATGAATGATAATTTGATGAGCTTACCCTGGAAGGGTTGGAAGGACTGTACCAGCCTTGACGTGACGACTTTGCTGTGTCTGGACCCATCACCTGTGTCACTTGGACAGAGTTCCTCTGGAACTCCATGGTTTCCATCCTCCCCTTCCCTCTGTCTGTCTGACTGATCTCCTGGACACCTTCCAAAGGGGTTTATTTAAAACAGTAACAACAGAATTGGAACATGGAGGAATTATGTGCAGCCTGGCAACGTGAGGCACTGCCAAGAACAACTATGGGATCAAAAAAGACAGGTTGCTTACAACGCCCTGACTAACAGGAGGATTAGCAAACTCAGCTGCTGACAGCAGTGTTTCAGCAAGAAAAACTCTTACCCCAGGGGCCAAGCAGCCCCTACAGCAGCAGATCCCAGCTTTTCCAGCCGTGCAGGAAGGATGCTCACCCAGCCATGCCCTGGCAAAGCTCCTTCAGGGTCCATCTCAAGGCAGTTCACTATGCTCAGCATGTACTGAAATTACAATTAAATAATTAAGTACTAATATTAGTTCAATTTAACTATTACCTGAATATTTCAAGGATTCAAAGGAAAAATTAATTTCTTGATCCTCGTGGTATAATATTGCTTCTACAAACTCTTCAGCAGAGAATGGGAAACCTCACCAAGATTGTAAATATCGCTAAATGCTGCCTTTAACCATGCAATGTTTTAGCACACAGAGGATGAAATTAATGAATCTGATGATAATGAAGGTATAACTGAACAAGATGAGTGTTATGCCTAGAGGTTAATTATCAAGTAATTCAAGGGAGGCTGCTGTTATAAGATTAAGATTTGTGTGATAGGATTTTTTACCTTTATATGACCCAAAATCCAATACTTAATAAAGGAACAACAAATTAAATAAGAGGAAAAAAGAACACAAAGGGATTGCCCCCTGCTCCATATCTTTTGCAGAGCAGGTAGATGTGGTTAGCTGTATTTGTTGCTCAGAAAAACCTGGTGTTTCTGCAACCTGAAACGAAAGAGAATTTGCTGGGGACCCTTGGGGAAGGTGGGATCTTGCCAGGGCAGATGAATGGATGGTCTTTGGGGGTATAATCCTGATACAGGGCACAGCAGCAGTGATGGGCAGAGCCTGGGTGGGAGCTGCAGGCTCTTGGTCAGTAGCTACATGTGAATTTTAGTGAAGCCAGAAAAGTTCCCACTGGTGGTAACTCAACCTCAGTGCTCTGGAGCGAAGCACTGCAGGTACTTCCCATTTCCTGTGTTCTCCACCTGTACCCTTTGAAAGAAGCCAAAAGTAGGGCAGGAGTGGAGATGTCTGAAAGCAATGAGTTTCAGACTCAGCAAAAGAGAAGAAATCGAGTTGTTCACTGTAAAAGATGGTGGTTCAGGGAGCAGCAGCCCTGGTTTGGGCCGTCCCTGTGGATGCAGGTCTGGAACCTCGGCTAGGAATGAGGCAGAAATCTGCATTCCAATCTGCACTTCCAGTTTCTAAAAGCTCACACTCGAGCTAATTTCACAGTGCTGGAATAACCATTTAGAGTTTAACAGAAATGCAGTTTGAAGGCTGGGAGGAGAGATGTCAGTTTGGAGTAGAGTCACTGTTCCTGTAACACCGAGTTAGTCAAGGATTATCTTGGCCATTAAAAGAGACGGAATCCCTCAGGAGACCGGTTTTTTTTCCCACCACAAGATGGCATCAGTTTTGCAGGGATAGGCTTCCAAAAGGACCTTAAACTGGAGACGAGAGTGGCTTTAAAATAAAAGCATTTTTAAATTAATAGCAGACTGGTACGAACCAAGCATTTGTCACACAGGTGTCTCTTGGAAAATTGTGTTACCTAAAAGCTTATTTTGGATGCACAAAATGAAGCCACCCCTGATCAGATTAGCCAGTGCAGCTGCTGGTTGTGATGCTACAGGCATGAACAAAATTTTGCTTGCAAATGCTTTTTTGCTGTTTGTACACACCACATTGAAGTGAGTTTATATTTCCCTCACAGGCCTCCTAAAGCCTATCAGTTGTTTGCTGCAAGCTAGCAACAATATTTACCCTTGTTTAATACTCGTCTAATGTGTTCTAAAGGTCTTTATTGTTGTTTGCTTTATGGAATCCCTCATTTAGAGGCTTGATGTTTCACATATATATTTTCCCAGTCATTTTTCAGGACTCTATTTTGACTCTGTGTGGCCTCATAAACTTTACTTAAAGTAAAATCCCTCTAAATACTCATGCTGACTCATAAATCTCTGAACAATCATCAGCTGGCCTGGGATTTATATTGATTCAGATAATTTTGTAGTTACTATTATAAATCCAGTAGTAATCTACTAGTAAATCTACTAGTAATCTACTAGTAAACTCAGGATACCTTGGTACTTCTTGGACTTCTCTTCTTGGAGGCATCAGTGTTTTGTTTTGTTTGTTTTCTTTTTTTTAATTATTATTATTTTTTCTTTTTGGTTAAGAAATTCTGCTTTGCACCACAGATCCGTGGTATTTTCTAAGCAGAGACTCTTTCCAAGATTCTAGTACAGCCACACTCCTGCACAAAGAACTGAAAAAAAATCTCATTCCTTTTTCTCTTAATGATTTATACCTCCCCCCCCTTTTTTTTTTTTTTTGCTGATTTTTGTTTTAAAAACAACAGCACTCAAAATGTCACTCTAGAGACTGCAACTCACGGGGTCACAAGGCTTTGACAAGGCATTTGGAGATTTATCAAGTGCCACCATAGGTTCTGCTTTGTTGTGTTTTACAACTTAGAGCTGCCCAAGGCTTATTTCTTTCAACTGTTGTGTGTGTAGCTTTGGCTTTCACAGGACTCTGAGAATTCATGTCTTGTTTTCTTGTTTTTAGAAGAAGTCATAGGCTTTCATGTCTTTACTCTGTGCTGCTGGTAGGCAGTGAATAGTCTTGGCAGCCCTTCCAGTCCAAGCAATGTATGAAGCAATGCTGAGACTCCATTCAACTGCACAATAAACTGCACGTTCTTCTGTTCCTCTTGCAGCTCTCCAGTTATTTCTGAAGCATGAAGTGCCTTTGTAAGTGCTATTGTAACAGTGATGGTTGTGCTTGATCTTGCATTTACTTCACGCACGAAATTCCACTGCAGTCAGTGGGTATTTGAGCCAGCAGGCTCCCAAGCCTGGGCTGTGATTGCTGTTTATGACAGTATTCAGTCCCCTAAAAAACAAACCCAAAAGATATTGCTGGACTTGATGTGTCTTATCATGGCTGATACTGGAGGGTTAAACAAGATTAGACTGAGAGAGAGGTGAAGAGTCTACTCTGGAACACTTACACCCTGACTCCACAATTAATTTTATCTAGATGGTCCCTGACAAAATTGCCAGATTACCAGTTCAAAATGACCAGGAGGTGGTTGTATCTACAGAGCAGCCTGATGGCTGCTAATGGAGGAGTTAATTACTGAGGAGTTTGCACTGAGAAGCACTCCAGAGCTGAGGCACTTGGGGGGGGGGGATTTCAGGCTGTTCTCAAAATATATTATCTCCTCATCATTTTGCACCAAAAATCGAGGGAGCATCGAAGCAGTGACCATGTCTGTGCCTTGAAAAGTGCCTGCAGTAACCCCTGTCCTTTTCCCACCAGGATTTGCCTGGCTGGTCTCCAACACACATCACAGAGCAAAGGTGGCATCTGCATTTCCCTGCTCTGACTGTGGACATCACTTATTCCCGGTGATCCTAGGTCATTCCCAAATAGTGATGGCTTTGCCTCTCAAACAGGCAGGGCAGGACTGTGGCATGCTGAGGAAAACCAAGTTTTTCTAGTCCAGAGTTTCCTGTCTCAGCACAATATGGTTGGGGTGTTGTCTATTTTCCCCTTTTTCTGCAGAACATGAGAGGGGATGAAGCTGTGGTGGCTTCTGTTGACCTGCAGTTGTGAATCCCCCGTGGTCTCTTCTGGGTGTAACTCTGCTGGCCCAGGAGCACTTGCTTGAGAGAAGAAAATGTTCATTTCTGGTGTCTGTTACCCTCCTTCCTGCAAGCAGAAATGTTTCTTTTTGCTTTTTTAAGCTCCCCAGGAAGTAGGTTTTTGTCTTTTGATCTCAGAAATGTTTGACAACTCATGTTACCAGCCCTTTGTTTGAAATTATGCTGGGAACAGATCTATTATTTTGCCTTCAATACTACCTTCCTTTCATAGTTCATTTTAACTTCTTAATCATACAGATGTAGCATATCATTATAGTATTTTTGCTCTACATGTCCACTTAATGGCTTTTTACTCTTTTTAGTTCAAGGCACTTCTTAATTAATCCGTCATCAATTTATTTTAAACACTTCTTTCCTCTACTTCTTTAGTAAAGTAGATAAGAAAATAAAAAGGCAAATGATATAATTGCAGACCTGGTATTTTTGGTATCAAAGCTCTTTAACAGAAAACCTGCAGGACTGCAGAGCCTGGGGTATGAAGGCAATGTCTCCAGCAACTTTTCACGTGTTTTAGGCGCAGTTTGGGAGAGATTTTGCTTTATTTCTGTGGGAGTACTGCCCTTCCCCTTGGACAGCCTTTGCACAACCTTGTGTTTCATGGCATGACACCTCACCTTGGTTTTACTGTAGTTCTTTACTGGTGGCTGTAGCAAAGGCAGAGTGCAAAGGCTCTGTGGCTGTACATGTCCCTCCTGGTCAAGAAACAGCTGATGGGTAATGTCTTTCAAAATGTATCACCCATTTTCTGACAGTGTAGAGTATATATAGCCACCTGCCAATCTCCTATGCTACAAAATACATGTTTATCTTCCCTTCATAAAATTCCTGTATTGTAACCGTGGTATGAGGCAGGGCAGGTAATTTGAGTCTTTCCCCTCTAAGCATTCAACTTTTTTTTTTGTTTTCTTTCCACTCCATTTGGATAGCTATACTTTCATACATAATGTGTTCCTAAAATTGTATTCAGGTTCGAGCTGGCTAAACATGGTCCCCTGAGCTGGAATCAGTCCTGCTTACAACCAAATAATCTAATGGGTTACCCCCTGGGTGGGAGATGCCGGGGGTGTGGGAACAAATTTCCTTCAGATCTGGAGGAGTGAAGCAGCATTTTGAAAATAGTGAGAGGATTCTTGGAAGCGTTTCTGGGCTTCAGAGAAGGGAAAAAGCAGCATGATCAAGCTTGAGCAATGCATTTGCAGCACGGAAATGTGCAGCACTGTGCTGAGGGAGAGGATCCAGGAGCAGAGTCCTGGCAGGTTGGGAGTTCAGACTTGAAACCAGAGGAACTGATGGAGTTACTTATCTAGAAATTAAAGTAATACTGGATTAGATGGAATTCAAAGGATTTGAACCCAAATGTACTTAGAAGTCCAGTCCTCCTTCAAAGCCTCCACAGCCAGAGGAGGTTTGAAGTCTGAGCTGTGTCGTGCAGTTTTGGGGGGGATACCCTGATGGGTGTGATAAGGGTTGCACACACGGTGCTGGCACCACTGTCTTGGAAAAGCTCACTCAGAGTTTCCTCTGGAAAGTGGAGGAGAAGGACTAACAGACCTCTCTCTGCCAACCCCTCACTAGTTTGCTGAAGATGCTGTTGCTTTGGTAGAATTCTTGTGATGTTTTTCTCTGTTGTGCATGAGGAAGAAAAGCTTTTTCATCCACCAAGAGGATGTCTCCTTGCTAATTAGCAAGGGGCTTGGCCAGTCTGTAAGTTCTTGGAACTGACTTTAAAGCGAGAGATAGGCATATGTTTGTGATTATTTTATGCCAGCATTATTTTGTAATGGGATTGTTGGCAGAAGCTGTTGTTGGGAGTTTTCCCTGTATTAATTTAAACTGAGGCTCATCAAATTAAATTGAACTAAGGGATGAGTCACTCTGAGGTCAATACCCTTCCTCTGCCTCTGTTCCCAGTCCCATGTATAACGTGGGTCTCTGCAGCCCTTGGCCAGGAGCCCTGCTCCAGGCTTGGCAAAGTTTTCTCTATTTGTGAGAACAAAAGCTGTAGTGAGCCCGGAGCAGTCCCCTCAGACTGGCAGCGTGCACAGAGCAGGCAACAGATGCTGCTATTTTTTGTAAACCCAAAACCTAATTATGCTTGCAGCAGTCCCATAAGTCAGGAGAAAAGAAACCCCTCCAACCTGATTTATGGATTCCAGTCATCACTGCTGGGTTTTAAAGCAGCAGAATATTTTTTTTTTTTCAGTGATGCTCCCCCTCCTCAACCTCGGGAAAGCAGGCAGGAGTGTTACCTGAGTGGGGATGATGGTGAGTTTGGTGCCTTCCCACAGCAGGGCTGTGTGTTGGGGCTTTCCACATCGCCAGTGGGAAGCTGAATTCTCACTGGGACATGAAACAGGGAACCTGGCATTTAGCAGACATGCAAGCATGGACCCAACAGCTTCATTTAGTGTGTGTTTAAGGCTGATGAAGCTGCCTCTGAAGTGCTTTTAGGGATATTTGTCACATTACAATGTCAAAATCCACTGTGAATCTGCACAGCTTATTCTTTTTTCTATTTCTTAGTGGTTTTTCTTGTTTTCATTTATACTGAACAGACACATTATTCTTATCACAGTACCTGCCCTGCAAGCCTGGATAGCTGGAGTACCCTGACCCTTTTCTGATCCAGGCTTCCAGGGACTCAGAGCCAAAAATATGAAAACTGCCTTTCACAAAAACAGAAATTACAAAGCGAAGAGCAGTTTTTTCCCCATCAGGGTACGATTTGTGTGTGCCTGAAGCAGGAGAAAAACTACACAGAGGAGAGACGAGGCATTTCCCCCTGCCTTGAAAGGGCTTGCTGCCTCTGATATGCTTCCAGTTCAACTGGACCAACAGCCCATGGCAGCTTTTGGACATTTTTGTGTCTCTGCAGATCTCATTTTAGGTGCAGAAGAATAGTAATGGATTTTTTTTTTTTTTTGCTTGTCAAGACTAAAAAATTTATATTCTGCACGCTCTGCTTGCGGATGATGGAGAGATGTTACAGCCTGTAGACAAGTTCATTTGAATTGTACTTGCAAAAGGGATTAGCAACAAGTAGAAAGTAAAACAGTCCCTTTGGGTGTAGATGAGATGAAGGGGTGTGGAAATAGGGCTCTGAGGGGTGGCTGGGAGGTGCCTCTGTGCTGGGGAGGTCTGAAAGCCCCCAGGATGGTGTGGGCATCTTCTCCAGCACAGGCTGGATCTGGAGGCAACAACTGCACTTCTGGCCCAGTCTCCTGTTCCTTTGGAGGGATTCAGGTCCCTGAGAGTTGGAATCACTCAGAAGATGTAACTGAGGCAGGGCCTGACGTTGGAGGGTATCAGCATTTGTAGGAGGGTGAGCTCTGACTGGGGTTAACAAACACTCCGTGGTGACTGTGAACCTGCTCATTGGGTGTCTGTCTGCCCAGGAAAGCCCCGTGTGTGTGGCTGTGTCTATGGCAGTGCTGTGGTTTGTGTGACAGTGTGCTTTTGAAGCGATTCCTCTGCCTGTCCCCATTCCTTGTGCCTTGGTTTGCATTGCAGATGCATCTCCAAGAGCAGAATCCCTTCAAATGAACACAATTGGCATATGCAGTGGGAATCTGCTCCAGTGCTAATGTGCATTCAGAGAAAGGCTGCTCTGTCACAACCCCTGGAACATCTGTGGCTGGTCCATTCCCCTGCAGCAGCTGTTCCACACTGCCTGTCCCATCAGAGAGCACCTCCTTAGGTACAGCCTTGGCACGGCTGAAGGAAAACTGATGCTGAGACATCAGTCGGACAAAGCAGGATCAGCCTTTTTAGTACCCTGGCATGATTTGTTACAGCTGAGTCCTTCCAGCAAATCCTGAAGATTTTCAGCAGCTATAAGCTTTTTATGGCAAATCAGATTTTTCTGTCTGGTTGACTGGTTATAAACACACATTTCTCAAGTTGGCTTGTTATGCTGTGTCAGTCTTGAAAACAACGATGAGCAGTGGAGTGTTCATCTGTGTCTGCTTCTGACGACTTATGCCTCCTGCAAATGAACACAAATAACCAAGAAAATCAGTTTGCATATGAAATCCCAAAGACAAAAACTTGAGCAAAGCAAAGCAACAGGTTGGCCTGTTGAAAGGAAGCAGCCTGGAAGCAGCCTAGCCGTGGTTGCTGCTCTGAGACAAGTATTCTGGAACAATAAAGAGCTTATGGAATATTAATAGGGAGCTGCCTGGATTCTAGGAGTGCCACCATCCACCAGTCCTGTCAGGGTGGTGTTACTGCCTTTCAGCATCTGTATTCAAAAGAATTGATCCAGACCTTCAGTGTGAGCCCTCACCCAGGGATAGGCAACACTAATTAATTTTCCTCGTTTCTTCTGAATCTAAGCGATTTAAGAAACGTCTTATTGATTGTGGTTTTGATAAGTTAAATTTGTGTTTCGTGTGCTGTGAACATAAGAAGAAGGAGAAGGGTTTGCCATTAAGGGCTGCTGTGGGTGGCAGCCTGTTGGGGAAGAGAGGAGTGCTCCACCCAGTGCCCCCTTCTACTCGGTTGTTGGCATTTTTTTTTGCTTTCGTGATTTATTGTAGGTGTTTTGGATGGATTCAGTGACCACAACTACAAAGGCTCTGAAGCATTTTTTTGCCATTAAAATCTAGCAGCATGGCTGCAGTACAGTCACAGCAGATTTAGGAGATCTCAACACTAGTCCGAGATACAGCCCAGACATGGACAAAGACCAGAACAGATTTACTAAATCCCACTGTGTTCCATCAAACTATGAATTTTTCCAGTTTAAGGCATGGAAAAGATACAGCTGTCTGTCTGACTGGTGCAGTGCAAGTGGGGAAGAGCCTGGGTTTGGTCTGTTCTGGCTTAGGTGGTCTGCATGCCTAATCTTCAGGTGACAGCTGTTATTAATGTCTCCTCCAGCACGTGTGTGATTTTTGGGCCATGTGAAGCAGAGAACCTCTGACACTCTAATGCAATTTATTGAAAAAAACATTATTTCCACAAGGCAATGAAATGAATTGAGTGAACAATTCACATTTAAACCTCTGTCCTCCCCATCCCCACTCTGTGTAAGAGGGAAATCTGGAGGAATTCAAGGAAAATGTGGTCTGGCAGTGTAAGGCTTCTGGCCAGCAGCCACGCTTCAGGGTTATCACCTGTAGGATGTGAAATGCCAAAGGGAGAGGCTGTCACATATAATGTGGAATCTTTGACAGAGGAATACCCTGTGCAGCACAGATGACTCTTTCCATGGGGCCTTTCAGGTTGCTCGGCAGTTACGAGCTTTTTTTTATAGCAAGTCAAATTTCTTCACCCTTCTGCTTGTCCGCTTATGAAAATGCGTCCCTCTGGTGCACTTGTTACATTTCATTACTGTACAAGAAAATAAAAAGTCAACATACCTTGCCCACTGGTTTAGTCATCTGTGTCCACTTTTGACAGAGTGCATCTCCTGTCAAACGCACACAGATGCTCTGGACACAAATATCACCCCCTGTTACAGCTTCCAGGCCTCTAATAAGGAGATCAACTTCCTTAATGATGAGTGTAAAGGTAATGCCCACCAAACAACAGCCCCACTGGGAAGCTTTCCAAGTGGATATGTGATGCAGATGTCTTTTTCATGAAAAATTAAATTTCCCTTTATTACACCCTTTTGAGAAGGAAAACCAGCAAAAGAAGCAGTTTGCTAATAACCAACTTTATTTCTGGTTGCTTACCTGCCTTTGATAAGACTCAGTAAAATCATTTGAAGGGAAATGTTACAGAGAGAAATTTGCTCAGGCCTCAGACACTGTGTATATCAAATAAATCTCGTGCCGTAGCATCATCTGCACTCCCTCTTCAATGCTGTTGGGTTGGTCCACTCCTCATGAGGGAAAGAGGAGCACAACAACCCTGATCTCTAGGGACAGCCTAAATTGTTTGCTCTAATTTTGTCTCATTGTCTTTAAGGTCTTAAAAATTAAGAACACGTTTTATTGTGCTGTGTATAAACAGTCAGCTCCCAGTGGGAAGGTTAATTAAAATAGCCAATGCATCATATTACCAGCCATCTGAGTAGGGCTCAGTGCTCTCTGTGGCCTCCTGGGCATAATTCAGGTGCAGCTGCAGGTCCATACAGACAGTGAGACTTAAGATACTCTCAGTTGTAGGTTTATCATTTGGTAAAATACAAGCACTGTTTATTGTAAAGATAGAAATGTCTCTGGAGTCTAGCCCAATACTGTGCTAAAGAATAAGACACAACTGGTGCAACTGTGACTTAGATTAAATACTAATCCCTTCCCCTTTCCTTTTTCCTTTCTCTTTCTCTGTATTGAATTATTTTCAAGTTTTCAGGCCCACTTGCTTGATGTTAAAGGGGCTCAATTTCCTTTTGGTTTTTCTTTCTGTACTTTTCCATTAACTTAATGGTTTTTCTTTTTGTTTTCCTTCCTTTGCTGGCATTTCCTTGGACAGTTGTTGGCTAAAGTGGATTGTTAAGAACCGATTTTTACAGCTTTTATGTAGGCACCAATATCCACTCACACTGGCTTCAAATCCATATTCTGCCTCCCTATAATTCCTTGTCATCTTACTTGGGAACAGTGTCCTCTCCATCCCAAGATGGTTTGCAGCTAATCAGCTGCCACGTTTCTGTGGCTGGTGAAGTGATTCCTTGGGGAATTTAATTTGGAAAGTGTGGTGCTTTTCCTTCAGTATGACAGGCAAGTAGAGGGGATACTGTGGGAATGCAAGATGGTACTGTATATTCCTCACCTTGTAAGGGAAAGTCTCTGTGAGTGATCCAGTCATTCAGGTGCTGTTTATGGGACAAGTTTTATTTCACTGGGTTTATTATAAAGCCACAGTCCTGCCCTGTGCTGTACTCTGGTACAGTAACTCTCTTTCTGCAGGGAGTATCTTAGCAAGCTATGACTGTGCTCTATCTGTTTATTTATAGGCTCAAGATTAATGTGGTGTGGATGAAAAACATGTTTACTTATAGGATTGTGACTAATGTAGTGTGTGCATTCTACATCAGTAAACATTAATGAATATTCCTCCGTGAGAGGCTGAATAAGAGATTCGACTGTTCCCACATGAGAGGGTGAGTGCTGCAGTGGTGGCACTCACAGGAGGCTCATCACAGGAGGATGGAGCACTGGACCTGCTAGGGAGGCCACAAGCTGATATTCCTTTAGTGAATAATGACTTGGGACACTGAAATGCTTATTAAAATCAGCCAGGGGTAGCATTAAACCTGTGGGATGGCACTGATAGCAAAGAATCCATTTTGTTCATGTAGTGCCCTTCAGATTTAAAACATTTCTAAGTGCTTGACAAATAACTGAAATGGAGTGTTTGGGGACCATGATAGTAGTTATACCAGTCATTATGAAAAATGAGATGGAAAGCAGTGAAAGATCTGAAAAAAAAGCCCATAAACAGTGATGGTACAGCACCACCACCCAGGCCCCGCTGCACTTGTCCACAGGCAGCACGGATCCAGAACTGGTTGTTCCAAGCTTTACAGCATCTTCATTTTACACAAAAGTCTTGGCAATGCAGGAGGAAGAAATTACAGAGAATCCTGAAGACCAGAATGAGAATTTGAATGAATCACCACGGAGCACAGCTGCATTTATCTACTTGCATCAGAGCCGGACAGCCACAATAAGGCAGGGAGGTCTCGTGTGAAATGATGTCCCTCTCAGCTCAGCACCCCTCTTATCTCTGTGCAATGCAGATGCCTGTCCAGGATTGGCACCTGATGGCTTCCAACCCCCAGCAGGAACTGCTGTCTGAGCTATTCTTCAGCTTTCTTTTCCCCTGGCAGCTTCCCAGCCATCCGACACGTTTGAACTCCTCAAGTAGTTTTGTGAGCACTTCCTGCAAATTCTTGATGCAGGAGCAGGAGCTGGTCTTGAAAATACAGGACAGGGGCATGTGCTCTATTTGGTAGACTAAACTGACATATCTGTGCATCAAATATTGGCTGAGGGAACCCCACCAGATCCTCCCTAGCTGAAAGGGAAAAGCATTTTTGGCTGTAGCTTGTGTGTGACCTTGGGGCATCATCTGCAAGGGGGTCTGGCTGGCAGATGCAGCCTGGGATGGTGGATGCATCTTTTTTTCACTCTCTTGAGGATGCTTTAAGCCATACCTTGCTCTGGCCCATTTCTGCCTCTTCCTTCCTCCCTCCTAACTTGTCCCCTCAGCGGTGTGAAGGAAGGAACCCGCTCTGCAGCTCGTTCTCCTGACATGACCTTGCTTGGGTGTTATAAAGGGAATGGATTGTGCTGGGAAAATAGTTCTGGTCCCAGGTCACAACTTGGGAAATAAGGCAGAGAACTTCCTGCAGGCAACTTTATTTAATAACCTGCAAGAACAAAAGCTGCCAGCCAGGGACTGTGCTGCTTCAGAGCCCCAAAAGGGTTCCTGGGGTTCTGCCCATCGTCACTGTGCTTCATCATTTCCCATTAATATTTTATCAAGCAGAAGAAGAAAGTTTCCCTTTGAAGTGATACTTTAGGAAATCAGCTTCTTATTATAGCATTAAAATAGTGACAGTTTTACTTGGGGGAAAGGGAAGCAGCTGGCCCAGCTATAAATACTGCACTGGAGCGATTAATAACTCGAGGAATAAGCAAGTGTTACAAACTAGAAATTTACTTTCTAAGGTCCCTAAAGCTGAACCTGCAACAGCTCTGATCTTGTTAGTTCATTCTTTCATCCTTTCTGAGCCTAATGCAAACCCTTGGGGGAGCACTTCAGGCCTTGATGATGCCAAGTACTAAGGCACCATAAAAATAACATTTTCAGGATGATGTGCTGGGCTAGCTGGGAATGGAGACAGAAACATCATGGGCTTAGCTTTAACTTTTTCTATCAATTACTGTAATAGTGAAAAATGTGTGTATATCTTTATGGTATAGTTACAGATGGCCAGACTAAAAGCTTGTCTGGGAAAAAAGATCTCTTTCCTAGTGGACAGGAAGGAAAGCGCTTTGTCTGGTAAGTGTAATAAAAACTGACCAGCACTCAGTGCTGTAAAGACAAAAAGTGCTGTAAATGTGTCACTACCTGTTATGTGGTTTATATGAGAGATTTGTAGCCATCGAGGCAAGCTGCCCATGGGGAGTGTACTGGGAATTTGGGAAAGGGGGTTGTACTTAGAAGAGGACGGGACAGACACATCCCACTGTAATCCTTCTCAAGAAGCACTTTTTGGAAATCTCTGTTATCAGTGACAGGACAGTACAAACTAAATAGAGACCATTTGATTTACAGGGTTATCTGTATTTTCAGAATCAAAACAGGTCTCAGCATGACAGTTCATCTCTAATCACAAAGAGGGAGTTGGGAAAACCCTTCTCTCCCTGGGTCAGTGTGAAAGCTGTCACTGAGACCAGGCAAGAGTTTGACTCATTTGGCTGAGAAGGCAGGAAAAAAAAATATAGAACCCTTTAATGAAAACTGGTTGTCTAAGCAGTGCTTTGCAATGAAATCTGTTTTGATGGGTTTTGCTGAGAAGAAAACTTCATGCTGATCGGCTGATGGCAAGTTTAATTTAGTCTGGTGTTCCCTCAGGAGGCCTTGGCTGCCCCATTTCATTAATCCTCTGAGATTTGTTCATTTGGGAAGGATTTTTTTTTTTTTTTGTTCCTGCTTTTTTAACTACATGTTTGCATAGCTGCTGGTGTAACCCTGGGTGGGTCTGTCAATAATGACTATCTCAAACTGTTGACAGGCACGGGGAGGTGCTTGGGTGTCTCAGACATGAAACTGTTCCCTGCCAAAGCTCCTGCTCCTTTTCTCAGCCCAGGTCAGCCCCCTGCTCTTCCCTGGCTGTCCTCAGCTTTGTTCTGGGGAGAAAAAACATCTTCATAGGGATTTCATGCATATCTTCAAAGGCCCTTAATGTTTAGAGCTAAAATCTTGCCCTATCTTATCCCTTGTTATATCTAGCTAATGTGTTGTCCTTAAAAATGAAGTGAACAAGGTAATCCTTTAAGCTAATAACTTCAGGAATCAATAATAATGCTAGATGGTGTGATTTGCTTTCTGCTTTCAAATTTGGCTTAGCAAACAGGGTCCCTTCAGCTCCTCTGCTAGAAAATGGCCAGAAGATCCCCTTTGAAGTGATGGGCTTTTATGGCTTGTTATCTGTTAATAGTATTTATAATCTAATGGAGAACAACTTTCCAAATCTGTTTGAAATATTTTGAAGCTGCTTATCATGATGTAGCATTATAATCCATCACTAATTCACATTAGCCAAGGGTTGGATTTCAATTAATAGTTGCAATACTTGAGTTTATTTAGCTGAACCATTGGCATTGGTGTGGCATTCATACAAACAACACACAGGTACAGAGCTCTCTTCTACATTCCCCTGGCAACTTTGGACCAATTTTGTAAATTATGTACAAAAATGAGTTTGTTTTTTTTTTTATAAAAGTTTTTTAAATCCAGAGGCCTCTGAAGAAAAACAAGGAACATATTTCCTTGGTATAAAATCTTCCTCTATTGCCTTCTCTAACCCTGACAGAAAGAAGTAGTTTGCCATCCCAGTCATCACAGTCCTGCCTGGCAAGTTTATGGCCAGCCTTGCCCTGGTGGTAACAAACTCAAGCTGGGAAAAAGTGACAATGTGCATATCAGAAAGTACATTTCTCAAAGTGCCACTGGGGCTGAGTTCAAAGCACTTTCTTTCACCATTTCATCCTCTAAATTACTCGAACAGGATTCACTCATTCTCCTGGCGTTTCTGGGCATATTGCACAAGTGCCCCGCAGTACAAAACACAAATAAACATCAAAGCAGGGAAAATAATTTGACTTCCTCATCTTTTTGGATGTGTCATTTTTATATATATATATATATATACATATATATATATAATTCCAGAAGTAGCCCATGGCTGATATGAAAGTGCAAGCATTTGAAATAGAGTGACAGAGGGTCATCTTCGGGGGGGAAAAAAAGGAAACTTCTAAAGTGATGTGATCAGATCCTGAAGTCCGAAAAAACCCCCCCCATAATAAAAGAGAGGAGGCCTCCCTTCAACAGAATAAGCCTGAGCTAAAAAATGAAAATTTTCCTAGTTTTACTAGTTTTTGTCAGCTCTCTGCTGTGAGGCAGGACCTTAACAGTATCCCTGAGGAGCAGATGGATGAGGGGGAGACCAGAATTGCCTGGAGCTCTTCTACTGTTCTGGACCTCTTCATAACTTTGTTCTCTCCCTGTCTCACACAGTCTAATTTTGGGTGGTATCTCTGTGTCCCACCAGTAGCTTGCCCAGGACCTTGGCAAGAGTCCTTGTTTCAAGATGTTCATGGTTTGGCAACTGGCAGCAATGGAATCCGAGGGAACGTTTAACTCAAAGCAGATATTGGCAAGCAGTATGTCTGTGGAAATGGCTTTGTGTAGACTAGGATTTATATGGTGCTTTAAAAATAAATCATAAGTGAAAAGTGGAAAATTATGTGCCCTTCTGTGCTGGGAGGATGTGAGGGTTTGGAGCAGGGAGGGAGCACTGTGGGGTCTACTCCAACCTCCCCTCTCCCTGGGCTCCCTGCCAACCAACCTGCCTGCTCTTGCTCCTGGCATTATTATAAAGAAGGTTTGGGATGTGCAGGGGTGGTTATTGTGCCAAACCAGCTAATTGCAGAATTTCTGAGAAAAAGGGACTTCCTGGAAACTTTCTCCTGGGTGCTGAAGCTGCATTTCCTGTCTGTGAAGCTGGCAAACAGCTGCGAAGGCTCTTTGTCAACTTTGGGCACATTTAGCCTTTGTTTGCATTTCCTTGTCACCATTGAACTCCAGGGATATCATAGACTGGTTTGGATTGGAAGAGACATTAAAGATCATCAAGTTCCAACTCCTCACCTCCCACGACCACAAGCAAGGATGCCACTCCCCTAGACCATCAAACTCAGCCAGTTGGCCCAGTTGGCCATTCATGGCCATTTTATGGCCAACTTTTCCCTTTTGCTTTGTCTTCCAGGGCTGTGAGTGTGTGAGAGCACCTGAGTGTCTGGGATGCCCCCGTGCCCAGTCACCTGGAGCCTGCCAAGCAGAGCATGCTCTCGCTGCCCACCAGCACATCTCACTCTCACTGCTTCTTGTGTGACCCCACAGCCTGTTTGAATGAAACCTTTCCATGCAGAGGGGTGATCCCGAGGTCTGTTAGCACTTGAGTGGCTATGGGATGTGGCACCCTGTCAGTGCCAGCCTGCCCTGGGACCCTCCAGGCTGGCTGCAGCAGGGTGCACACACAGCCCGTGGTGTCAGCACGAGCGCTGCTGCCTCAGCAGCCCCTGGGGTCCCGTCGCTTCAGCTGCTCAGGGCCATGTGTGTGTGCCTGCCTATCACTTCTGATCAGCACCAAAGTGACACCTCGGAAGCGTGCAGCTCTCCCACAAGGGCACCTTGGGAAGCTGAGCACCTTCAGGCTGTCGTGCTCCTCACAACCCCATTTTCACTTGCTTATCTGCTGCAGAGGTTTGGGCTCTGTCCTTCTACTGCAGAGCTGGCCCCAGGCTCTGTATCTCCACTGGCTCACACGTGTCACTCCCTTCAATCCAGGCACAGCTCCCGAGTAGCAACAGCTTTGATATTCTCTGGCCAGGGTAGCACAGGCTCATCTAACTCGAGGTGTTTCATTACTGGAATTGCACTGGGGAAATATAATGTTTAATGGCTTTGTGTCACTTGATCTAACGGTCCCCTCTTGGGCCATGTAACACGACCTATAGAAATGGTGTTGAATTTGCAGCCTGCTAAAATTCTTCCTTGTCCTGCTGGGACTTGCTCCCTCCCATCGCTCACCAGTTTGCAGCAGGCACCACGTTGCTGCTCTGGTGAGGAGGATGGAGCCATTCTGAAAATATGAGTTACTGGCTCTGTCCTCCCCCTTCCCTCTGACCATCAGGTGAGACAGAGTAGAAAATTACTTGTCTGCTTTCCACAAGTAACTACAAGCCATTGAACTCCCCTAAAGAACAGCTTGTGATACTCTGTTTTTCAGCTTGTCTTATTTGCTTGTTTACTGACTAATTTTTTTAGCTTCAGCAACTTGTAATGGAATCTCAGTTATTAGCAGGAATTAGCAGGATTTGGCTGCTTAGCTTCCCAGAGTAAGCTTGTTTGCTTATTAAAAGGTTATGTGATAATATACATAAAATCTGAATTTAAAGAACCAAAAGATCATAACAAATATGGGCAGCATAATATAAGCATGAGGACTACTTTCCCACACCACTGGGTGCTTTGGGACCACTCCTCATTCACAACACTCTTAATTCAGTTTATCATTCTTGCTCTAGAGGTCCCTTGCACCCTGTAATTAGTAGCATCCTCCCTTTCTGTCCATAAATGTGTACTCTCATGTAGCTTTTGTGCAGGATGTGTGGGATTACCGGTGCTCTCCAGTACAGGACTATGGGTTCTGCTCCCATCCATAGCCCCCTATAGCACATGTACCTTCCCACTCTGTCAAGTTTCCATTTTATACTACTGGGAACATGCAGTTTATGTGAACTTCTTTTCCAAACATTTCAGGAACACAGAAAGCACTATGGGTTTGTTAATCCTCGTGTGATACAGAATGCTGGCGGGGTTCAGTTGGGAAAATTATAAAAACTGCAAAGAATGGTTCAGATAAAATAAAGGAGTCCTCTTGGTAGTATTATATGTTCCTCACAGCTTTGTATCCTATTTATAGCAATACATTTGGCAATGCAGATTAAATATATTCTCCTATGCAAGATTCAGATTCGGAGCCGGAAAAGCAAAAGTATCTGTGTCCGTGAGCAGCTGCACACTGAATGCTGAGACTGCACTTGTGTGGGGCTTCTTGATTTTTTTATTTTATTTTATTTTTTTTCTTGTTAAGGGAAAAAGCTTTTATGTTCACGTTGGCTTTGTGTATTTCAAAGATCCCATTTCTCTCTGACTTTGCAGTCTGCCAGCAGAGGCTTTCAACTCTCACTTGATTGCTTCTGTAGTGGCTTTGGGGCCACCTCTTGTTCTTCCCCCAGCTCTGCTCCTGGAGGCGTGTTTAGCTGAGCTGTGGGCAAGCAAAGGCAGTTTGCCTCTGACTGAGGCCAATGTGGCTCTGAGAGCAAGGGAGTACCTTTGCTTCCAATGCTGCTACGACATTTTTCACCCACTACAACCACACTCCTTCTGCTGCTTCCAAGTCTGGCAGATTAAAGATTTCATTTTTGCCATCAAAAACCAAAGGGACTCGTGGTCCTAAGTCATTTGGAAGTGCAGAAAAATTCCATCCTGAATCTGTTTCTTGAATTTTTTAAGGCTGTAACTGTGCCATAAGCTAGTAACAATGAAAACCTAGGGGAGATTAAATTGGAAAGAGGCTGTGCCAGCACGTGCCAAACAGATCTATGTGAAGGAAAGACAGAGTCTCTTCTCTGTCTTACATCTCTTACTTTAAATTCCTACACATTTTCTGCTTTGATAATAATAAACCTTTTCAGTTAATATATTTCTCAAGGCTGTGGTCTAGTTATGAACTTCAGACTTTAATGAAAATCAACTCTGGTGCTGGGTTCCTCATCCTAAACACAACCAGCCTGTTGTCAGCCATCACTCAAACCTCTGATTTCTGCCTTGAATAAAAAGTCTGTATTTCCCCCCACCTCCCCCTTTCTTTTAGCACTCTCTGCACTTTTCCTCTCATTTTCTGGCTCTCTTGAGCTTTAAGAGTATGCTGGGAAATAATAAGAGAAAAGATAAAGAGTTGATTTAGTGCTTAGCAAATATTGGAAGGAGGTTTGTACATGTGATTAGAATTTATTTGTTCTGTTCTTTGGTAGCAGAGGAGGGTTTGATGTAATAGCTAAGAACATACGTGGCAGAAGTTGCTGAAGAAGGTTTTTCAGTGGTGACAGACTATGAATTTAAAATTAGCAACTGCAAGTGATAGTTCAAAACTCCTTTGTGGAGCAGAGAGGGATTTCTTACCAGTGTAGATACAGCTACAGTCAATGGGCACAAATGCATGGCAGGGGGTTGCAAGGAGTTTGAGATGTGCCAGAAACTTCCCAAGGAATGCAATGGTGAGAAGTGTTTCAGAAGGGTAGAAGAGAATATCCAACAAGCTAAAAAGTTTCCTTCTTCTCTTGTCTGGCATCAAGACCCTGTTCAAACCCCACACTGCTTGGGCTGGGGAGCAGTGAGAGGCTACGGGCCCAGAACACTGAATTCTGGCTTGGGCCAGTGACTTCTGAAGCATCTTCTGGGTTTGTGAGAGAGTGTGAGACAGGGAGGTTGGAAATCTGAGCTGCTTTGGTGTCCAAACTGTGGTGTGTGGGTGTTATAAGAATGTTCTGAAGGAAAGACCTCATTAGTCCATGAGGAACGAAATGTGAAGGCACAGAAGGAATGAAGGGAGTCAAGGGCGATGGGAATTGGAAAGAGAATAAAAACCTGGGTATTTGGAAGAAGAGAACCCTGTTTGAAAAGACAGTTTTGTAAAAAAGTGATATAAAAATAAACTTAATTTGCTTCCTAACATGACATTGCAGCAACATAAGTTTGGAATAAATCTTGAAACGCCTTATTGCAGAGAATTCAGAGTAAAGCTTGATCAAATCGTTTGTGTATAAAGAATGAAAGAACATGTAGGAAAATGGAGTTGTATTGAAGAAAAAAGTCTGTTACAGAAGGAAAATAGACATGTGGTTCCAGTTCAGCAAAGCCTGTAAACGATGCTTTCATCTCTCACTGCTGAACACGAGGGGACTTTGTAATGAGCTGGCAGCAAAGAAGGTGCAGAGTCAGACCTTAGACCAGCTGGAGAGTGGGGAGTTGGATGGATCCAAGGGATTGGGGATGCCCAAGGGACACAGCCAATGCTCCCTGGCTTCAGTGGCTACAAAGCAGCTGTGGCTCATGGGCCTGCTCCAGCATCTTCTTGTGACCCCCAAAGGGAGATGAGAGCAAGTAACAGGCCACTGCCCTACAAGCTGACATACTGAAAACACACCTAAACTAGCTTTCAAATGAGAACAAGAAAAGCTGGTAAAAATATTTTGTTGTTTCTGGTTTTTGATGGCAGTGAGAGCAACAGAATCAGAGAAATTAATGGAACACATTTGAAGTGAGACATTGTTAGCAAAATACAATGGGAGTTTTTTTTGTCAAGATTTATGTGTGGAAGGGAAAAACCAAAAGAGAGAGAGAGAGCATTGAAAGCCAGATGAACTGTCAGAGCTAAAAAGTGTCGTCATTCTGGAAGCAGCTGAAAAAAGTCGATAGAAGACAATTGACTTTAGATAAATTGTCAAAAAAATGTCAGCACTTGAGGTTCAGAGAAAGGCCTCTTGACAGTGGAAACCTATCGTTTTCCTTGATAAAAGTCTGTTAAGATTATTAGAAATGCATTGATAAGAAGGTTATAGAGCAGCTTTGAAAATAAATGACGAAAGGAAAACAACCAAAAGCAGCTCTGACAGAGGCAGGAGAGCGACTGTTCTGCAGCAAAATGACCTCTGACAGAGAGGGGAAAACAGAAAGCAAGGAAATGAAATATATTTTTTCTTGATTTCTTTTTTTATCATCATCATTTTTATCATTACTTTTTTTATCACCATGAATTGCTATGATAGGGAATGCTAGAAAAATTTCTTATAAATTTATAATTCCTAAACCATAGTGACCACTATGAAAGTTGGGATTTACAAGTGATTACTCTGGTAGCAATAGTGCTTGTACCTCCAAAGGCTCATTCTGTGATCTTTACTTATAACAGTAGATGTTTATTCATGGGAATTGTCCCTCTGCTCTTTTCTGCGTGTTATGAAAAATGTGAGAAGAAAATCAGATTTTTGCAATATTTCCATTCAAGCAGCCTGAGGTGCCCCAGGGCATGACTGAAATCTAGCAGCAGTAGCAGCATTACAGGAATCCTGGGTGGCCCAGGTTTGAGAGGTGGTGATTTGGGCCACAGGACAAATCAGAGCCCTCTTCAACCTTTTGGAAATCAATGCTGGGGGAATGCACTTCGTGGCATTTGCTGCCCCTTCCCAGCAGTGCTGAAGGCAAGATGTTGATGTTAAAATGGTCCAGACATTTCTGTGGATGCTGTAAATATGTTGGGCTGGAGGAGGAAGGGTTGAAACAGTTGCTCTGCTTTAAAAAGAAAGCCAAGAATTACAGGAGGGGTATAAATACTCTTATCCCAGTGCCTGGGCTCTGGTAGCAGCAGGGAAGCTCCTCACAGACAGAGTCTCCTTGTGCTCTCCTGAAACAGTAACTCACAGAGACAGGATGTTTCCCTGGGGGACTGCCTGTGTCCATCAACCTACTGATTCCTGGGATCCACGTTTACTTGGGTTCAACTTCCTTGGGGCTGATAAAGTGGGATGTGGAGTTTCCTCTGCACCCCTTTGAAGGAGATCTGCACACGGAGTGAAATACGGCGGTTGAAGGGCTCTATCTCGGCGTGATTTATTTAACTCATGAAAAATGGAAGAAGATTGAATTATATTGGCACCATATATCACATTGCTGGGTGAAAAATTAAGATATATTAGTGGGGTTCAAGTGACTAGTTTATCACTGGATTTGCATTCTGATTAGCCCAGCTGTCTCTGCAGTGTGCTCTGTCCTGAGCACGGACAAGGAAGCAGCAGGCAGGTTGTCCAAGTGCTTTAGGAACTCCAGGCTACAATGAAGTGTGTGCAGAGGTGTGTGGCTGTTAAGTAGTCATGTCTTATCTGCATTTTGATGCTATCAAACTTGATAGAGTGGCAGGAGAAAATTAATAGGGGGGATTTGTAGTAGGGAGGAGAGCATAAGTGAAGCTCGCAGGGTTTTGTTCAATACTGAGGAACAAAGGGGAGGCAAATTGCAGGACAAAAGGAAATTCAAAGTGTGTCCTCTGAATTACTGTAATTTCTCAATACCAGCAGAAGGCGGGAGAGAATTCCAGTAATCAGCAAGTGAAGAAGAATTCTTAAGAAACCATTAAGGATTCTGTTCATGCAAAGTTTTTTTTGCTTATTAATAAAATTCAGGGAAGAAAAACAAAGACAGAAATGGTAATTAAGGTTATTTTCTAATCATAATTTTCAGTTCTATATTTTGTACTTTTTCTAAATACTTTCACATCCATTGTAATAATCATGAACTGAAATAATTTGAATTGAATTGCAGTCTAAGAGTATTCAATATTTTTCTACTCAAATTTTCATGATTTTCATGATTTTAATTCTCAGTTCAAATCTTCAAAACCAAACCGAATTTTTAATCTAACAGCAGAGTTCATTAGCTTTATTATCTTTACTTCTGACCTCATCCCTTCTGCCACGGTTGACTCGGTGGTTTCAGTTTCAGGTTAATATGCACAGTAAAATGGTGACTAAGTGGTGTAGTTCCCATTAAAGCAGGGCTGGATGGTGCTGGGCTTCCTCTCCCTGGGCTTTTCCCTGTGTGCTGGCACTGCAGAGCATCAAGGCCAGGTTTTAAAGGAGTTCTTGAAAATGTCATGTGAGATGCAACTGCACAAATTACCAATTCAAAGGTTATGGATAGAAAAGCGCTGTCCAAGGAAAAACTACATCATGTTTAAAATCTAGACTGACTAAGTGGCTTAAGAGGGCAAAATTTAATTAAATGCCTGGAGCCAGCCTGAACTGTCGGGAATAAATCTAAATTAAATATGATTACAAAGTGATCTAATAGAATGAGATAAGTTATAAATAAATTAGACATAGCTTCTGCGACAGAAACAAATCAACAGAAAGTCCTTGGGTGTATATCAGTCCTGGTACATTTTTATGACACAGATCAAAATAGGATGAGAATTCCTGACTGTGAGGCAGAAAGGAGCCCATAAACATGATTGACAAATCTGCCAACAAAAGTTGAGCCCATGGGGGTGGAGTTGAATCATGCAGCAGTTTCTGTGTAACATGCTCCTGGTTGCTGAGATGTTATAAATTATTACAAAAAGGCTGGGTTGCTGCCCTGCTTCTTTTAATAGTAGAAGTGGTGGTAGATTTAAATGGAGAACACCTCATACAGAAATTAGATGTCACTCCCAAAGCACACTTAATGGTTGCACCTCACTTTCTACCAGGCTTGTGACCACAAAGATAAACCAGAGAAATTGCCTACTGAATTGGAATGCTCTTCATGATTAAGCCCAGTCACAATTAACAGAGTAATCCAAGGATTTGATCATGATAAAAAACGTTTGAGCACATGATTTTGTGTTGCAAAAAGCAAGCTGTAATTAACTTGTAGCCATTGCTTGAGAGGAGCCAATAAACAAATTAGGATGAGGTTGGGCACTTAGCAAATTGTATCAGCAAACAGACAAACCAAATCAAAAGACACCTCTTCAGTGACAAACATTGATGCTTTTACAGCTGGTAAGAGCCAGCTCTTCCCCAATTAAAACAGCTTCAAAGAGAATTCCAAGATTTCTGTTATGAGAGAAATAACCTTAGAAAAAGGAAATGTGCACAAACACAGCAATCTTGTTGTGTAGCCTATCGCCCTCTGAATATTTATGTGTTAATTATTATTTCTCTTGGCACGGTGACACACTGTGAGTTTGGGGGAAAGAAGCACGTAAAGAGCAGACCCAAGAGAAAAAGAGCCAGTGAAAACAAATGTTTGAAGTTTGACTATATTAATGCTTTTTATTTTAAAAGGAAAATGTGACCAGAGGGAATGGCAGGAGTGTCAGGAGGCAGGTGAGGCTGCTCATGGAAAGGCATCTTGTGGGACCAGGGGGCAACTCTCTGATTTTGGATGGCAAAATAACTGAGTTGGGTGGTGTCACACCACTTACTGCTGAACAGATGCCAGGATCAAAAAACACCCAGCAGTTTTGCTAAAACTCTCCTGGTAGGCTTTGAAGGAAGCCCAGAGGCAGAGTAGCCTGGAGTGCTGTGTGCTTTGAAATGATGCTGCAGTGTCAGGAGCTGGGGTGTTGTGGGGGGTCCAGGCTTTCCCTTTGGGCAATGTCAGAGAGGATCTTGTTTTCTGCTCACAAAAGGAAATAAAACTCTTACTGATATAAAGGTGGCATCTGTTTCAAAGCTAGAAGGAAAGAAAACAATGTCCTTTTTCCGGTCTGGAAGCGTCACATCACTCGTGGGAATGTGTGCCATGGTCCTTGGGGCAGTGCAGAGGTGCCTGTTGGGTTCTTACCACATTTGGGGGGATGCTCAGCCTGGGCAGTACAGCACAGACACTCAGCAATCCACAGGGGTGAACTGGAATTCTGATGGGGAGAACTAGACCCCATCTATGTTTCAGTGTAGGAGAGGTCAGATTTCTTGTGGAACCATGGTTCTTACAGCCTGCATTCCACTAGTCGGTCACAGAGCCTAATGCAGAGACTGATGATCAGCAAAGTAAGACTGTCAACTCCCCCTAAGCTGCCTCTTTCCTTTGGGTAAAAGCACAAAGTTGCCTTTTATTTTCTAGTCCTTATCTTGCTTTTTTTAGTACAGTGTGAACCAATGCTGGCATGGGAAAACATGACAGCTCCCTGAATCAGCAGTCACAGGTTTGAGAAACAATAGGGCTTCTGTGGGAAATTTATTAGGTTTAGAAACAAATTACAATGGTGGTGGATAAAATACAGAGGAATATAACCTTGAGGAGAGAAATGAAGCAGTCTTTTTCCCAGTCCTCTGCCTAGTTTTCAAGTCGACTCTGTTCAATCTCAAACAACTATTTCCCAGCCATCCTTTTAACTATTATTATTATTTAAGATATTTCTCTGTTTTACTCTGCCCCTGCCTCTTCCATGTAATCAGCAACTGGGTGTGCTTCTGGCAATGTTGCAGGAACATCATCTGTAGCTGCCTTTGATGGAAGAGGCAAGTGAGATGAGCATTTTTAAATTAGGGTTGTAACTTGGTGTCCTCTGCAGGAAGAGCAGAGGGGAGGGGATGCAGGGGAGCTGACAGTCAGCAATTGCTTCCCTTCCCTGGCTAGCGTGGGACTAGCTGGTGCTTTGATCTGAGCAGGAAAAATGTCTTTTGAGAAAAGGCTTCACAACTCACACCCCTATCACATTAAGTAGTTTGTAGCCTCAGGACCTGAATTTGTCCAGCAAGCGTGACTTGATCTGTACTTTCCTTGCACAGCTCCTCTTATTTTGAACACCAGGCTCAGTCCTGAGTAGGCCAGTGCAGCTTTGCTGGGGGTGGGATGTCCGGCAGGAGATGAGGATGGAGGCACCTCTGTGGCAATGGGAAATGCAGGACTGGCCCCAGGCACTGCTCCCTGGACTCTGGGCTTCGTAGGTGCAACCCTCCTTTGGATGGAACCCTGTTCTCTCTCACCTTCAGACTACAGAACCCAGCTGAGCAAACGCTTTCTAACAGCTCCTCTCCCTGACAAATTCAGCCTTTTCTCTGTATGAGCATCCCTAAGTCAGCTGCAGTTTGAGTTTGTGCCGTGGTTGGCTGTTCGATGGGTTCAGTCTGAAACAGGAGCTGTGGTTTGGTGATTCCTGGCTCCACTGCAGCCCTTCCTTCCCTACCATGGGGCTGCTAATTCCAAGTTTGCTGTAGGAGCTGGGGGAGCACATTTGCAGGGATGTTTGATTAAATCACAGTTACATGAACACCTGAGGAGGGAAAATACAGAGCTGGCACAAATGCCGTCGATATGAACTCGTTCAAACAAACGTTTGCCAAGCCACCACAGGGACCCTTTTTATTGCTTTTGTACTGGAATCCCTTTCCTGCACCAGCCTTACTTGTTAGCAATATCCATACAGGAAAAATGCAGTGCAAATTCTCTGGGTCAGATTTACAGCTGACTTTGCTGCCCTGCTTCATCTGGGGGTTTGTCCTACTCCACTGAGGAAGAAGGGACTTATTCCTGATCAAAAGTTAGCAAAACACATTCATAGATTAGATGAATGTGAATTAGTAAAATGAATTTACTTCCAGGACATCAGTCATCCTCACCATTTCAAGTAACTAATGTCATTGGTGAAGTTAACTATCCTTAATTCAACCCCAGAGAAAAGCCAGGATAAGTAATTGTCTGTTGTTGGCATCTTAATTTTGGGAGCTCAGCTCAATATATCTGGTTGCTTGTTTCATGGATCTAATAATTGCTTTATTTGATATCCCTACCCTGGCCTGCATTCATTCTGTAGTTTCATTAAAGGATATCAAGATAAATCAATCAGCCTTTTCTCTTCATCATGGGGTGAGCTCTTTCTCCTGCAGAGGAGGAAGCTCTTTGTTACTTCCTACACTTTGGCATCCCTTGACTGCTGGTTTTATTGCACCCTGGGCTCCTGCTGAGCTGCCAAACCAGGTATTGTCTGGCCTTGGGTGCAGAAGCTGGTGGATTTTCAGTGCTGGCTTTATGAACTCAACAGTCTTAAAGGATCTTAATCTTAAAGGTTTTTTCTAACTTAAACAATTCTGTGATTCTAAAGAGCTGCAGCACTTGCTGTTGGAAAAAGCTGCCTGCCCTAAAAATAATAATGTTGTGTTCTGGTAGTGTCCCTGACCCTTCATAAACCAAAGGGGCCAGGCATGGCCATGCCCCCACTGTGCCCCCAGCGTGCTCTGACCAGCACTGGAGGGCAGGATGCTCAGTTATTGCCATTGCCCATCTCCCAGGGCTGGGCTGGGCTGGGGCAGCGATGCCCAAGGTGTCCATGTGGGCTGTGGCCCCTGGCACCATGTAGTGCTGGCCAAGGCTTGGCAGCAACTCAAGCTTTGGACTTGATTTCCATTTTTATTACTGCTGCACTTAAAAAAAAAAAAAAAAGAAAAAAGAAAAAGATAGTTACATCTGTGTTCACATTCACGTCTCCATTGTTAGCCATGACCTGACATGTCATATTTTGCTGTTGCAGCACCCAAGTGAAATTGCATTTCTTAATAGGGAAACTCAGCTCCACGAAGTCTGGAAGGGGCTCTGCAGAGATGTAATAACTGCTTGTTCACCTGTCAAAGTGGAAAGGAAGTTTGACTGTTGCTTTGAGTTTATTTTTTGCTTCTTCCGTGCCATGTTAGACTTGGATTCAATATTAAATAAATCAGAATTCATGAAAAAGGCTGCTCCTTTTCATAGCATTAAATGGATTTTGAATACTGCACTGAACTGCCAAAAATGTCACTGAAGGAAGTGGTTGCACAGACTGCAGACCTTTAGACTGCATTTGAAAAGGATTTAAATACATCCTAAAGTTGGCTTTCAAATATTTGTATATTTTCTTACCCCTTCCTTCCCCTCTTTCCCTCTCCCTTAAAAAATAATGAATATGATTTCAAATATCTTGGGAAACTTTTGGCATAAATGTATGTCAATTTTAAACCTGTTTTTAAAGGGATAGTGTCAAATATGTTTCTGTAAATAGCTCCCAACATCTTTGTTTACTTCTCTTGCACAGTTTGCAAAAGTGCAGAAATAATTCTTCTGACCCACTGAAGCTTTTTCCCATTTATCAAACATTGATTTTTGTGTGTTTCTAGTAGAGCTTGAAATTAACAGAACCGTGCTGGTAATTAAAATACAAATGATCATAGCAGTAGCCTTTGCATATGTAGATCACTTCATATAAACATCAAGAGAGCGATCTGCAGCCGTTACGTGTCATTTGTGTTTACACATAAAAATGGAAGGAAACTTGCTTAATTCAATTAAATGTTTTTTTTATTGATTAAGGAGAAAAAAAACAACCTAAAAGATGTTTGTTCATTGGCAGGATGAAGTACTCGGGTCCTTGTTTCCGTCAGTTGTTGCTCTGTCTCTGGTGACCCTCTTGGCAGGGGGTTGGCCTTGGTGAGGTGGGAAGAGGCAGCACCTCTCACCCACTGCCAGGGTGAGGTCGGGATGGCAAAGCAAAAACAGAGGGAGCTGGCTGCTTCCAAAGGCACCAGCTGCCATGGCCCTGGCACCCCATGGAAAGGCTTTGCAGCAGCAGTGTTGGGGTGATGGAGACCAGGACCAGGACCCAATCCTGTTGGGTGATGCAGGAAAATGAAGGAACGTGCTTTTTGTGAGAACAGAGCCACAATTAGCAGTGGAGGGATGAAGCCCACCCTCTCCTGCTCTGCAAGCAGCTGCACTGACACTGGAAGTGCAGAGCTGCTGTGCCAACATACTGGTGAGGCGTGGAGCTGGCAGGCTGAGCTACCAAGGGGTGGAAGAGCCTGCAGGGTGGCAGCAGTGCAGGGCAGAATTTATGCCATTGCTCCCACCTGTGAAGCAAACGAAGCACAGGAGCTGTAACCTCACTTAGGGAAAACCCTCCTCTCCTCTGCCTGGAGACAGACAAGGCTCCTCCTGGGATGGTCAGGCCCCGGCTGGCAGCAGTTTGGTGCTGCATCTCCCCGGCTCTGGAGAGGGGCTGGTGGAAGCTGGGCTCCCACTGCTGTCATTCCCTGGTGTTCCTGCTGTGTGCAGAGCAGAAAAACCTTTCACTTTTCAGCAAGAACATTTGTACCTGCTTTGCTTCGTTCTTGGCAACACGAGAGACTCTGCCCCAGCCAGGCACGATAACTTCGGCTGGTTTCTAAGGCAACCGTCACCAGCACATCCATCCCGACACATTTCAGGAGGCAGAAGGAAGTGTAACCCACACTCAAACCCCTCCTTGTGCAGAGCTGGGTAGGAGAAAATCATGTAAGTGTAGCAGTGTGTAGCCAACACATCCACATCTCTGTCACCTGAGCATCTCCAGGACACTGTTGCACAAATGTTCAGCGTGACCTGCAGACCACGGTGCTCAGTGCCCTGAACATGCTCAGGGCTAGAGGTGGCAGTAAATACACTGCAAATTGGCATTATCAGTTAAAAAGCAAACCAAACCGAAGCTCTCAGGTATGTGGACAGAGAGATTGCCACCATCCACTGAGTCCCTCATATCATATTGTGTGAGCCAAGAGCATCACCCTCTCTGTAACTGGGGAACCCCCAAGAACCCAGAGCTCAGTTCTGTTGTTGGACTCTGCGTGGGTGTGCATGTTGTGTCTGAGTTACACCACCAAGGGTTGTAGGAGACTGTGAACTGTGTGGGAATATGGACTTCGAAATTAATAGGTTGAAACTTTGAATAAAGTTGAAACTTTAATTGCTTAAACAAACTCTCATGCTTGGACAGAAGAGAGTTTTGGCTGAATTTAAGCCAAGGAGGTGGTGCTCCCTGGATCAGCTACTGGGAACCTGATGGTAAAGGAGCAATTAACTCCTTGGCACAAGTGCATTTACCCAGGGATGCAGCAGAGCTGTGACACAATGAGGTGCAGTTGGCATTGCTTTGCAGGATTCCTGCTGGAGGTTTTAGGTGTGAGTGAGGTTGGGAATAATGGCCACTCTGCTTTGGCAGTTGGCAGCAGTGAGAAGCATTTATATTTGGTACATAAAAGCTTAAATGACTCAACGACCCCGCTAAAAATAAAAAGAATTTGGTTTAACAAAACAATCTTCATTCAAAGTAGGTGAGCTGAGGTGACCTTCTGTCCTGATATTTTGCTTCATTCCTTTAGGAAGAGAGTACCTGACTGCTTTTCACAGCAGGAGGTGATCATGCATAAAACTTCCCATGACTTAGAACAGCAAGTTTTGGGGGAAAAAGGAAAAAAAAAAAAAAGGAAAGAAAAACATCTATTGTGTTTGAGTGGTCTGTTGCTTCCTTAGGCAAGCAGTGAGTTTCTTGGGTGCTGTAAACAAGAAGTTTTGACCCTTCTTCACGGTTATCCTGTTGTTTGAGTGTGTTGTACCCCCAAGGACACTTGTGGGGGCACATTCAAGCAGGGGCTGGACATGCAGAGTCTGGTGCACACTGGGCTCTGTGTGTCACTGGGAAAGGTCACTGAACCCCGGGATCGATTGTGCTGTTGTACCTTGAGTAAAGGTTAAAGGAAAAGTTTTCTACCACATGAAGTGAGTATTGATTTCCTGAAGGCAACTGGGAATTGCACTATGGCTGCACTTTCTTTTACTGAGATAGTGTCACTTTTTTTCCCTTTTCATTTTTTTTAAGGGCAGTGATGTCTCTTTACTCGATCTCTGCAGACTTTAGCAGTTAATGGTCAGCTTTCTGGTTTCCTGAGGGACTGAAACAAGAGCATGATTTTAATGTTCCCCGTTATACCACCCACCAGTTCCGTGTCCATAAGAATTCATTAATTTTAATGACACAATAAAGAAACTCTTAAGTGCAATAATGCAGTGATGACAGAAAGGCAGTAACTCAAAGCAACTCGGAGCACTCCTGTTGTTCACTCACTCCACGTGAGATCACAGCTTTAGGAATTCAGAAAGCAAATTTGCAAGATTGTTTTGATTCCTTCTGGTACCTGACAGAGCAGTGTCACAGAATTGTGTGTACAAACCTCTCTGTGTGGGGATAAATTTGGCTTTCTCTTGCTGTAATGCCACGGCTTTCCCCCTTCACCCCCAAAATTCACCCAGCAGTGATGCTTCTGATTCATAACTTTCACTTAGCAGGGCAAAACTGCTGATTTTTTTTCCAATACCTGGTTTATTCATCAGTCCATGGCAACTATGAAGTTATTGCACACTCTCAAATTCTTCTTGCAGGGAAGGTTTTGTTGTTGCTGAAATTTAACACTTAATACAGCCTTGCCTTGAAGTTGTCTGGCCCTGCCACAAAACCATCCCAGCTGTCCTCTTACTGTGACCATTCTGCAAAGATGATGATTTGTAATCTATTTTTGCAATAGAATTACTCACTCACTGTGAGTGGGGAGTACAATTTTGCAAGGCTGATTTAATTTGTTTTCTTGTTTCAAGGACAGATATAATCCTATATTTACAAAGTAATTACATAGTCCTTCATGTATAATACTTAGTCCGTGGAAGCTATTTATCATATAATTAAATGAATGGTTACCCTCTAAAATTTCTTGTAACAGGTAAAGAGTCCTCCAAATTTGTGCAGTACTAAATACAGCTTTACCTAAATTGCAGATGCTGGTTAAAGTGACCAACAGTTGTGCTATATCATAATTATGTATTCTTTCCATTGCTTTTCTTTGAAATGAATTCAGAAGCATGAGTATTTAACTAGATTTTGGGCTCCTTTTCCGTTCACTGGTGTGCTGAGGAGGGTTATATCTGAAGCCAAGGATTAGAAAATAATAATTTTGCAACCACCTGAAGTGCCCATGTCACTCATGTCCATCCTGTAATGCCCAAAGCATTTGCCAGCTGTTTGGAGCATTCAAAATAATGATAACGATTTTTCATTCATTTAGCAAAAGAGAGGGAGAAAATAGAGAAGAGAAACTGAAGTGACCTTTTGTGGTAGGCAGAAATGTGCCAATATTGAAACACAATTATCTGAAGTGCCTGTGGGTACCAGCTTCCTGTTGATAACCTGTGGTGCTAATTACCTGCAAGAATTCAGGGCAGATATTTGTGACTTGAATTAATTGGCTCTCGGGAAAGGCAGCTCTGGCAGAGGCTATTGAGAGAAAGAGATACAGAATAGCAAGAGGGAAAAGGTGTTTGTGGTGGCAGTGGGGCCTTTTGGTTCTGGTTTCCAGTGTTCTCCTCTACATGTGTGCTTGTGCCTCAGCCAGGCTGTGAGATAACGGTGTTTTATCACATCCCTTTAACCCTCCTGGGGATCAGAAATGTGATTTGGTAGCTTTCCCACCCATTTGTCCCTCTGTAGCCTTGCAAACCTGTGGGGCAGAAGCCAGCTGGCCAGTTAATCAAAATACAATGTATGGAAAAGGTCAAAATAGTAGAGCAGACTCAATATATTTTTCCAGAATGGGAGGCATTAATATTCTGTGTCTTCATAGACCACAGAGTAATGTCAAGGACTGCAACATCAGAGCAGAAAATAGGAAAAAAAAGGCAATAGATTCCCTTGACAAAGCTTTTAATTAGAATGAGTAATGAAACAAAAATTAACTGGTGGGTTTTTAGGATGTCTCATTTTGGAAGATACATGGGGTTCTGTGAAGTGGCTCGGAGGATTCTTGGCTTTGCAAAAACCGGAGTGATTTCCACGGTGAATAAAATCAGAAACTTTGCTTTTGGAGAAAAAGGTGCTGAAATGCCCACTGGCTGCAGAGGAGGCAGGACAGCATCACTTCTGGGGCACGAGATGCCCGTGGCAATTCTGTGCCTAAGCCTTCCTGCTCATCTTCCATAGCTGAGCTAATTTGCACATATGCTGGTGGAAAAGTAAATTGGTGTTACCTTTTAAAAGAGATTAGGTGGGATTGGGTTTTTCAAAGAGCTTGGTGCCCATCGGGGTGTTAAAAAGCCAGCAAACTTTTGTGAGGCCTTGAATCCTGCTGCCCCTGAGCATCTGGCCACGGAGAGCCCCAGAAGATGATGCATAATCCAGGGAATTTTTGCAAAACTAATCTTTACTGCCGCGCTGAAAAAGCAGCTTGGTTGCTTTCACACAGCCACTGAGACGCTGAAGATGATGAGCTTTAAGCTTCAGAAATGCTCTGCCACCCCCAGCCCAGCCCCTGTGAGGAGAGCTGATATCCACACACAGTGACAGCAAAACAGGGGCACCTGGTCAGGGAGCTCCATCTGCTCAGATAACACAGCCTGACCATCTCCGACGTGACAGTCCCAAGGTCACCCAGTAACCAAAGCCAGGACTGGGCTGAGGGTGTGCTGGCACAGTCCTTCTGACCTGTGATGCCTCTAAAAAGGTGGATTTTGGCTCCTGCTGCCCAGGGAAGTCCCTCTCCCCTCGCTGGGCGCAGCTGGAGCAGCAGCACCCAGGCAGGCACATTGACCTTTTCCTCTGCCCTGGTGACAGATGTTCCTCGCAGACATGTCAAAATGTGTTCTTTCTACTCCCTCTCTCCTTTTCAGGGTGTCTTTTTATTGATTAGTCCAGGCAGGTAAATCTGAGCCTAAAGTAATTACTTTCTCTTTGTTTCATAAGGTCCCTGGGCCCGATATATTTTAATGACTTTCCTCCCTTTTAATAGATATCAAATGACTCCTCATGACATCCATCATTTCTCCTCAGTGACCCTGTTGGCTGGTTACAGCTGGTTCAGACAGTTCTGGGCAAACAGGCCTTTTAAAGATAATTAACATTCAAAAAGGTCAGTTATCCTTGCAGGTCTGCATGCTGATGTTCAGCTGTGAGTAAGAGAGTTTAGTTACCCTTTATTATAAACACCCAATTGAAAACCCCAAGCACAGCCAAATCCATTTGTAATAATCCCACACAGGTATGGCATTCGCAGCACAGCATATGAATATTGAGCTTTTAATTTTTTCCAATTCCTTCTATCAGCAAAGGGCTCAGCTATTTCAATTCCTCCAAAATGTTGACAAATATCAGCTTCTCCCACTGCCTCCTGCCTGCTTGTTGCAACACTCACCTCCTTGGAATAATATTTGCATTTCTTCATTCCCCAACAGCACTGATGAACATCCACTTAGGGCTTTAGGAGCCCTAACCTGTGAATCCACTCCCTTGTTTATCTTTCCCATTCTCCACACTCCTTTCTCAAGGAAGAACATTTACTCTTGTCCTGAACATTTATCAGCCCCAGATTGGCTCCTACAGCTGTGATTTATAGGGAATATGTACCCAAAGGAAATGTCTTTGAAGGTCAGAGGGAAAGAGCAATTGTAGCTTTCCAGGGTAAGCAATAGTTAATGTAGTACTTTCAGATACTTTCTTGAAAATATTTATTAATTTATTTATTTATCTGTTCATGTAAATACATGTGCATATGAATATATAGGCATAAGAAGCAGCATTAGGCCTGCAAGATGTGGAAGTTGATGGGTGCTTTCCTGAACTGGAACCATTGCAAGGGGAGTTCTATGTGATCTTACAATGCAGCTTGTCTACCAGAATATCTTTAAGGAATTACAAGGCCTGGAGATGGTGATTAGCTGGTAGGGTAGTTTTGCAGATACTGCCTTTCTGTTCTGGCTGAAGAAAATGGTTTGGTCTTTTTTATTGTGTTTTTAAGTGAGATCGAGACAGATAAGGATTCAACCCAAATTGCTGAGGTGAAAGAGTCCCAAGGCTGGCTGTATGGACAAAGCAGCTTTCCCAGAGAATAACTGCTTAAACAATTACACATCTGACCCAAAGAGAAGTGCCCATTAGAAACTGCAAATGGAAGCACTTTCTGAATGTGGATCCTCCTACAAACTGAACCTGAACTGGGATTTTTCTTTTTCAAGAATGCTGTATCTGAAAACAAATGTGTTTTTTTTTTTGCTCTTGCTGCAAGGGTAGTTCATTAACACTGAGCTTCTGTGCTTTATTATTCCAGCATTACATGTTTATCTGCCAGGTACTTGTCAAATCAGGCTTCTCTGTGGGCAGGGAAAGCAAAGGGAAAATGTAATTGTTAGCAAGGGAGATGAGTTCTGGCCAGCACTTAAGTGTCAGCATGTCTGCTATATCTGATTTTCCTACTTTTCAGCCTCTGCTTCTCTTTGCACAGAACTTCTTGGCTGTCATGGCATCTTAGGAACAAGCAGACCTGGTTGAGGTGGTGGGTTTAGAAGGCACGAGCAAGCAGGTGATTGTCAGATGGCCATTCCCATGATTAATATCTAAGTGTCTGAGTTGGATGGTTAATGTGCAAGCTTACAGGTGTACAGATGTACAAATGATAAAAGGAAGGACAAAAAGGTTTTTGACCAAAACATGACTTTTATCTCTTCTACTCCTGTCGCTTCAGAGAAGACCCTGTCCTTGCCCAGACCCCCCCAGCCTTGAGGTCAGCCCCCAGCCAGGTGCCCAACATGGCTTTGGGAACTTTTCCTAGTGGGGCTGCAATGAAACTTTGCCTCTGCAGGAGCTCTGTGCCTTGTCAGGTCACAGGAGGGCTCAAGGGGGTTTTGTTTTGAGGGGTCCAGGTGGCCCCAGCAGTTGTGAGTGCTGCAGTGAGGGATGGTCATTTGAGGGACAGATGTGGAGTTTGCTTTATTTCACTAGAACAAAGCCATGAAAACATGCCCCCTCAGCCCATTTATAGATCCTGTCTTTATTTAAACTACTGCTAGGGGTAATCATCCAGTGCTGCTCCAATTGCACTGGTGACTTTGGGGAAGTCACTGCCAGCACCAGTTGGACACTATAGGACAATATGTTACAGCAGGAGTAGGTGTCAGTTCTCCACTCCCATTACTGCTGATGGTTATTACTGTCTCTGGAAATCTCCCTCCCACTGATGGCTAATCAATGAGCTTGGCATGGCTCTGAAAGAAGTTATAGGTCAGTAGTAAAACTGCAACAATTAGTAAGTTTGCCTTTTGCGCCAAATATTGCAGCGTATTTCCCCACCTCCTCCCCAGATAGTCTGCTTATTGAATTGTTACTTTTTTGACACTAACAGATGGTTCCTGGTGGCTGGCATCTGCAATATTTGGGAACAGATTGATGCAATTGATAATGACCGGTTTCTGCAGCAGATGGCTTATAGACAGATTTCGGTGTAAACTGACAATGTTACATCTAAAGAGAAGTTTCCAATGAACCCACACATCACAGCTATGATTACAACATTATTTAGACCCTGAAAAATGGATCTAAGCTTAGCATAAGCACTATGTTGTGTCTAAGACAAAGGTTAAGAAAGATTGATTAGATAATTAGCGTCGCTTTATTAGCCTTTCCCCACATCTGCACGATGTTCTTACACAAACGTTCCGAGCCTAAAATGGCAGTGATGATGTTTTAATATTTATTATGCAGATAGGCAAGAACTCAATTTATTTTATAACACAGAGTTGCCTCGGATTTGCAAACCCCCTCTGACAGAAAATAATAGGCAGCAAAATGAGACAACGGCACGAGTGAGCCCCTGGTGGGGTGGCAGCCTGTTGGCTGCAGTTGTGGCTTTTCAAGCCTGCTCTCACTCATGTGAGTGGAGCACTCACTGAGCAGTCTAGACAGGTTTGGAGCATGGCTGTGGCTGCAGAATTGCTCTTCTGTGTTGGCCCTCTGCTGCAGGGTTCTCCACAACCTTCCACAACAGGTGTGAGGTGCGTCCTCCCCCCAGTTTGGATAGCAAATGTAAGGACATCCTTGTGGTGAGGTGCTGTCACTCTGACAGCAGATTTTGCAGATTCCATAGTATGAGAGGGGTCCAGGTTGGCAGCACCTTGGCAGCTGCAGGCAGCTGAGATGTGTCTCCTGGTGCTTGCTGAGCCCTTTGACATCTCTGTGTGATGCAAGGCCAGGCTGGGGGTGCTCCTGGGTTTGATGGTGTCATTGCATGTCCTGTGACAGAGCAAAGGCTCTCAGTCTGTTGGCAAAGTGGCACAGTGGGGTTCAAAGACCCCAAAGCAGGGTTGCTGAGGCAGAGGGAGTGTTGATGTGCTGCTGAGCAGTGTCCCATGTGCTCCATGGCTCCATGTGCTCCATGGCTGTGGTGCTCAGGCCCTTGTCTTACCACTCAGTATGAGTGAGTTCACAAAGGCAGCATCTGCAATGCTTCAAATAAGACGTGCAGGAGAAGGGCAATGCCCACCACACCTTTACCTCTGGTGGACATTTTATTCACTTCTGATACATTGCTTTATTCTCCCCAAAACTGCTGACACATTTGACATCCCTCCTGTGCTGTGAAGTTGCCAATCATTCCAACAACTCATTGGCACATCTTGACCAGCACCTTGAGGTGCTTTACAGCGAGACAGCCACCCCTGTGTCTTTTCTTTGGAGCTGAAGCACTTTGTGCTGTGATCCAAGCACAGAAGGGTTATGGTCCCTCCCTGGTGAAGCCCAGGGCATGGGGCCAGCAGGTCAGTGACCTTGAGTGTCTCTGGAGTAAAGGCTGAGAACTCTGCCATGGATACAGCAGCTGCTGCAGGTTCATCCATCACAGGCTCTCAACCCATCAGGAACCCCGTGGCGTGAGGGACATTAAGTAAGAGTTGTGTGAGGACTTGGCCTTGCTTGGCACTGTTTTTTCCTACCTCGATCAAGGACTCTTGACAGTGGGAAACAAATTATTCAAAGCTTGCCTGGACACCTTAATTTGTGCCCAGGCTCTCGGAGGTGAGCGGTGCTGGAGCTGTGAGGCTGCTCAGTGATGTATGTGCTGAGCACTCCTGATAAATTCACCTGCCTGGGAAGGTCCCACCGGGGTTGCCTTGGGCAGGAGATGACTCTCCACGAGGAGTGTATTTGCATCTTTACTGGTGAAGCTGTTGACTGCAGCCCTGGGTTGTTTTTCTAGCAGTGAGAGAGGTGAGGTACCACAGAGGATACCACCACATTAGGAATCCAGCTTTTTGTTGGTACAGTTGGCACCATGGGACAGTTTTGTTTGTTCCCTCCAACTGTATTTTTAAATCCAGGCACTTCTCCCATAGGGAAAACTGAAAGAGTTAAACTGAGTGTAAAAACAAAGAAAACTGGAGCAGAATCCCCTGGGGAAGAGCAGTTCAGCTGAAAGTAGTTCCTCTGGTTGACTTTGACAAACAAACTTTAAAACTGGGCTGCATTAATTTAACCAGGTAGTTCTGGAACAACATGTTTTGTTGGTGTCTTACAAGGCAGAAGTGCAGTTAGGTGAGCTCTCTGAGCTCTCTGCCCTGCAGAGCTGCATGTCTCTGCTTTTTCCACTAGACTTTTTTATTTTCTTAATTTGTCCCTTCTTATTTTGCTTCCTTTCTAAATAAAACCCCATTTTTTATTGAACAGCTGCAGAAGTACAGGTGGCTGTGGATGGTGTCAGGGTCTCATAGGAGTCAAAAACGGCTTCAAAACCAGCTTTTTTTTTCTGAGTGGCAATTTCTCAGAGCTTTTTCTAAAATATTCCCAGCTCTGGTTCTGATACAGGCATTGTGATTGATGTGCAGTTTTCATTAGATTTGAGTAAATGTGATGGTTTGATATCAACCTGGAATTGCATTGGTAAACATAGAATTGAATTTGGCTGTGACTATTTGCATCCAGTATCAGATTGTGGAAAATAGGTGTCCACCAAATGAAAGTAAAATATTAAAATTCTTGAAGCCCTTTAATCCTTTTTGTTCTTATTTTCTCTCTCTGATATGAAGTTCCTCTGGTGTAGACAAACAAAACCTTTGTGCAATACAAATGTATCCAAACACCAAGGTTAGTTTATTTACATAAATACTGTTTTCCCTGCCTTGCTGAGATTATTTTCAGTGCAAATCACTGTTGCTTGAATGTGCTGTGCTTATAATGATTCAAAAGCTATTATGGCTTCTGCTCTGAGGGATGATCTACTTCTGTAGCAGTGCCCAGAGAAATGTTCTGTTTCCTAATTGTTGCTCAGAGGCAGCTAATTTGCCTTTTTTCCCCCCTGTATCAGGTGGAATGAGGCAAGATTGCTTTGTTTTTTATTTCTCTGGATTACTTGGAGCAGGCACAGTGAGGGTGGTTGGTGTGAGTGAAGGGACCTGCAGCCCTCCTCAGCTGCAGGTGTCTCTGTGGCATCTCTGCCCCTTCATCAGGGTCCCCCCTCCAGGGACAGAAAGGCTGGAGGTGTTTCTGCCCTTGCTGTCTGGGAGGCTGCTCAGATGTCAGCCTGGGTTTGGGCTCAGAGTCACCTTCAGCTCTGGCTCCATCCTCCTGAGAATGAGAAAGTCACACCCTGGGACTTGGAGTTTATTCCTGTTGTTTTGCTTCCTGGGGGGTTCTGACTTCCCACACCCTCAGGAAGGTGTTTTCAGCACCCACCTGCCCTTGGTGGAGTTGGCTGGGACACATTCCTGGCACTACAGATAAGTCTTTTCCCAGTTTATCATTTTTTGGTCAGGATTTAAGGACACCTTGGTTTATCCCAGCCACACACCTCTTGGCATCTCCCTGTTACTGACCCAACGCCCCGAGGAGTCCCATAAAATCACATTACAAGGCAGATCATTCTCTAATTTGATGAAGTGAAAACAATTCAATACAAGGACAAACTGAAAACCAAGACACTGAGTGTATTTTTTCACTTGTGAAAACAGGAGAAGATATGTGAGATTTTACATTGTTTATGAGGCAAGGATCTAACATTGTCTTTGCAGTACTGGATTAAACACTGACTAGGGTGTTTCTTCTTCTTCCCATATTCTGAGTACCAGATTCTTCTTTCTGTCCTTATCAGATGACAGGCTCTTAGGCTGGGAAACTCATGCCCAGAGGCGATGGGAAACTTGGGGTTGATTTTCAGGAAGAATGAGAGAACTTCTGTCACTAATCACCTCCTGCTGTAGAAATTAAGAAAAAAAAAAAAAAAGGCTTGCCTGGGGCTTCAGTGATGGTTGTAATGTTTTTGCACAGCTGGGCTTTTGAAAGAAAATATATAGAGGAAAAAAAAGGTTCATTTCAGGAAAATTTCACAAATAAGATGCTGGCTGAAAACTGTGGCTTATGCCCAGTGTTACTGGGTACTTGTTGGGTTTCTGGTGGCCCCAGAGCTATAGGTGGTGGCACACAGGTACAAAACACAGAGATTCTAAATGAGGTTTTGAGTGAGGACTCCCCCTCTGCCCATGCTCACACCCACCTACGTGTTCACACAGCCTCTAGTGCTCAAAGGACCAAAGTAAAACATCCACGAGAAAGTGCATAAAGTCTGACACGTGAAATCTGGGCTTCAATAAACTCGAGGCATGCTGCTGTAATGAACATTGAACTGTATTCTGGACTCCTAATAGACACCTTAAAAAGGGGCATATTAAAAGGGCAGCCAGCTCCTATTACTTTTAGCAGATTTCATGGTCTGCTTTCAGGCAATTGCAATGAATAACAAAAATAAAATATTCGTTCTATTTTCCTATTTGCTTTTTCTAACCTACTGAGTCCCTAGAGCACTGGGGAATTGAAGTGCATCTCTGATTGATAGCAGTGAGAAAGTAACTGTAACTCAGTTTTAAATTGCTCTAAGTGTGAGATTTGTAATTTAAAAAAAGATATGTGAGGAGCTTTGTTTCTTGTTAGCGAAGGAATTTATGGTTTTAATATGTAAATGGCAAGTAGCAGCCCAGCAAAACAGAGCAGGTCTCAACAGGAAGGTCACCTAGATTTGCCTGCAGGCTGAGGCCCCAAGTAGACCTTGTTCAGGCTCTGGAAGAACTTGCATGACCGAGGGTTTTAGGGACAAATCTCTCTTGGTAAAAGCCAACATTGTACATTATATTTCACTGGAACATCTGTTCCAGCAAAATGTCAAGAGCTGTTGAATGGGAGCAGCTTTTCTGTGTTTATTTTCTGATTTCTTTCTGCCTCTGTACTGGTCTGGGTTGGCACCAGACATCTCCTGGTGTGTTTATTCCTACAGAAAATGTGTTCACATCCAGAGTCAAAGGATTTAGGTGATAACAAATTATTCTGGTAATTTTGATTTCTGTTTTTCAGACCCTGCTTCTGAAGGGGCAGGAAAAAGGGGGCCCCTTTCCCTGTCCAGTGCCTCTGACATGCACAATCAATAAATGCTATCGGCTGCACTTCCAGTGTCTCAGAAAGGGACTTGCTTTAGATCCAGTGGGGCAGTGGAACTTAATTAGCAATTGATTGTTAAAGGATTTCACTAACGAGTAACAGTAATTTTATATGTATAACTTTACCTGTATATAAAACATGATTTACAAGAACTGGTGTATTTTTTTAAAGCCCTTGCTGGAACACAGGATGTTTTGCATCACTCACCCCTCAGGACTCTCTTTATGGAGCATCCTGGTCCCTGTTTGCCACTGGCTGATGAATGACCTCCTGTGAGGGTGGGAGGGACCTTGCAGGGACAAGTCCTGGCTGGAAAGGATGTGGCAGGACTCTGGGATAGGTTTTCCAGCAGTGAGTTCCCATGTGCACTGTACACAGGGGCTCCGGGGCAGTGACCAAACTGGGACATAAAAACTGCCTTCAGATGTGGAAAAATGCAAGTGCTGAGTTTGGGACAGATAAATGAGGCTCCTCTGGCTGCAGCTGAGCAATGGCTGCACTGTGTTGTTGCTCCACAGAACTCAATCCCCTCCACACTCCTCCCATGAAGGCTGAAAACAGGAGTGAGCACCCCACCCACCCTTAGGAAGGTTATGTGGCTCATCCACCTGCTTTAGCTTTTGTGCCCTTCACCCTCCTCTGCTCCCCACATCCCATCCCTTGCCCCAGCCAAGAGCTCCTCTGTTCTGCCCCCCTTACCTCCCTCCACTTGCATCATGGCTTTATTTGGTTTATGTAGATATATTTTTTACTGTTTTGTCTCCATTGCTTTGTCTCATGGGACTGCATTTAGTACCATCTTACTCCTTTGCTTTTATGCTTCCTACATCCCCAATTGCTCAGTATATCACCAAATATCATCCTGTCACTCTTTCCTGTACCCATTTACTGCTGCTGCTGTTTCAGGCTGTGGCTCTGCCTAAACAAGGAGGTGAATAAATTACCCAGAGGGTTCATGTTGCACCTCCCTGGCTGTGAGGCACGTCATGTTTTCCCTGGACATGAAACAGTCTTTTCCCACTATAGGCTGTGGGATAATAAAGGAGCTGCTTACAACAGAGTGGGCTTAAGGTGGCAGAAAACCAGGATTGATTTGCCCACTCTATCTACTTTTATTTATGACTTATGGCTTCTCTTCTGGGGTCAAAAAAGAATGGGTGTTTTGACTTTCCATTTCTGGACTGTGGAGCAGAGGGTCAAACCCATGTTTTGACTTGATGGTCCCATGACCTGAAATAACGTGACAAGTGGAGCAAAATGACAAATTGCCCTTTAAAATGTGTGCAAGTGTCACTGAGAGTAAATTGGGCACAGAAATTGATTTCATGGTATTTGCCTCCTATGTCGAGGTAAGAGCCTGAGCAACTTATTCAGATTTTCAGTAATTTGGGGCACCTACATCTCTGCCCAGACTTGCAAAGTAACAAGTGTATTTTGTATGCAGCAGCCCTACATCCTCATTTGCTGGGAACTGAGGTGCAGTTGCTGCCCACAACCAGCAGCATTATTAAAACAAGGCAAAATGGTATTTACCATTCATGTTTGCCATTTGCATCACCGTGCACATTTTCAGAGAAGTCAAAGATTCAAGGTCAGACTGGATGGGGCTCTGAGCAACCTGTTCTAGTTGAAGATGTCACTGCTTATTGCAGGGGCTTTGGGCTTTCCCAAAGGTCCCTTCCAACCCAAACTATTCTGTTGTTCTATTTCCCATACTACCATTCTAAAAAATGCATCAAAACTTCCTAAAGTAATTAGTAGCAAAAAGGAGGTGTATGTGTCAGCAAGCTCTCTGTTACAGGGTGATGGTGTTGTGTCTTCCTGAGCAACATCCTTTCAGTGGTGCTTCAGGGCAGGGGGACCCTCTCCTGCTCAGTAAAACCCCTTGTGTTGGTTTCAAAGTGCCTGGAGCAGGAGCAGAGCTCCTGGGCATTGGCTTCTGGTTGCTGTTCCTTATTTTACTGGAGAAGGATTCTGTGTTTCCATGTCCTGTGTAGGCAGAGCCAAGCAGTTTTGCCAGTGGTGATGGTCTTCCTGCCACTTAACTGTGGTTCTACATCCAAAAGAGTTATGCATGGAGGGTGGCAAAGAGCCTGCATGGACATGTGTGGTGGGGAGCAGGTTGAGAAAGGAGTGGAGACAAAGAAAACAGCCCCATGGGGGCTGCTAATCCCTATGAGTCTTTACACGAGCAACTTCTAATGCCCTCATTTCCAAAACTATGTATTTCGCCTCTCCTTATCTCAAAAATGTAAATATTTCAATTGATTCTGAGATTCTGGAAAAGAGAAGTCATCATCAATCACACACTTCCTCTGCTTGCCTACCCACTAGGTGACATTAAAGAAAAGAGGCATTAGCACTTCTCTGTGTGGTTACCTCCAAGCATGGCAGATTTTTGTGCTCTGGTGTGATGGCAGTCACAGCAGAGCAGCAACTTTAATTGCCAGGCTCTCTGTGAAATGCAGCATAACTCCCTTTGCACCATTTGGTCCCGTGGCAAATGTCTCTAGTGAAGAGATTTTCTTAAGTAGATAAAATAGGTCATATATTTTTAAATGGTAAAGGGTGTTTTCATGTGTTGAATAGTGTTTCCCGTTTTCAGTCCTTTAAGAGGATTTTCATACAAACTGGACCCTGGAAAAAAACAACCCTCATATTATGAATTTATCTCTGTAACTGTAATAAAATCTTCATTTTCGCTCAGTTTAACAAAGCAGGTCCAAACAGCTATTTAGCACGACAAGGATAAATCTGTGTTCACTATTCACAAAATAGGTCAAATATATTAAATAAAAGCTGCTCTAACATGTAAGAACAGCAGCCATGGCTTTGCTCCATCCCATCCCTCTGCATCCAGGTGTGCTTGAACCTGCTTCAGCCTTATAAGCTGCCACTGTCCCTCCAGTGGCATCCCAGTGGGTTGGCACTGGCTGGAATGGCACAGACTGGTTTGGCTCTGGGGATCTGTGGGACAAGGTGCTGGGGAGTCACAGGGACTGGGGACTCACAGGGACCTGCTGGGAGGAATAAATGGGAATCTGTCAGTTAATTCTCATCCGCCTCCCCAGTTGTGGACATGCACAAATGGAACTGATGGAGTTTCCTTTGCCTGCTAAAGGAAGCATGAAACAAATTATTTTATGTCCAAAGTTTGTAGTAGAGCCATGAGGGACTTCTAATTAGAGAGCTAATGTGCACTTTCCCAGTGATTAGGTAAACACATTTTTTTTGTTATTTATAATAGCTTCCATCATACGGATTCGACTAATTACAAAAACTTCCCTTGTAGAAACCATTTATAATTTTAATTCCAATTATTTTTTGATAATTCAGAAACATTTTTCCTACTACTCATCAGAAAGCAGAAAGTTAATCCATTCATTACCATACTGAAAGGCTGATTTGAAACCAACCATGGATTACAAAGTCAGACTGAAGGTGAAAAGCAGGAGTTTGCTGGGCAGAAAGTTGAGGGGGGGGGGATGTGGGGTGTGGGAATAGCTGTAAAACCCCCAATTACACATTGCTGAGAAAAAGGAATCCTTTGCAGAGCTGAAGAAGAAATGCAGATGTACATCTGCAGCCTGAACACTCCCATGTTGAATGAGCCCTTTTGTAATGGCAAAGGCAGAAAGTCAGGGACACGTGAGAGCCCAAAATATCCTCTCTGAAATTTCTGTTGGGGACATACCCCAAATCCCACATCACCCCGTTGGAAATTGGAGGCATCTATCATGTGATAACTTTGCCTTTCAAAACATATTTGCTTTAACTCAAAACCTAAGAGGACCAAAGGTTCAAAGTGCCTTCATGAGCGCTGTGGGATGAGAGCAAATCTCCTGTGATTCCTTTTGATGCAACAAAAAAATACAGGTCAGGTCCTCCCTGTATCCATCTCCTTAACTTTGGTGCTTTCAGTGGAGCTGCACTGATTTACAACCCAGGCCAAGGAGTGAACACATTTCTTTTAACCTAAATGACCTTTTTTTAAATGTACCCAGTCTGGGAATTAAACATCCCATCTCATCTCCCATTTGTAATTTTATTATACGAAGCTCTAAGACATTCACAGATTTTTTTTCTCTGAAAAGTGATCACGCTCTTTGTTACACAGAGTCCTATAAAATCCTGCAAAATTTGCTTCTGCTTCCCAATTTTGTACAACAAACTCCAAATTTAGAGCCCTATAAAACTAGTCTATTGAATTCAGTGTGAAAATCTTTGATTTCTGTACATAAATACTTCCATAATTGTATTCTTGCCATCTCTTACCTTCTCCAAATATTTACTTAAGCACATTTTTTGAAAGTCATTTTCAACCTTCAGAAATTAATTGCTGCCTAAAATGGGTTTGACAAGCCACGAACGCAGCGTTTAGGTCAAGAAAACACAGAATGTTTTAATTTTGGAATATATCTGACCCAAACCAGCCTCTGACCTAAACCAGTCCTTTCTTCTTCCCTAATCCTCCTCTGGTCATGGGATGAGACCAAAACTGGGAGGATGGTTGATGTTGTCACAGCTTGGAGCTGCAGAGAGGTAAATTTAAGCTGAATATTGCTGGGTATTTCCTGGGGGGTGCTGGAAACACGAGAGACCTCGTGTTAGAGAGCCAGAGCTCAAACTGGCTCATGTCTGGCATCTAATGAGCATAAAGAGGAGGCAAAATGATGGATCAACACCCCCAAAGTGTTTCCCAGCACATCTCCTGCACTCAGCTGTCCTAAGGAGCTGTATGAAGCCGTGGATGTGTTGGAGTACTGTGATGGCTCCCACAGGCACAGGTGGCACCTGATCTGCACTTGCCAAGCTCTGGCCCTGGCATAGAGACCACTAAGAGAGCAAATGCCAGCAAATGTGTTTGTCATTGCGTCAGCTTTTTGGAGAGCCACCATCACAGGAGAGGCCAGACCGCCTCAGTAAGTGAGTAAAGGCAGGTAGTGAGTCCTAGGGCAAAGCAAGCTGAGTGATTTCCTTGCAGGATGGTTGGGAGGGTCTGTGCTTTTTTGGCTCTCAACTCTGAAGAGCCAACTCAACTGCCTGGCCAGGCTTGAAAGCTCCAAAAGTAAAAGCCAGACAGCAGGAAAAAACTCCTCGCTGCTGTTAATGAGCAAAGGAACTAACGAGGCTGGAGCGAGGGAGTGCATTAACAGCCCACCCAAGCAGAGAGCCTCTCTGTGACAGCACTTTGCCAGAAAGGATCCATTTGCTTCCCAGCCAAGCCCAGCAGTGGGCAGGCAGGGCTCTGTCATCCCTGTCATTAAGGATTGCTCCCAAGGGAACAAACACCATGTCTGAGTTCTGCCAGAGCCCCAAGGCTCAGAGACCCTTCCAGCCCACCGGAGGTGCTTTATCAGCCTCCAAAGTGACCCAGCAATGCTGCTCTGTGGGGGAGCAGCACTAAGGGATAATTTCAAAGAGTTTCTAACACTCCCCTGGGAGGAGGGAAACTGCACCGAGAGCTGAGCTAACGTGGACTTGATGAGCAGGTCAGCAAATGCTGCCGACAGAACGTGCACGTTGCATATGTGAGAGAGCAAGTCTTCACAGGAAAAAGCTTCACAACTTTGTATTCTCTGCCCTAAAGTCACTGTCATCTTGAGATTCTCTGCAAAGATGAAAACAAATCATGCTGTCAAAAAATCACGCTTTAGAAACAAATTATTCTCTCTAAATGCATCTTGGCAATATAATTGATAAACTGTGAGTGTGTGAAATAATTGAAAAAGTAGGGTGGGGACATGCAGGATAAATGACTAAAATAAGAAAGTAATGAACATGTGTAAATAAAGGCCACAATCAATAAATATAAATTACAGTGTGACAAAATGTAAATAATCAGAGCATTTCAGGCCTGAAATGTGATCCTTCTTCAGGGGAAAGTTGTGTTAGCAAATCTGCAAAAGCCTCAGAGAAGAAAACAAGAAGAGGCCAGGTTATCAGGGCTCTTTGAAATGGCAGATACGATGGATTAGCCCCTGGATTCATTACTCAAAACCTTCCCCAGCAGTGTGGAAGTAAGACATGTTACCAGCATACTTCTTCCCTCCACCCCAACATACAAATAATCCTGGCAGGAGTGATGTCCCCAGCCTTTCTTGCACTGATACAAACAAATAAAAAAAGAGGGATGACATTTTTCTTCCCTAATTTAGCCATTTAGAAGGGACATTTGAAGGCTAACTCTTGTCTCTTGATTCACTTCAGTTTTCTCCTCCCTCCCCAGTGTCTCAGGAATCCTTGTGACATTCAGAAACACCCACTGTCCCTAGTTTTTTCTGCAGGTGCACGTTATCAAGGCAGTTTTTTTTTTGTCCACCGTGGAGGATTTTAACCCATCTCTGTTTCCAGGTCCTAAATCCTTTCCAGATCCTGGGGATTACATTCTCATCAAGACCAGCCCATGCCAAGGCCCTTCAGCACGAGCAGGACTGCAGCCTGAATCAGGGATGAGGCTCAGCCACTGCTGCAGAGGGTATAAAGCAGCGAGAGATTAGCACTGAGGATGGACTGAAGGGATTTGGGATGGATGAGGGCTGGTGGATTTACACCCTCCTCGCTGACTCTTGACTTCTGAAAATGAAGGTGAGGGATGACAGACCTTCATCTGCTGTTTCAGAATATGGTTGCTTTGTCTCAGGACACCTTTAACCCTTTGCCCACAGCACAGCAGGAAGGTTCCTGCTCACCTACCCACCGTGGGTGGACTAAATCCCTGAGTGTTTGGTGAATCATGGAAGAACAGAATGGTTTGGGTGGGAAGGGACCTTAATGGTCACCCAATTCCTCCCCTTGCCATGGGTAGGAACACCTTCCACTAGCCCAGGTTGTTCCAAGCCCTGTCCAACCTGGCCTTGGACACTTCCAGGGATGGGGCAGCCACAGCTTCTCTGGGCAACCTGTGCCAGGGCCTCCCCGCCCTCACAGGGAAGAATTTCCTCCTAATATCCCATCTAACCCTGCCCTCTGGCAGCATGAAGCCATTCCCTTGTCCTGTTAATCCAGGCCCTTGTCCAAAGTCCCTCTCCAGTTCCCTTAGAGCCCTTTTAGGGCTGGAACGGGCTCTAAGGTCTCCCCAGAGCCTTCTCTTCTCCTGGCTGAACACCCGTAATTGCTGTGGGTTTATGTCTCGTGAAATGCACGTGGATTAGGACTGGAATATAAGTTTCCTTAGTGGACAGGTTTGAAGGAAAGTATTTGCTGCTCTCTCAGACTGAAGCTCCCTGGGAAAGCACCCTCAGGAGCAACGTTTAAGGCAAAGATTGCAACCTGCACCTTGCTGCTGCCTCGCGGACGGTCTCACGTGGTAAAAATACATCATGCTCCACGTCGAGGGGCAATAATAAGAAAAGAAATGACATTAAAATGCAAACTATTGTCAGTGGTTATTTCCATGGAAAGTCCATTTCCATTTAATAGCACAGAATCCATCATGCTATGCCCTATTTCAGCTGTGATGGCTCCCAAGAAAAGATGTAGGTCACATCGTGTCGAAGGCAGTGCCTTTGAGAAGAGCTCACGGTGCAGTTTTCGGGTGGTGGGGGGGAGGGTTGCTTTGCCATTTTATTTTATAGCCATGCTGGTACTCACCCTTGGCCAAAAGAGGGAGAAAATGTCACTACCTAAATTTGGCTGTGGGGCTGTACCACTTGGTGCAATGTGAGTGAGGGCTGGTGGAGTAAAGCAAGAGAGTGGCAGCCCTGGAAAGAGCTGCTGTGAGGGTTGTAGAAGGGGAAAATGGGGGGAAGTTTTGAAATTCTGGGGTTCAGGTGAAGCAAGGTTCACCCAGTAATCCTGCATCTCTACAGCAGCCCAGGAGCCCTGTTACATTAATGCTGTGCTGTGAGTTGCAACAGAGTCTGGAGGAGATGAAGCAGCCAAAATGTCCTGATTTTAATATAACCCTACAAGCAATGGTTTGGGACACAGCCTTCCTCCAGTTTAACAAAGGATATCATGAGACTCAATTAGCAAGGTTATTAATTAATCAATTATGTAAAACAGATGAGAAATCCGATATCCTGTTCTACAGTGATACAGCTCTTTGTTAAAACTTAATTAACACACAGGCTTGGGGACAAAATAAAAAAAAAAAGATAAATGAAAAAATAAAAATCCTACAGAAGAATCAGTTGGAGAGAGTCATTCCAACAGAAGATGGAAACTGGGCTGGAGACCAGACAGGATGACAGCCCTGCTCTGAGAGGATAGCAGAGTTATTTTGGGTAGTTTAACAACCAGCCTCATGTTTGTCTCCACCACTACAGCCAGCTGAGCCAAATTGGCCTCTCCTGCCTGCCAAAATAAATCTGTGGTAATTCCTTCTGTGCAACTGCTCAGTGCCCACCTTTCCAAGCTGGCTGGTGCTGTACATGATGAGGGAGGCGTTTAGCAGATGTGTTTATGTGCATCCCGTCTCCTCCTGCCACACCAGCAGCTCTTGCAGGAGGGGTGCAGGGCTGAGCTGCAGCTTTACTGCCTCTGACAACCACCAAAGCTCACTGCAGGTGTTGGGTTCTTACGTGACTTGTACCAAAAGCAGTGGGAATATTGATCTTCTGTAACAGCCCCTTGTAACCCAAAGTATTTCAATAGCCTACATTAATCTGTGAAAACCTACATCTTGTCATAGTCTCAGTTTTATTTAATTTTACTTTAGGCTAGTAGTTATTTAGGTCAATTCTTTGCTGGCTGTGATAAATTGATGCATCATCTGTGATGGAGCAAAGCTGTGGCTGTGCTCCTACTTGTACAGACTCTTACCTGAATATATTTGCATTAAGCCGGGTTTGAGGTATTCAACACGCAAAAATCAGTGTCAAACCTGCAAGGCTCTCAAAGCCTGCAAATAATTTTAGAGGTAATATGTTTTCAAAGCTTAAACCAATGTGCTTAAGGACCTTTCCTTTAGCAATATGCTCTGGGGTCGATTTTCCCATGTTTAAGGGCCAGATGGCAAATGTATTGGCTGGGAATGGAAGTAGAGTCATGCTCCAGCAATGATTTTTATTGAGTAACTATAGATGAGAAAAGGCAGTTACTACCTGGCAGAGACCCTGCATTTTAAGTTTTCTTCACAAACTCTCCCTCTGCCCAAGCCTTTAGTGTGGAATTGCAGGAGTTTATAGCAAAACGTGAAAGAAGCTGATACTCAAGACCAGTGGCTGCCAGAGGCTGTATTTCTTTCCAAGTCTGCTGTCAGAGAGGGGGTTCTTGCACAGCTAGAGCTGGGAGGGTGGCTGCAGAGCCATTGGATGCTCTCCTCAGAGCTTTTACACACCTCTGCCTCATTGCTGGGCTGATGGACTGCTGGCAGCATCAGAATTTGCTTCTGGCCTTGCTCTTCCCTCTCTCCCGCCGTGCCACTGTGTGGTTTGTGTGGTTTTAAGCCTTGTTTTCAGGGATTCATTTGAAGCAGTTACTGGATATTGCACACAGGGGACAGGACCAGCTCAGCCTGTAGCAGAAACCTGCCTCTTCAGTTTGGGGGTTGTCATGGGCTGATCCTGAGCTCCTCGACTCACTGGGAAGGAGTGGGTAGGACTGCTCTGCCCATGCTTGAGGGGTCTGTCCCTCTCATTCACAGCTTACCTAAATCTATTTGTTTCATCATTATTTTTTTCCCAAGACTGCTCTTCACTCTGCCTTCTCCTCCCCCTCCAAAAGAGCTGGTCTGATTCCAAAAATGGGAGTGCTCAGAAAGTCAAAAGCTTATTAATAGCACTCTGCCTCTTTTTAGTCTATTCAAAAAGCTGTACAGTGTGCAAAGCTGTTGTGACATGATTTTTCTTTTTTAATATCTCACCCTTTGACTGTCAGTATATTTAGGGGAAAATGAAACTAATCATCAGTGAAGGCTGTAATGCTACTGCTTTACAGCTGGTGGGGAGCTCAACAGACAATTTTGTAAGAGAGGAAATAAGGAGGAAGAGAGACAGAGTGGGGGGAGTGTGTAAGTGTATACATGTATCTTACATCAGAGGTTTCACAGAACATGCTAAGAAGAGAATATTCATTTGCAAAATATTATCAGTAAGATAGGGAAAATATTTATATATTAGAAAATGAAGGAAAAAAGGCCATTTTTTTGAAACTTTGTCCTGTATGCCCCTCTCCATGCAGAGGTATCATCCCCCAGTGTGGAACTGCCTGGTCTGGCAGATTTTACTGAGAATGCAAAGTACAACATTTGGGTGTCGATGGACCCCAGTGTTCTCCAGGTAAGAAGCCACCCCTGCTATCATTTTAGCTTAAACCCAAACTGACCTTTTACTACTGCTGGAGCAACATTTCAGCCACAGACACTCTTCAGTATCAGCACAGAAGCAAAGTCTGTATCCCCTGGCAGGGAGCTCATGGGAACCAGTCCCAAGATTCTTGTTGAAAATGGCAGGACAGAATCGTGGAAAAGCTAAATATAAATCAGTGCAGCTTATCAGGACATGACAGGTGGGATGTAATGATCCACTATGGGTGTTTTAATGTATTAAACCAAAGTACCAATTCACAGCACTAAGCCCAGTACGAGCTGTTCCAGGAGAGAATAGCAAAGTACAGGTGATAAAACACCAGGTGAGGCATGGAAAGAATTCCCAGAGGTGGATATCCTGAAACCAGGGGAGTCTAAAGAGCAAAGACTGAGGCAGGAAGGTGGTAATGGGGGGACCAGTTTTGGGCACAGCAGCTCCTCAGAGCTGTCAGGATGTGGCTCGGTGGGGATCCAGTCCCTTGAGCCCTCCCTCACTCCCCCAAAACTGAGATCACCAGTTAAGTATTTTCAGTGTCTTTTTTTTTTTTTTTTTACTGAGGCAGAGCACATTCTGCTACTAAAAAGATGAGTGGCAGAAGGAAATTTATGGATGATTTTTGAGATGTTTAGGAGCTGCATATGCTTACAGGGAGAACCTATTTAATAACAGGGTCAGTTATGTCAATCCACCTCATGCAACTTTTTGAGGAGTAAGCATCTAAAAGTAAGGGAGAAATTCAACCTCACTGACATTTACAGGAAGAAGAGTAACAAAATAACTTCAAGAGGAAGAAATCCACTGGCCAAAAGGTGTGAGAACTATTAGAATTGATGGTTTCTTTTTTATGGCACTTTTTGACCGTGACCAACACTTCTAAGGGCAGATCATACCAGTGTGAGTCTATATAAACATACTGTATATATATATGTGTATATGTATATATGCACACACACATATTTTATATATCTATAAATACATCTATTATGTATACATGTGCATTTGTAAATAGAAGGGAGGTGTGTGTGTAACACCAAACAAAGTTTGCAAGATGTCTCCAATTGAAAACTAGAAGAGATATTAAAAAAAAAAAAAAATCTGCAATCATCAACCCTTTCTGACAACTAAAATCTCATTTGCAGCTCACACACCTTCAAGCTTTGGATTTGGTTTGCTCTCCTCCCAGTCCTCAGTGCCACACATGGCACCTGATGTCTGGAACAGCTGAAACCCTTCAGCATGGAAGATCAAACACTTCAAAGGGTCTCAGAGTGGTTTTGGAAAGGGAAAAACCCGTTTGTTTGCAGAGTCAGGTGAGGAAAGACACTGGAAGTGATGTGTGGTACCCACAGTAAAAATAAAGTAGTAAATGCAGGCAATGGAACAGAAATTCCAGGCAGGTTCCGACCCTCACTGATGGTGTATGGACATATATATTATAAATGTATTACCTGATGAGATGATAATTGCACAAATGTCTGAAAATAGGTTTCATGCTTTCATGTGGTACTTTTAATGTTCCCCATACACATCACAAAAAAAAGGGGATGAAATAACATTTTAAGCTCTATAATTAGCACTGCAATAATGTTGGTTGTTTAAATTAGTTAATAATATAATAGAGGAGCTCTAATTTAATAATAGAGACACAAACCCAGGTATTTCTAAATGAGGATGGCTTTCCACCAATTGAATTTAAAACAATTTTGCCTTCAATTGTTGTGTAGATAATGGCCACTGCAGAGTGTGGCTGTGTTAATGGAATTGCCCCGGATACCATCAGAAGAGAGAGAAAAACACAAAAATTTGCAAACTAGGGAGGAAATAAAAATGAAAGCTTCCCTCTCTGCCCTTGCTAGTTCCTTAAAAATCAATCTTAATATAATTTGTAAAGTTCTGATTTTGGTACAGTTATTCCATCCAGTTTGATTTAATTTCTGCTTCTAAAATAGAGGTTTCTGGAGACCTTACATTAACTTCACAGATTACAGCTGGCATTGAACACAGGTGTAAGTTATAAGGCAAATACAAAGGCCCATCCATTTCAATGTGTGATTAAATGCTGAGTCAAGATAGTGCAGTATTTCTGATCCTCAAAGTTTAATAAAATTCAGGACTGGCAATGAGGAATCGCAGACAAATTAAAATTTATTGAGACAGACAAAAATGCAACTATTTCAGACTACAGTTAAGCATTTACAGTTAACCAAAGGTAGCAAAATGCTCACATTCCACTTAACTCCTTATGGAAAAAGCATTCAGAATTTACTATGCAGTTCTACTTACTATGATAGTCTACATCCATCTACAGTAGGGACATCGAACTGAAACACGGAATATTTGGATCTCTCCTTACAGATCTACACATTGAACAGTAACAGACATCAACAGCATTGAGAAAAGTATAAAAAGACCAAAACCCACCTACTGTAGAAAGGGCTTTTTGATGTATAGTAACTGTACAAAGCAGTCTGTGGATGAAAGGAACCCGAATGACACACAGAAGGGACCGCAGGAAAAGCCAACAAATGTGGGAAGCTAAGCTTGAGAGATCTGGTGGTCTGGATAAAGTGGTGACCTTAGATCTGTGTCAGTTGCTGCTTGAGGGGAAAAAGGCTACAAAACTTCTAATATCAAAATATTCCCATGCCAGAAATGTACACTGAGACTAACAGACTAGGCTGGAGAGGCAAAGAGAAGCATTCACTAACAAACAGTGTTGTTTTAAATATAAACTTTACATTTTCGATATAAACTGTAGAATAAATATTAAATAAACACTTTGAATGGTTTAAAATAATAGCACAGAATAGCTTAAGGAAAAAAAAAAAGGCAAAGAAAATGAAAAGGATTCTTTGTGTTCACAGCAAAGGCCAGTAATGACTCCAAAAAATCCAACTGTGCTGAAATCTGAACTCAGCATTTTGATTTAACCACAGTAGTTAAAAGAAACACAGAGCAACACCTAACAGTATCTCATAGTCTCTAATATGGAAAGAAAAAGAGATTAAGAAATTGGTTTGTGTCTCTAAAAGAATGGGAGAACTCTGATTCCATTTTTCACAATGAGAAAATGTTTGGAAGGTCGATGACTTGATTCAGATGGGAAGTCCTGCTTTGCAAAAAAAAAAAAAAGAAAAAAGAAAAAAGAAAAGAGAAAAAGAAAGGCATTAAATTAAGCTGGAAGCAAATTAAATCCCTTACAAATCGTGAAGAATGGAAGGGGCTCGATCTGGAAGAGCACTGGTTCTTGGTAGAATCGCTGGTTTCTTTTAAAGAAATAGATTTTTCTCACTGCATCTTCCCAAACTGGACACACACACACACATATGCACACACATATATGTGCATAAATGTATATACACAGACACACACACAGATATACATATGTATATATAGAGGCTGCAGATCCCCCACCACTGGAGGATTCCAGTGGATCTCAAAAGGGCTTTGCTAAACAGCTTTGCAATAACTGGGGACTTGCTCTCAAAGAAATCCATGGTCTGAGCTGCCCTTCCAAGCACAACAGCCTGTCCTCCCAGGAACACCTGGGATTGGACACTACTCCCCTGTAGTTGCACCCAACTGGAGACAGGAATTGGTTTCTAGTTAAAGGTATAAACCCTGCCAGCTCTGACTTGGAAGCATTGCATGTGAAAGATCACAGGTAGGAGACCTGAAAAATGGATGATGGGGCCATGTCTGCTCATGTAAGCTGAAAGGTGGCCATATTCTCTTTTAAAGACTTATTTAACAGCTTTAGTTTAGCCATCTTGCACGTTTACATGTGATACAAAGGGCTGCAGCCTTGCCCCTGGTACTGCCTGCAAGGACTTGGTTTGACCCTGCTGGGCAGGAGAAGGGATTTGCTCTGTGACCTTGCTGTGAGGCATAGTCCAGGACCAGCTGTTGCAAAGGGGGCACCAGGACTGCCCAAAACCCCCACGGTTTGTGTGGAAAATGAGGCCAGGCAGGAGGATGAGCATAACCCTGCTGATTGTGGAGCTCAGGTTTGTGTCAGGGTGAAGTGGCAGCTCTGTGCCTCAGGCACAGCAGAGCCAGACCTAGGCAGGGAGGGGTTAAGTAAGAAAATAGCAAAAGAAAATGAAACAGGACATTTGAGAAGAAACCTTCTGACAATGTTCAATTGCTTCTCACAAAATCATACTGTTTAGGGAAACAGAAATGCTGGTTTATCTGTTCCTTTTGCAAGTCAGCAGGATTTCCCATGAAAGGCAACTAGAAAAGTGTATAAATGTGTGTGTATGTGCTGTGCAGCTCTTGGACAATGATTTTTAAATATATTTTTCTACAGCTACAGAAAAACCAAAGGGATTTGAGGCAGGGCAGATTGCAGGCCTTCTGCAAATGACTGTGATGGCAGATTTTTGGGAGGATGCAGGGGCGTGAAACAACAAATTCCTCCTGGTTTTACACATCCTTCTGCATTAATAATGATTATGCACGTTTTTATTTTGTTCTCAGGCCATTGATCTAGATAAATGGGAAATGAGAGAGGGGGAAAACAACTGAGCCCCTGCAGCACATAGTGCCTGAAAGTTCCTCTTTTGATCCTGACTGAAAGCAGAGGTCCTACCCAGAGCCCTGCCAGGTGGGCACTGATTTTGGGAGGGCTGAGGACCAAAGGCCTTGTGCCAATGTACCTAAAAACTGACTTTTGCCAACCAGCATGGTATTTTCCTGCTTCCAAGTGACTATGTAACCAACCATGTCTCCATCTCTATGTCCACCATTAACTCAGAATTAAAAAAAAACAAACAAAAAACCTATCTAATTAGTTTTTGGTGTAATAAGCACATTTTTCATTCTGCAAAATAATTCACTGGCAAACCACAGGCACTGCTAAAATACTTACACCTGCATTCTAATGCAAGCGTGGGGTTAAGGTTCCTCTTACTGCTTCTGAAAACAGCAAAAATAATAAAAGGTCACCACAGCATCAGAGAACTGCCGTGGGAAAGGACACTGCAAAAAATTTAATGTCAATATGCTGTGATACAAGACCTTTTAATATATGGGAGATGTTGAGGGAATCACAGATTGGATTTTAACACTATTCTTTTTTAGGAGTGTGTATTACAAGCGTGCAGTGCAAAGGGGTTATCCTTTTGAAATATGACCCCCTAAAGTTGCTTTTTTAAACAGGCCAAATAAATATTAACTCCTTAAATTAAAGAAAGGACAGCTTATTACTTCTGATGGTTAGTGTGTCTGACAGTGTTATAACTTTGGGATGAGGGGTTGCTAAATGAGGAACAGGCAGCTCCACAGCGTGTGAGCTGCAAGCAGAGGCTGCTTTTGTGACATTGGGGAAACTCTGAGTGCAAATGAGTTCAGGCAGAAGCTGAGGGGCTGCTGTGGAGGTGCTCATGATGCTACAAACAAACAAAACTCTCCTTAAGCACTCTGAAAGGCAGATGGACTCTGTTCCCTGCCTGTAGGGCTTGGTCCATAATAGCTGCAGGTTCTCAGCATCTCTTTAACATCCAGACCATGTTTCTTTGTCAAATAAACAGTGTCAGTGATCTGTGCTTGGGGGGGAGCTTTGCCTTCAGCGTGAGCTGGACTAAGCCTGTTGGACTCAGAGTATGTAAGAAAGAGAAAATCCTGCCAGGGGGTTTCTCTCTGGATGAAACCCCTGGTACCAGGCAGCCACTGTCTGAAGAGACTTTACTGGAACATCACAAATATGGGCTAGAAAATGAGGCACCTCCTTTTCCTTCTTCATGAAAGAAAAAAACTGTTTCTGATACGATCCAGGTAACAATTTATGACACAAATTCTCTCACATGAGAAGGGCTTCTAAGCCTTGTATTGGTTTGTTGAGCCCCTTCTGGGATTCTCCTTTCACAGGATGTATTTTGTAAGTGGTGCAAGTGAGGATTAAGACACGAAATGGTTTTGAAACAAAACTCATTGCCCCTGTGGATAGAACAAAAATCCCCCAAACCAACCGAACAAAAGCTGTATTCCAAACAGTCCTTGCTGGGAAAAAAAGAAAAAAAAAATGTCATCCAAATTAAATAGACTATACAAAATTAAACTCAGTAGAGAGGGAATATTTGTGCCAGGTACTCTCAGATACAATTGCAGAGATATGATGTGACTTGCAATATTGTGCAAAATGTGAGTCCTCATCATGATGGGCACTACCATATATAACCAATCTCATCATCCTTGTCGTCGTCTTCATCTTCATCATCTTCATTAGCTGCTCTTACATGAATCTTCAGTTTCCCTTCTTTGTCTTTTTTTGTCGCTTCAGGTTCCTCTTCCAAATCATCCAACAACACAACAGATCCACCACTGCCGAAATCCCCTGAGGTTTCTTGCTCTTCTTCTGAAACAGGTGAGCAGGAAAGGTCATTCCCTCCCAGGACACCAAATCCCTCGTTCACCACTACCCTTGTCATGCAAGCCAGTGTCATTTGCAATGTTACTTTTTAAATTTATTGGTTCAGCTCTTCATGCAACGCCCTTTAAATTTCAATTTTCATTCTGGACTGGGATAAATATGTATCGATTTACTCTGAAAAATTTACTTGCATAAGCAACCTCTCTGCATCCTCCTCCTCCTGAAAACATGACTGGAGAGTTCCAGCTCACGTGCATGCAGGCCAGAAAATCATTACTCCTTTGTAAATACTTCAATTCCACCATGGCTCTGTAAACCAGGCTAAAAATATTCCACAAATTGATTTTATTGGAGTGCATAAACCTCACTCTGCAAATGAAGCTGTTGAATGTAACATCTGTGATGTGATTTCTGGGCATCTTGGACCTTCTAGGTCTCTGTTCCTTCTCAAAAGAGAAAGCTGCACTCACAACCACCACTGAAGCCCTCTGAAGGAATGCAGGTGAAATCTTGCATGTTTAGGAACAAAAGCTAATTGGGGATTTCACTTATCTACATAATATTGTCCTGTCAGCAATTTTTGGGGCGTGGTTGCTGATGTATACAATTTTACACATTTAGGCCTTCCCTTGCCTGGAAAGCCATTATTCATGGAGTCCCAGTAAATGTGAATTCCAGATTACACAAAACAATATATTTAATAACCACACAGAGCAACCCCAGACCCTAAATTTTAATATCAGTGACTACATTTTCCAGGCTGGCAGCAAAAATATCTGAACAGTGGTTATTATTGCCTGCTAACTTCCAGAGGACCAGTAAGGGCCCCATTTGTAGTCTGGGTGGGAAAATCCAGGAGCAGTTTTAACTCTGGTACTCATGTTTCACTTTTGTTATCCTACCTGGTCCTACAGCAATGGCAGGGCTTACAACAGTGGTAATTCCTGTGTTGTCTGAGGAAAGCACATCATTACTCACCACAGCTGACTGTCCCTTGCTTCCTGGAGCCAGCTATCTCATTCCCATACTTATCAACACACCAGCACTGCCCTGTGCTGCCGTGGCACTGAGTGGCTTTGTAATAACCTTCTTCATTGCACCGGGGGATGAAAGTACCTGAATAAAATATAAGGTGTGCTCAGTAATGCAAGTCTCTGCAGGAACAAACAGCTACGGAGAGTATCATGAACTTATCACTTATTTACAGGGAGATCTTTGCAATGTTGACAAGAAAATACATGTGATTATCTGCTGCCTAAAAGGGGGGAAGAAATTACATATGGTTAACTCTTTTCAGACACCCTGCTCACGGCACAGGGTGTAAATGTTTGTGCACATGAAGGGAGGTAGCAACACAGCACTAGAGAGAGGTTCAGTCTGTCCCTGAATGATTAATATTCCCACAGATCCTTTTCAGATTTAACTCCTGGTTTTAAACTTTTCTTCCCAACTGGATTATTACCCCAACTTCATTAATTCTGCATTTCCCTTCCATTTGCACTCCTTCAGTGTTTATCATATAAGTCCTTCCACAACACTGTAATTATCCCTGGAAGGTATCTGCCATCTGCTTGCTATTCATACTAATCTCAGGCACATCCTCTGACTTACTGAGAGTTTCCATGTATAAAAGGAGAAATAATACACAAGCTTTACAGAGAGGGACAACAGGATTTGAGTCAGTAAGTCTTTGGATTTGAAGCCCAAGATTTGTTTCACAATAAAACCAATATAGTTCAGCCTTGTATGGTTCATTCTGGCTTCTGCAGACAGGAAAACTCTCAGGAGAAACCTGTGTTATTTTTCCCACCATTTTTGGCAGATACAGCAAAAGTACTTCAATATGAAGAGCCCTCTTGTCCTTCAAGATGAATTAGCTTTATTCCCACGAGAGGTCACCACATTAATTTTTCCCTTCTTTGTCAATTGCTTCAATTTGAAACATGGCATAAACACACCCTTGCCCCCAAATTTCTTGTTGCAAGTGATTTTTGAGAAAGGATTTTTCTTCTTTGTCAGAGATACCAGTGATTTAGTGGTGATGCAGTAAGTTTTTTAACTGGTTCCATGGGTATAGCATCTATTCAGTCAGTTCAGGTGTTAGAGGAGCCACTTCCACTACATTTCTCAGAGAAAAAAATGAATGAGAAGATGCTACCCAAATGTCACGAGACTTCCTATATAAAAGACACAAAAGTGGAGGTCAGTCAGTCTCATACACAGAGGGTGTATATGAAGTGAATCTCTGAATTTCCAGACTCATTGCTCTGTAATGTTTGAGTGCTGCTAATGTGGGTCTGGAAGGTGAGAACAGAAACCTCTGAACACCTGCAGAAATCTCGTTTTTAGAGAGCACTTCACATCCATTAGTGAGAGCATTTTAAATAACTTCAGAGCATGATCTTATAGAAGGTTTGCCTATAGGTACCACAATTAAGTTCATGTACAAATGTAAGCATCCTAAAGGCTATCAAAGACTCATTTTCACTATTTATAAGAGAATAGTTCTAATAATCACATACATGCATTTTCCTTTGCAGGTTTTTGTAAGATAACACTCACTTTTTAAACTTTTATTTCAATATTGATTAGGAAAGGTATTTTTTCATCTTTATGCTCATGTCCTCTCTCTCATAAGCATTCCAGGTGTTTATCAGACTGTACACAACCTTGGGAAAAGTGCTCAGGTGCTGACTTTGAGCTGGTGTAAACCAGCATAGCTGTGCCCATGTCACTAGAGCTCCCCTGTTATATCTGATGAACATCTGGCTCCAGGGGAGGATCAGAGGGGGAACCTCAGTGGCATTAGGGGGTGAGCAGAGAACAACTTCTGCATTTCAAACTGTCTCACACTTTCTCTTTTCCTTGGGCAATGCAACCTTTCCCTTCTCCGAAACAGCCCTCCTTGCATAGTTTCAGTGTTTCTTGTAAGGTATGAAAATGTTCCACACTGCCTATAAAAGCCTCAGACTCAAAAATAAATTATGGCCCAGGCTCACTGCCAGCATAACTGTGTGTGGAATAGATTCACACTTTGGGTCACAGCGAGGAGTAGAAGGTACTTTTCCTTCTGCGTGGGAAGTTCGTGCCAACTCGTATGTAACACCAGAGCTTTAAATATTTAGCTGTGCATACCAATGTCACAGTATTTGCCAACCATCACAGGGGAGATACAGCCTGTCCTCTCCAACGTGTCAGGTGCAGGTGATGATTTGGAGAGGACAGAGAGTCCCAGGGAGCAAGTGATGAGTCCTGTAAACTGGGCACAAATCACCCCGTGCTCGTTGGAAATAAGCTCTGCTATCCTGGAGCAGGGCACCCAGACAGCCCATTTTCTGGGAATATTTCACCCCATAATTTGGTTTGGCATCAGAGAACATCTGCAGACTCTGGAAGGAGAAAGGAGTTTTCCTCTCCAGAGGTTCTTACACAGGCAGTGCTTCCACACCAGTGTGGGGAGGGCTGGTGGACCAGCTGTGCTAAGTACTCCCCACCAACCTCCTCAGGCTGGTGAATCCTCCCTCCCCATCTCTCTTTGTCCTATAAAGTATTTAATTATATTCCACACAAACTCGAACAGCACTATTGCATCTGTAGCCTCTTTATGGACCCAGAAATATATATATATTTTTTTTTTTTTTGCATCATTTCCTTATCTATATAATACTCCCCTTCCTCAGAGAACATGGAGAGAATAATTATATGCTAAAGATAGTGAAGCACACAGGTAAAAGCCTGACAGAAATAAGTGCTACCCAGCACACAGCTCCTTGTATTAGCTATTATATTTGCTGAATCCACAGGGCTAATACAGGAGAAAATAGTGACAGGAGCAGAAATTTATTACTTTAGTGGGAGAAGCATTATCAGGCTGCACAGTTGTATGCTCTAAAAGTACAGTCTCTGCAGTTAATTGTACTCTAGATAAATCGGGTAGGAAAAGATGAATAGAGCTGTTTACTTTTTAATTCAGTCTCCTGGGATGCTAGACTCTATTTGAAAGCCTCCAAATTCAACACATCTAATGGCAATGGCTTTGAAGTTCTTTGTTGCAAGTGTCATGTGTTTTGAAAAATATATAGAGAGAACACAATATCAAAAGTCATCATTGTTATCAATGGATACAAGTTAACAGAAACCATCTCCATGCTCCTGCCCAGACTGTAAGTGCTGTGTTCTCTGTGTCAGGGTCAGAGGAGGAAAGAGAATAATTAAAGATTAGTTTCTCTGAAAATATTCATCTCTCTTTTCCATCTTTACTGCTGCTACATTTGGTTTCCATTTGCATGATTTTCCAGTCAGTGAAAAGACAATGTTTTCTGCTGTATAAATAGCTCTGATATCAGATTAAAAGCTCCCAGACAGGTGTCATTATGCAGGCAGACTTTCAAGGTAGGTGAAGCAAAGAGTTCCTCTCTATATTATAATTTTCTAGCTTGTGGAACAACCTGTGCCTGACACCTTGATTTGTTGAGCTTAGCCACTTTCATCCTTCTTTTTTTTTTTTTTTAAATACAGTTGACTAGAAGTTATTTGTACTAAGGGACCATTCTTACTGCTTTTACTTTGTCATTTTGCTTCTGCCATTGTGATCAGATCCCAGTGACATGTGCTACAACTACCTGCACCTTCCACTACCTGCAACACAGGCATCATTCTTCCCACACACCACAACAAACCACTTATGTTTCAACTCAGATGACATTTACTGCACACAGTAAATAACAGCAAAGCATAAAATAAATATGGGGTAGTCAAAGCTATCTATTAGGAACTGGGCTTCTTGTTCTTTTAGGTGGCTTTGGAAATCATGACACCCATGAGACACAGAACACCGTGACTTCCTCTGACACAACATCCACTTGCACACAAATGCAAAATATTTACTGAGTGGAGCACACACACCCTGAGTTATCAATCCTCTCAGCTACAAACAGCAGGAGCTGCAACTCTGAAACATCTTAATTTTTTAAACTTGCCATGAAAGGCTGATGGATCTAAACCACAGCCCCTGTAGCCTCTGGGAATGTTTATTCTTCATTTAAACCAATGAATCCAGGTTGAGGTTGCTCATAAGGTACCTGAACCTTGAGTCCAAGTGGCAGTGGCACCTGGGAATGGCAGGATTTGGCAAAGATGAGCTTTGCAGCAGCTCTGTTTGCAGGGTATCCAGAAACATCAGGCTGGACTCTGAGAGCAGAGCCTGACGTGCATGTTCTGTGCTGCAGCTGGGGATGCTCTGAGAACCTGACACATATTCTTGAGGAAGGGCCTGACAGCCTGGTCTGAGGTCAGCCAGGCTCCTCAGGGTGAAATGCAGGGCTTGCTGTAAATGTGATCTGTCCTGTACACCTCAGGGATTTGGCTCTGTGCACACAAACACACAGAGGTTTCAATAAGATACCAGCACATAAACATCAGCCTACCCACCGCTGGGTGATTTTAGGGTAGGGAATTAGTCACTTTAAATTTTCTCGGTTCAACAACCTGATTTTTCAGCAATTAAATGGGGAAGTGCCAGATGGGGATTTATTTAACCTAATTTCAGGTATCCATCAGAGCAGTGTAAGTTATGAATCGAGTCAGGTTTGCAGTAGTCACTAGAGAGAGGGACAGGCACAATCCCATCTTACAGCACGGAGCATCCTGCAGGGCTGCCTACAATGAGATGACATGAGTTCCTGTTTTCATTTACACAGAATCTACTGAAATATTTTAGAGAGTGATTAGGCAAAACTGAACCCCAAGAAGTGCCTGCATTGCACCACGACTGGAAGGAGACAAGAACCCATTGGCTATGCACCTTCAGTCACCCTTCAAAAATGGGAGGCTTGAGTATCAAGCAGCCTCTGTGCTTACTCTGCCCTGTGAGGTGATGGAGGCAGTATTAAGCTCTGTGCAGACAGGGCTTTGCATTTCTGGAGAGCTGTAAATTAGTTCTGACCCCGTTGCCACGCTGACACCTGTTCTGTGTGTTGCTATCTCATTATTTGTTTAATTTCATAGTGTCAGGCCTACACTCAGTGCTGCATATTCCCGACTCAAAACATTAGTCCCTAATTGAAAAACCATTACTGCATATAAAGTTACAATAATCACAGAAGCTTTAATTAGTTGAGTAAATGAATAGCAAGTAATCGAACTTACCCAACAGACTCTTCCCTCTACTTAGCTTTTGAATTCTATTCATTTCATTCTGGCAAGGAAGACCTAAAATATAACGCATAAGAATCAGATTCCAGATGGTCCGGGACAGGCTCTGTAATGACTGGCTTCACTGCTGACATGAAATGTAGACTACTGTACACCTGGGAATGAGAGCAGCCCATATGCTGGTACTGTACCACAAAACAGATTTATGTCATTAGCTCCACTAATTAAAAAAAAAAAAAAAGGCAACACACTGTAGTTGAGAGCAGTGTTTGGGGGCCATTTTAATTGTTAAACCATTCTACCTCTCTTTTCACCAAACTGACATCATGCCAGCTCTCTGATTTATGACTTGCTAATTGACTAATTTCTGCATTAATAAAAGGGCAAGTTTTTGAGCTCTCTATCAGCCATAGAACTTATTTCTAGATTGTGTGCACTGGCACTTACTGCTTTGTTTCAATGGTCAAGGGATGTTCATACAGTTCATCTGTGACATTAAACATGATCCCTCAATGTCCTTTCACACCAGTGATGGGGAAAAAGAGCTTTTTACCACACCTGCCTGGCAGTGACCAATCTCTGTGAAACACAGGGAGACCCAAACACCTCCTCTCTGTGCTGTGCACTGCACAACTCACCTCCTGGCTTCTGGAAGCAGTAGCACCACTCGTTGTTGGAAAGCTTTCCATCCTTGAAGGAGTCACAGGAGTTGAAGAGGGGTTTGACACAGGGCTCGTACTTGTCCAGGTAAATGGCACTGATCTCTGAGGGATCCAGCAGCAGGTCATAGTTCATGTCAAGTTTGTTGAACATCCAGCCTAAGGAATCCTTACAGATTGGTAGTATGCTGGTGTCAAACCCTGTAAGAAGACAGGCAGACATTCCCCTGCTGAACCCCAGCACATCCCTGGCACAGGAGCCCCTGCTGAGGTGAAGCCTTGCTGATTTTCTTTGGCTGGATTCTGAACATTAGACTGACTTGCCCCAAGCAGACCAAAATTTTAAGGCTGATCTGATTGTGTAAAGCTTAAAACCCAAGCACAGCTACAAACTAGAGCACTACTCATGTAGGAGCTCAACTAGAGCTCAACTAGAGCACAGCTCTGTAGGAGCTGTGGGGTGGGGAGGGCTGAGATTCAGAGCTGATTTCTGTAATTCAAAGTTATTTCTACTCAAAAAATTCTTGCTTATTTTTTTTCCATCCTCAGTCCAACTGGGCTGGCCTGGGTCCAGGAAACTGAAATGTTATGAGAAGAGGCTGCATCCACCATATTTTCAAACTATATTGAGTTTGAATGCAATTTAAATCCTGTTTCCCATACTCGTTTCTAGTTGCCTGATCAAATTCTTTCCTGCTGTGCTCTCACCTTCTACCTCTCATCCTTCCTTTTCACTCTTCAAAGCCCTGTCTGTGTGGCAGACAACAAAATGCTTTGATCTGGACTGTGAGCTGCCTGGGGGAGGCGGGGGGGAGAGAAGGGGCGAAATGTCTCTGTTTCTTCCACCTCTCTGAGGAAGGGCACTGCTTCAGCTGGGAGCTCCACAGGGCTGCCCATGCTCTCCCACACTGTACCAGCCCCACTCCTTCCTGCAGCCTCCAGGATTCTGCAGCAATACAGGAGTCTGCTTCTCCAGTGCTTTGGAAACCATCACCATAATTCATTTTAATAGCCCAGATTCTTCAAAGACTGCAGCAGCAGCAGCGGTCATCACAGAAAGCCCAAGTTGTGCACATAGAAACCCACAGTGTCCATGAGATACATATTCCAGTGTTCTGCAGGCCCCACAAGAACAGTGGCAATGCCTCTTTCACAAACAAGACAGGGCATCCATTATAAATCTACACTGTCATGGTATTTTTTCAATGCTTGGAACTAAATTCCAAGTTATCTACAAGTATATTTATAATACAGAGATAACAAATCTGATAATGAGGATATTGGTTTGAACCAGGAACATGAATACATTGGCTGGAGATGTGCAGGGACAGAGGGTTCCTGACCCCCTGGGCACCTCATGCTCCCACTGCCCCAGCTGTGAGTGATAACCTGCCTGTGCTCTGCTCATTCTTTGGGCCACGTGGAGAAAGAAGCCTGACGAGCTTTTTCCTTTGCCTGCACCTTTCACTGAAGGAGGTCAAGCTTAGCTTTATGTGCTGTACATGTTCCTTTCAGGGCCCTGCTTTGTTCAAGTGAAGCCTGAGCCGTGGCTGGACTCACGCTGTCAGTTTGTCCAAGCTCTGCAGCCTACCTGCTATTTTAAGCATTAATCCAAAGGAGAGCAGGGCTTTATGCTGGAAGCTGTGCTTTTTTTTTTTTCTATGCAACCGTGGTTGAAGGTTGTCAGTGCCACAGAGGGACAATCAGAAGGGTTAACTAATGGGAAGGTTTGTGTCATTCATAATACATGTTTCTGTGAGGGAGGAAGAAGGTAACGCCATTTCCTCAGGGCTCCAGGCAGCTCAGGCAGGGAAGAGAGGAATCATGCTGAACATTTCATCACATTTTTGTGCTGTTATCTCCTATAGCATTATCTAATCACATTTGAGCACAGTGAAAAAGAAAAAGGCAGTTGAATAGATGTAGGGGGAAGCCTGCTTGCCTTGCTGAAGCAATTAGAAATATTGACTTCAATTATTTTAGTCATCTGAAGAAGGCAAGGAGGATTTGGTCACTGTGCAATCTCTTGTTGAGTGAAAGGATTTAAGATTCCTTGACTTTGCCTTTATAAAGCAAGAGAAGCAGGACATGCAGTCCTGCCTTGTGTGGGTGTATGCTGGGCCAAATTTCCCACCATAGGGCAGGTTAAAAGCAGGGGAAAAAGAGTTTTCAGGGGAAAAAGAGCTGGGTTCTGTTGTCTGCTCTTTTTCTGCACAGATGCCCTCCCTGGTAATGGCCTTTACACCCTGTTGTGGCACTTGCTGCTGCAAAGATGAGTAACTATAAGGTCTGCTGTATAATCAGTGGTGTGTGTTGCTCAGCCCTGGTGGCTCTCTAAAGGTCATCTCTTAACTGCCAAGGATCAACACAGGGAGGAGGAGATCCTGCCATGAACTTGCTCCTGACAGTGTCTGTAGATTATTTCTGAGTCTTGTTTTGCTCCCTGCTGGGAAGTCTCTACCTGTGTGTCCAACAACCCCAGCGTGCCCTCAGCACTGACCTGTCTGAGCATATCACGAGACAGTGACTGCTGGGAGTGCAAAGATCTCTGTGACATCCCAGCAGGGCTTGGATGTGAGATACAGTCATGGAAGATCACTCATGAACACAGTTAATTACAGAGGGTTTGACTGTAATTTCTTATAAACAAGGGAGCTTCCACTGTTGTGACAAGAGTTCCAGATCAGGTTCATTAAGAGGCTGGATTAGCAAACAGTGCTGGATTATTAGACAGTGTGGTCTGGAAGTCTTTAACTATTGAGATGGTAGGTGTGATGGAAAGTCCTGATGGTTATTATCGGTGGAAAGGTTAATTCTTTAATTGTCCCTCAACATGTAGTTGAAGGTGAATAGTAGCATCTATCCCCACTCCACACTGTCTCCTGGTAAAAAGTACTGCCCATAGATCACCTTTTGCATCTGCAGCCCAAATCCAACAATCCTGGATGCTCCCAGCACCCAGCAACAGGAATGAAAGCCAAAAGTGTGTCCTGAATGTCCAGCACAGGCTCTGACCCCCTGCATAACCAGGGCAGGTGATGGAAAATGGCTTTTGGAGCTCACTTACTTACCTTCACTGGGAGGTCACTGTGCTCCCATCAGCTTGGTGAGGCCAAGTGATGGTTGAATGAATTAGTTCCTTAGTAGAGTCATTTGATATACTTACTTTGCTGGATGAGATAAACCATATATTTTAATTCTGTAATGAATTCAGTGCTTGGTTAAGAGGCTGGATTTCCAGCACAACAGACCCAGAACAAGAGTAACCTCAGTGAGAACTTTTCTGCATCTTTCTGTCCATCAGCTTAGTGCTGCAGTGCCTTTGGTGAGAAGCAGGAGAATGGTGCAGGCTCCACATCCCTCTTGCTCTTGGCTCCTTGGCAGAGGCTGCCAACACAGATGCCAATTAATGTCAGTTGAGGTGGTGGCTGCTCTCATTTGGACACCTGCTCACAAGGACCTGGATTGGGAGCATCATGTTTCTCCTCCTGACTGACAGCTGTTCAGCATCCTAACAACTCTCACTCACTACAGAGCTGGAAGGAAATCAAACTGGTGACCTATATGTAAAAGTCTCACATCCCACTGACACATTAAAATGCTCCACCTCCTCTGAATTAAAATGGAATTAAATTTAAAAAAAGTCTGTAAGTGAAAATCCTAATTAAAAATAAACACACCTTCTGGCATGAAAAAAATTATTTTTCCCCTTCAAGAGTTGACTCACATGAGCCAGTTTTATTTTATTAACGTATACTACAATTAAATTAACGGGGGAATAATTAACCTAATTTCCCCTATCACTTAAAATAAAGGAAGGAGGAGAAGAAATGTTCCCCAGAAAAAATCCTTTATATTGCATAGATCTCTAGTAAAAGAAAAACAACTCCCACTCCAGCCAAGGAGCCCATCTAGATACAATAAGAGGATGTTACGAGGGGATGTTATGAATTATCATTAGGCTCAGGAGCAATTTGAATCTGATCTTGCTACCTAATTAGTTTAATTATTTCCTTACGTCAAAGCATGTCCCTGAGTTTCTTCTATCATTTCTTGAGGAGATTTTAGTTGTACAAAACCTGTAAAGACAAGGCTCCTGGCCCATGGTGCTTTGCTGGGATCAGAGAGCTCACTGAGTGAAGGTTTGAGATTTAAACACAACGAGTGCCCTCATCCCTTTTTTTCCTTTCGAGAGAGTTAAAAAGAAAACAAAAAGGAGTGTACATCTTTCCTTCACCTGGGGGTGAACTTAACACACTCAAAATGCTTACTTACACTCACACTAACATCTTAAAAAATTAATGTAGCACAGAGAAATCTCTGCTGGAACACCTTCTCTAGACAGCCCATGTGTCCGAGGCACCGCAGGCATCGCATCCCACCATCTGTTCCTTTTGCTGCCACAGGGGCACATCCAGAATGGATTACTTTGAGGATGTTCATGCCTTTTAAGACTCTACAGGCATAACCAAACCAGGTTAATGAAGTGATCTGTCTGCTGAGGAGGGCAACACATGCAGAGCAATAAAAAAAAGGGCAACACGTACATCAGAGCGTGTTTCCAGAGCTGTGTGTGTCCTGTTTGCCAGGATTCATATAAATTCTTTTCTACAGCTTGGGTATGTGAACTTTGCTTTGAATTCTGAGCCCTGTTTAAGATGTCTTTCATTTTTACAAATGTCTGAAGTTAGAGGGAGCCAAATGCTGCTGTCCTCACTCTGTGAGTGTTTTCAGTGCTACCAGAGAGAACTGGAGCTGCAGAATTTGGCACATGCAGATTAATTCATGAATACTGCTGCAAACCCTCAAAAAGAAAAATAAGACTGAGTTTTGTGGCATTCAAAAATGATTTAAGCATCTAAACTCATAAAGTTTCTTTCTTTTTCTTTTTTAACTGATATATAAGAAAATAAGAAAATGTGCCAAACTAAGTCAACAGTCTAAAAATGAACATTGTTGAGATCAAGTGTTTAAGATCATCAAGGCAGCCTTTCAAATAAAAGCTGCCAGAAAATCAAACTAAACTAAAAAGAGATAACAACTCCTCTGTGAATCAGAGCAAACACTGCAGAATTACCAGGGATGTTTTTCTCACTGAAATGTCTTCAGAAAGGAAAAAAAAAAAAAAAAGGCTCAACACCTTTAGGATTGTATTGAGACTTTGGCCTCTGGCAAGGTCCCCGTGAGGATCTCACAGGTTTTGCATGAAAAACATCCTTTTGGGAATCTGATAAAATGAGATTTCATGTGATTCTGGGCCTACAGGACTTCAAACGAAGTTTAAAGTCTCTGAAGTTTTCTGTCATGGGGTCTGAAACGAATTCACATCTGGAAGCCGTTATTAGCTGTACACCCAGTTGCTTTTTGCACTATGTTTCAGCTTCCTCTGCATGAGAATATCCTTTTTTTGGAGTACTGTTTGAGAAATAAGTAGGACATATGGTGTTAAAGATACTGACTTTGTTGTAAATACTATGGAAAATCAGTGAAGGTGAGTCACAAACCCAGATAAAACTTGTGCATCCTACTTTGCAACACACAACATGTTTTGGGACACACTATTTAAAAGAATTAATGAGTCCTTCCAGAAAATAAAGTTGCATCTGCTCTCTGATGAACATGACCTCTTTTGATGCTGTTATGTGAATCTTTACCCTCCCTGGTGGGTAAATGACATCAAAATCAGTCATGTTGGCTTAACCCACAGAGAGTAAATGTCCTCCAAACTGTTCACTTTCTTCCTTTCTTGGAAAAAGAAAAAAAAGCATCAAAGGAAGTAACGATGGTGTTATTAAATACCTAGGACACAACAGATTTATGGCTTTCCAGACCATTTAACTCTTCCAGCTCCTTGGCTCGGGTGTGGATGTTTTAATTATTTTTTTTCTCTTCTATATAAGCTGTTAGCAGGAAATTGCAAAGTAAAATCTGAGTTTTTCCCAACACTGAAATAAGTTTTTACACTTGTATGCCACACTTTTGGCTTATCCCACTGGCCTAGGGTCAGAAAATGCTTGGCCATAAACCTGGTGGGTAAGGATACACCACAGTCCAACCCCAAGGGGTGATTTGGATGCAGCCACGCTGACATGGAGGGTCATGGAATTTAGCTGTACAGACACAAACTATGCCATGTTAATTCACCTAAGAAAAGTCCCTGAGCAGTTCCCTTTACTAGTATAGAGGTCACCTCCAAGGCCTTCAAAGGGATTTGCCTGATTAACTTGTGAAGGCCATTCTGTCTCTAACTGCCTGTTTTCAGAACAGTTGGGGCCAGAGGGGGAACAGAAGGGCTGCAGCTCCTTCAGAAAATGGAATTTATTTGCAGGATCAGGTCTCCTGTGTGCCTGCTGACTCCCTGGCACCTGCCTGACACCAAGGAATGTTCAGTGTTCACCAAGGAAAGGGGTTTTCTTACTGCCTTGCACCGTCTCCGAGCTCGTGGGTTTGATGACACGATTGGCATCCTCGTGGAGAGCACCAAACCAGTCCTTTAGCCTCGAAGCCAGGCTCCTCAGCTCCTTGTCTGTGCAAGCTGGAAAAAGAACAAAGCACCAGACTGAGTCAGGAGCACCAGGGGAAAAAAAAAAACCTTCCCCCCGAGAGTCCATTAGAAAAGTCGTGTTTGTGGTTGTGAAGTTCTCCTCATTAAGAGCTCTGAGGGATAAGAAAAGGATGCAAGTTAAAAAGAAAATATAAGTCATCATGAATTATAAGTTGGGCTCAAGTACTTCCTCCAAAGGTGACATGATTTGTGATGGAAGAAGTGCCACGCAGAGCTACCCAGTGGTTTGAAATTAGAGCTATGTGACTGTTTAACTTAAATGTTTTCACCTTTTAGGATTTCAGAGAAAAATATCAGTCAGACAGATGGGGAGGAGGGACATACTTGCCTAGACATGCTACTCGAACAAGATGCTGGGAATAATTTATAGCCACATTTGGCTTAGTGTAAGGCTATTATCACAGTAATAGGAAATATATATACTTATTTATATACAAAAAAAATTGTCATGTTGCTCTAGTTCTACTGCAAGTAAGGCTCTGCCACCTCTGAAGGTTGTCAATTCCATTTTGTTAGCGAGGTAAAACATTTATTTTCTTATAAATTTTTACTGAGAAATATCTAATTTTCTTTTTTTTTCCCCAGAAATTTCTGCCAAGAGATTAACATCCAGCTGAAGCAAATATTTTTAAGGAAGAAAGCTGCATTAGTCACCAGTTTCTGTCAGAAAAAATAGTCTTGTTTCTGTATCATGTTTAGTGCTTAAAATTCACATGCTTAGGCAATTTTATTATTCCTGCTGTGCACTCGTTCTACATTTTAAATGACATTTCTTGGAATACAGAGGAGGATTTTATGCTGTAGAGGCAGGCATCCTTCACAGGCACAATATGGCTTCTCCATCTCACTGCACATTATAATGCTCCTCCTTCCACCTTGTTGAAGAACAATTGAGCCCCACAGCTCTCCCAAGTTAAACTCACTGCTCCAGTGGCTGCAAGGAACTTGCAGAGATCTCATGGCTCTGATGAGTCTTTGTTTGTTCACCCACTTTATTCTGGGACAGGAATAACTCTTAAGTTAAAAATAAAAATTATAGCCTTTTCTAAGTGGGAACTATTTTAGCATTTGAGAGGGGAGAAGAAGAAAGATTTTCCTGTTTTTTTCCCGTAATGCTGGAAGAATTTGATGAATTTTCCTACTGAAGATAAAAATATGAAGATCACTATGCCTTCTTACTGAGTACAGGTGTGGAAATATCAGGTCTTAGAGAAAAAAACCCCAACAGTTAATGTAAAATAAATGAAAGACAATGCGACATTAACTCTAAAGTGGCTTACCTTAATGAAAAACTTTACCACTTTATTTTCTCACTTAAATTAACATTATATTGTACCCATTCTAAACTATCTTATCTTTGAAAGCTAAAACCAAAGCCAAGATAGGATTTTTGAGCCCACCACGCCATCTCTTCTATAAGGAACACTTCATGTTGCTCTTCCTTCCTTGGCTATCACTCACAAAGTCTTTTATCAGAGAAAAATCACAACAGAAGCAATAGCAGAACAAATTCCATCATCCTGCCTGTAATGAGGCCCCATTAGGAGGTGTCTGAAGGGGGGAAGGTAGGAAGAAAACTAATGTTATCATTAATAATTGTTCAGCTATGAACTAGGTCTAGACAGGCACAAATGATTTCTTATTTTATGAATTTAGATCCAAAAAGATAAGAGAAATTTCCACCATGCAATTGGTAATTTCAACAGGAGTTGAGCATTTAAATACATGTTAGTGGTGATGCAGAAGCTTCTTTTATGATGCTGTTCCTGCATTCCCTAATGAACTGTCAGCAACTGGTTCTCATCAGGCATAATTTTTGTCAAAATATTATGAGGCCACTACAGCACCATGAGAGACCCTAAAAACCTTCTTTTCAATAACCTGTCTCACAAATGTTTCCTGAGGAGTGTACTGATAATAATTCATCTTTCCCAATTAAAAGAAGGCAGTGTCTTTTCTTTCCTTCTGCCTTGTCCTTCAAAAATCAGTTTTGCAAAGGAAAAAAAAAAAAGAAATACAGAACACAAGTGTTGTTTAGCCAACCCTTCATGCATGTGACAGGTTATCCATATGTTCAGAGTATTTCACAAGTGTATCTCCAGTCAAACTGCACACACAAACACAGCTTTGACTCCTGATTATGTCAGGTGGGTGGAAAAAAAAAAAAAGAGAATTTGTCCAAGAAATGAGTAATGTAATTTTATTGTGCAGGTCTGATACTTTTATTGTGGCACGTGTCACCTTTAGGAAGCCAAGGCTGGAACTCTGGACCACAAAGATCCATTCCTGTGCCTTCCTGGCCCCTTACCATGCCTTGGGGACAGGTACACTGAGCTTCACAGGCAATCAAGGCCCAGAAAAAAAGAAAATAACAAATAAAACACTCTCTAGAGTGATTTTCCTTATTCAAATTTTTGTACTTCCAAATACAAAGCCAACCCTAGAGACCACAGCACCTCACAGCTTTGAGGGATCCAGCATTTGCTCCCAAACTCACAGTGTGGGAGAAGCTCCTGCTCCACCTCTCCCAGCCTCAGCACCCTGCAGGATTCCCAGGCATTCCCAGGGCCAGAGTGAGGGCTCTAAAACAAATCCCACAAAGTGGGCATTTGCTGTAAACTGCATTGACTGAGGTAATTGGAATCCATGCTTTTAAATTGCAGCTGAGGCCAGGACTGAATGCACAGTCTAGGTGGGACAGAAGCAATTAATTAATGGTAAACAGAAGTAATTAATTAGTGGCAAATCAGACTTGAAACAACTCCTCTGTACAGTTGAACCACACAATCACAACAGGATCTGTAAAATGCCATTTGTAATGAATTGTTACATGTTTTTCCATGTCTGTAACTAACCATGTTGAGATTTTCCATGCCCATGGACATTCCTACTTACACCAGTCCTGTGCCTTTACCCAACAGCTGCAATCCCTGAGCTACATCAGCTGGGTTATACCCTACAGCTGCTCAGACAGAGGAACCCTGCATCCTTTTGTCATTCCCTGACATTCCCTTGATTTTGATGGAGCCAGAACAGGCTTGGAGCCTCCTCTGTGCTGCATCTTTCTCCAGGACTGCCCCCCTCACTCCTTCTCAGAGGAGGACAGTCTTTGAGGGTGGACTCTGGATGATTTATTTCTCTCGTTTTCACTGACCCCAAACCCTGCGGATTTCCCTTGGAATTCAGTCTGAGGCACAACTTGACAGGAAGCCCAGAACTGGAGTTTTGTGCATTCTGGATAGTTCTTTTGTGAATAACTGAGATACTCCTTAAGTATGCTGCTTAAAGATGATTCCACAGTGGATAAGATGTTGAGGTTCTCTCTTAGGACTGCAGTCTTTCTTCACAAGGATAAATGCTGTTTCATGAGTCAAACAGGAACCAACTTTGCTGTTAATATGGAGTGAATAATAAATTCCTGGACAAGACTTCAAAAATTTTATGCAAAGTTCAGCTAAATTTCTATTCAAGTATTTAACGCCCTCAACCTTACTTTCTCCTGCACATTAAAATAGAGGAAGCATTATTTTACATTTTCTTGTGTTAAATTTTATTTTAACACCACTGTACCTGGTTAAAAATATCCTCCCTCTCTACCTGATGGAACTGCATTCTATTTCATTTATTTGAACATTATCAGCAGCCTATAATCATTCTGAATTTGTTTGTTTTGGGACACTTCAAAGTGGATTGACATTCAGAGGGAACAAGTTTCATACAAAGCCAGGCCCAGCCTCCAGCTGGGTTCCAGGAACCAGAGCACTTCATGTTTTATTTCTGACCCATTATGTTACATATCAAACAATTAGAAAGCATAGCTCTGAGGACCCTCAGATCTAAGACCCTCATATATAAATTTCCAATAGTATAAGTTTTAAAGCATTTTTAAGAACTCTCTTCATAAAAAATGCAGTGCAAATGTACCTCTTTACTACTAATAGAAGTTTCAAGTCACATTCCTCAAACGACAAGAACAGGGCTGTAGGAGGAGTGGATGTGATAATGGGTCTCTTGCTATTTGGAGATTTATAAGGAGAGAACACTGGGGCTGCAAACAATATGGATGTTGACATGGCTGGAAGCACTGATTAAAAAAATCCGGGATGAAGAGAATCACCAAGGGAGGAACCTCTCCATAGTCCCTCTCTAACAACCCAAATCTGTCCTGTCAACTGTCAGCAGCCATTTAAAGCTCTGGTGCTGTGACACAGACCTGAGTGCAAACAAGTGCAAAGAGGCATTTTCCCTTTGGTGTGTGTCTTCTTCAGGATAAGAGACTCTGCCTTCAGGTCATTTCCTACACCTTTTAAAAAGAGAACAATGCACAAGGCTTTGTACTTGCTATTTTATCCATGTTACCAAAAGTTCTGCCTGAGCAGCCACGTGACATCAGATCCCTGTGGAACATTAATTCCCAGACCCCTCACTGCTGATGCTCTTCCACGACACCCACAACTTCCCAGTGTGCAGCAGGTTGGGATGACTGCTGCTCCAGCTGGGGATGGAGAGGCAGGATTTAAACATCCAGCTCTCCTACCTGATCCCAGAGCCAGTGCCCTGCACCTGCCATGGCAGTGGGACCAGGGACAGTGGCAGAACCTGTCCCTTCTCTGAGCCATAGAGGATCTGTGTGCTGCTGGACCCAACCCACACCCCCAGATCTGAATCTGCAGATGTGAGGAATTATCCTGCAGAACTGATTTATTAGCAAGTACTGAAAGTGCAGATTTATTCCCAAGGGTGAGGGAATTGGTCCAGCAGTTATTTATTCCTAACAAACTGAAAGCACTTTTCCTAAATACCTATTTTCACTAAGCAGAAAACATTAATCTGGCCTAATGGAAAGCCATTAGCATGCTCTAAAGGCTCAGGTTTTCATAGGCCTTGGACTTTTTCAGCTCTACAGACACTATTTACGTAGGGGTGAAAATTAGCAGGATAATATTTAATTTCACTCTTTCAGATAGGGAATTTCAATAGTACTTGGTGATAGAAATCAACATTACAACTGAACTTACCTGTAGATGTATAAGATTAAATCAATACTGAGTCACATCCCATTTTTATTCCAGCCTAGCAAAGCAATACTGTAAAATCTTCATCCACTAACAAAATAACAAAACAAGCCTTGTAACCCCTACTGCAGTGAACTCTAAACAAAACTTAGGAAGTACACTGCTGCAGTACTGTATTAGTGTCTCACTTGCTGCCAGAATGTTCTGGCACTATGTGGCAAGCAAGAAGTCCATGTTGTCCAGAGAAAAGTTACAATGATACATTACACTGTTTCCCAATAAGCAAACCATGCAAACAGATTCACAGTATGTGTGTAACAGCTTTTGTATCATTTGACTTCCCTGTCATCTCTCTGTCATCTGTCTCTTGCCTTCTTGCTACTATTGTCATTATTCTAATAATGATTTTTACAAATAGTGCTAAATTACTGCCAATTACATTACCAGAGACTGGTTTTTTGGATTCATATTATTGTTATATAAATAGGCTAAATAGTGTCTTAGGTAGAGACTGAGGAACAGATTCCCTGTTCCCTGAATGCCAAAGTGGAGCATGTGAACATTCCCTGAGAGCTGGGATAGCTTCAACTTTTCTGTACGGTAGAGGAAAGGAAACTGGAAATGCATATATAAGAATGCAAATAATAATAATTTAAAAAGGGTAAAAAGTAGAAGCTTTAAAAAAATACATATTGAGTTACTCAGGTTAGTGTCCTTTTCACCCAAATTAAATCTGCCATGACAGAATTCAGCTTAGGAACATGCCACTAGTTTTTGAATCACCTGCTTAAAGATGCAAATGTCCTGCCATGGAGCAGAACCAAGGGGTTGTGGTTGAGGTGAGCAGTCTCACCTTATTTTCACACAATGAAAATAAGAAATGGAAAACTTTGCAAGAGAGCCCATCTCAATCCATGGGCTGAAATTTCAGCCTTGGTATTCCCTGAGCAACAAGAGGGAGGGGGTGCATTAGTGGAATCTGGCCCTGTTTGCTGCTTGGCTCACAAGCAGAAACCAGCTGTTGGTATTATTATGTTACCAGCTCTTATTATTATGATGTTACCATGTATTGGTAACATGTGTCAGTGGTAACAAAGGGCCAAACATTTGTCCTGTGAGTGAGGACAAGTCCATTTAGTTTTGATTTAAATGTGATATAACACGAACTTCCATGACATTGCCCAATTCCTCCAGCTAGAAATAGGACAGAAATTATTTCAGCAATTCAAAAAGGAAAAAAAACCCTCTCATTTTCGTATTTTTGAAGACTAACACAACAAAATTATATGGTAAAACACGTACTTAAGAACAACGTAATAACACTTTAAAAAGTTTGACAGAAATGACTGATAGCATGGAGGTTGAGAGGAGATAACACTCATCCTTTGTACTGTATTTTATGTTATTCTTTACATTCTATATACCTTATAAAAAGAAAATGCAGCAATTTCAACCACTCTTTCTCTGACAAACATCACTACATTCATTTTCTCTCCTGTAGGTAAGTCAACAACTCCTTTCACCCTGCTATGATTGTGTCCACATGTGTGTTGATTATCTAAACAGCTTTTAAGGATAAAGTTAAAAAAATTGTAGCATCTTTCAGGCTAAAGGGGGGGTGGGTCTGCTCCTGGTCATGGAAAATAATGTTCAAAACACCTCTGCTGCAGGAGCTGATTTGAAACTAAGCACCAAGATGAACTCAGTGCTGTGCTAACCCTCCACTTCCAATTCGACCACACACAGATGCAGCTAAACATACACACCTCCATGTGACTTGGATATGACTCCCTGGTGTTTTATAGGTGACATTTTGGTGATGCAACTCCAGAGATAATTACCTTCACAATTATTTCACTGCTCGTGGAGTGATGCTCTCATCTGCTCTTCTCATTGAGGCCTCAGGCAACTTCTTCTAACAATAAGAAGTGAGGTATTATGCCAATAATTTCACGAAGTAGAAAGGAATGGATTGTTTACTATTACTAGAAGGAAAGGTTCTGCATTCCAAACACACCTTGCTGGTTTGATCACTGCATGACTTCCATCTCAAATCCCTCCTGTAGTCACCAACGTTCCATGACAAAATTCTACGTGGATATATCTGTCTTGCTGCATTTTTGGCATTCCCTGGCTATTCTTCCCCAGGGTTGACACCTATGCCTATAACCACCTCTGATCCTTCTGTCACTTGTTTTTGCCTTGTCTTATAAATACAGCAGCAGATGCTAAGATCCTGCAGTTCAGATTTTCAGATGATTGCAGGAGCAGCTGAGCTATTGGGAAGACGAAATAGGCTTTGATCTGAAGCTTCTTTAAAATGGGACATATAAAACACAAAGCTCAGCCAGACCTGTGCAAACAAAGATTGAGAGCTGCAAAGCTCCCTGTTAATGCTGCAGGCAAAGTGTACATCTGCTTTCATGGTGCTTAACTCTGGTTCCTTTTGTGCTCACATTAATTGGGAAAACCCTGCAAAGTTCATCTTTGCCAGGTGATTAAGAAGCCTGGAGTTTTATTTTAAATACATCCCAGCTATAAGATGGTGGGGGACTGTCAAGCTGAGCAGGAAGCTTGTGGGAGCAATGTCCCTTGTGCCATTCTGGCCATGTCAGGTACTAATTAAAATGTTATCTCCTGCATGATTCGTAGCCTCCCAAAATTCACTTGCCAGCTGATGTTCTCATTCAAATTCTCTCATATCACCTGAAGGGTGGAATAGAGGGAGTTACATCAACTGAAAACTAAAGCAGAGCAAATAAAAATGTCTGACTGAATGGAGTTTTCCAGCAGTTCATGCAGTTCTCTGGATGAAAGAAGGCTTTATAGAGTCATCACATCCCCTCTTGCCTTCCTTCCTGCCTTCCTTCCTCCCTCCCTCTTCCTTCCTCTCCGTTTTTACACTCTGAACAGATGTCCTTGACTTGGCATCCAGTGTCTTCTGCACCAGCCTCAGAGAAGACATTCCAGTTGGCTTTAGCCTTGGCTTGTTGAGCATTGGCTGGTCTTTGCAAGAGGGATGATTTCTTAGAGAAAATGAACCCTGGTTTGAGTTTAAAGCAGTGCTAAAAAAGCAGCTCACAGCCCATGGGAGGGTTTCACAGATACCTGACTTTGCTGCCAACAGCTCAGCAGATATTGCACTCTAAGGCATTGGGAATAATAAAGAAGCAAAGCTGGAAGAATAATTGAGAGCACAAACAAAACTCACTGGGGTTAAAATGAGGGAACTGAGGGACAGTTATTTTTAGACAAGCAGTATCATGGTGTGTATATTTGAGTATTAAATGGAATTGTTTCCTACAGACCTTCCAAAGCCATAGCTGAAAATGTTAAGACAACCTGCTGAACTTCCCCACATCCAAGAGGTTGTTTTGCTCCACTTGCTGAACAGAGAGAAATTTTAGATTCTGATATTCAGTAAAAATGTTCTGAATTACAGTAGTTGGAAATAACTTGAGCTGTTGATGCTAAGGGCAGCTGCTACCTTCCATAATGGAAATGGCCCTGAGCTGGAAGGAGCAAAATTCAGGAAGTAAAATTAGTAATTTGACAGCATTTGAGAAGAAATGGGCAGATCTATTTATGTTCAATTGGAGCAGGAAAGCAACAGCCAAGAGTAGAAATGAAAAGATTATATACAGGGAAAAATAAAAGCACAAGATGATTTCACAGAATGCCTATGGAGAAGCATAAGCACATGCAACACTTCTCCAAAAGAAGTTGAAAATATGGTTATATATGAAATGAGCTGTAAGAGGTCTCTAGTTTTTACAGTTCTTTGTGCAATCACAGATGGATTCAAACTGAATTAAGAAAAAAAATGCACTGGCAGTAGATAATTTTTGTAAAGTGTCATAGTAAACAGAGATTTATTATTATTTGATAACATTCTTTAAAAATTCATGTATTTTAAAATTCTTTTAAAATACATGAAGTTTTGGTGGTTCATAGGATAAAACTTCTACTTTTACACAATTCTGTTCTTCTGACACTATTCCATCTCTTTAAGTTTGTTCAAATCTAAAATTAATGAGCTCCCAGTTGGTTATTGGGGTTTTTGTCTGTTTTAATGAGAAAAGGTATTATTTTTATGGGTAGCAAGATCCAAATGCCAGTGTGTGCTGGAGATGCCTGTTCTGGAGGTGAGGTCTGGGCTGTCCACCCTCATGATAGATGATCACAGCTGCTACCTGAGGAAACTCAGCACAGAACATTGTACAGAAGTGGAAAACAGGACTCTCACTGTGCAGCCTGTGTGGGTCTAGCACAGGGCACTCCCAGAGGGACACTGAACACCAGCACTGATCTGCTCTCCCACAGAGAAAAAATCACCCCACATTCTTCTCACAGTCCCTGCTGGGATTTCAGATGCTGCCTAAAAGCAGCAAGAGGCACCCAGGAATTTATTAGAAAGGCTCCTTCTTCCAGGAACTGGTACTCTATGAAACAGAAAAAAGGGGGAAACAATTGAGTAGATTCACTTAATTTTTAGCAGAGCCCACCATCTTTATTCTTGTCCTCAGGGACCCTCGAAAAGTGACAGATAAATCCAATTTGCCCACGCTTGAGCAGGATGGAGAGGGAGATACTCGTGAGTCAGCATATGCCAGCAGAAACTGTTTTTCCCCCTCATTAACTTTTTTGCACATCAGTTGATTTTTATTTTATACTGTGTATATCCTTGTGCTTATTTTCTGTGTTCCCTACTGAATGTCATCACAACTGATACCACCAGGGCTTCATTAATGTAAAATGTTGTCATGTGGTGAATTATTCTTAAATGAGAAAACACAGGCAACCCTAGAAGAGAAAATGAGGAGCTGTTGGACAGCGTGGGGCTGGGAGCATTTGAAGAAGTCCCACGGGAATTCCTCCAGCAAATTGTTGGGAAAACTGATTGAAATTCAATAAGAAAGTGCAAATGAGACAACATAGCTCCCCTGTGGATTGCAAAGATCCCCTGACAAGAAATCAGAACTATTTCTGCACTACTGCACCTTCCAAATCCAGAAATGCACAAACACCAGGAGGAAATACAGCACAGTAACACAGCAATCAGGGCAACAGGGAACAACCAGGGGGTGGAGTAATCTTGGTAAGGGAACACAATGCTCTCAAATATTAAGAACCAAATTTGAGTGGATTTATGGCTGGAATAGGATTTTACTGGAACCATTTGTACACCAGAGCCTCCCTCCAAAAGTTTGTCTTGTGCCTCTTACATTTCTTTATTCCTTTGATGCTCCTTAAGGAGGCAGGGATACCATTTCACACTCTGGCCCTTTTAATGTTTTGATTTTTAATTCACTATAGAGCTGGAATGTACTTTTCCCATTCTGACACAAGTTCCCGGATAATAAAGTATCCGTAGGTTACAGGCCTTTAGTACAATATTTACCATCCCTGTCACTGTCAGGAAAAGCAGTTCCCACTAAAGGAACAAAGTGCCATTATTTTATTGTGAGCTAATGACCACAGGCTATTTTACGTGTGTCTCATTGCAAAAGGATTAAAAATCATTTCCTACTACATTTGCTATGACTGATCACAGAAATGCACTTCTAATGTTGAGAAAATCTTGGAGAAGAAGTCACTTGGAATTTTTTTCTTTTCCTCTGCCCGAAACCTTCACTGACAGCAAAAGGAGACTGGATTTAAGTATCTCTGTAACAACAGGTGAAGGACACACACATTCACACTCTTGCATAGCAGGCAGACTCACAGGGTCTTTTACTTTACCCCCATAAAGTAATAATGCAAGAGGAGCCTCCTTTGGTTGTCATAAAGGCAACCAGTAAAGAGAAAAAATCGCCCTTGGATTCATACCCACCTGTCTGTACAAAGCACTGCTGAAAGCCCAATTATTTTGATGGATACTGAGGAGAGCCAAAAAAAATAAGGACTTATGTAAATCACAATGAAAGAACTCAATGTATTTCGAAAACTATCTGAGGAATTTACAGTAAATAACGCTTTCAAAGGAAATGGTAATCTTTCTGCATTGAAAGCTTCTGATTTTACCATCTTTACTTCAGATCATATTAGTACCGTGCATCATTACAAGAATGTGTTCTGTGAAGCATGTGTACTCTATCTTGCTTCTATTCATCATAAATACTCTCCCTGTGAGAGCACACTTTGCCACTGTGCACACATTTTTCTTTCTAAGATTTAATTCATTTCCCGAAGAAACGTCATGCAAAAATCAATCTTGGCAGTACAAGTTCACAAGGCCTGATTCATTTAACAGATGATTTATTGACAGCAGCGAGATAGAAAATAAAGAGAATGTTCTTACTAAGAGCAACATTACACATCCCCAGCGGTGTATACAGAGATGGTATGTACAGGGGACGGAAATATTCCTTCGTGGATAAATGATACATTGCAAGAAGGAAAAAGAGCTTGCCCTGGTTCATGGCTGGCTTCCAGCTCCTATTCCAGCTCCCTATTTGTACTCCTACTTCATGTTATTGCATAAATCCTGACCTTTGCTGTTGTTGGTTTCATTGAAAAATAATAGCTTGTAGAAAGAGAGATAAGAAAACAAGTGTCCTGTTACAGAATATGTAATTTTGATTGGTGTCCAGACACAAATCAGCTCTTCAGAGAAAATGTGAAAGTTCAACCAAACTGCATGTGTAGGAGCAGACCACAACTGAGTGTAGTAGTTAATGGTTTGACAGCTAATCTGGGAAGTATTTATCTAAGTAGTGTCACACAGGAGGATTAAACACTTCTCTTCCTTCTCTCTTTCCTTCCTGTCCTTTTTTCACACAGTGACAAAGAAAGGAGTTCTGCAGCTCTCCAGGCTGAATACACCTCAGATTTCTTCATAGCCTGTATTTTATTTCCTACTAAACAAGACATGGAGAAAAGAACCACCTCCCTGCAGCACCCATTTACCCATATATTCCACAAGAATGGTGGGATCCTGGAGTGTCTCATAAAAATAAAGATTTCCCCTGAGCTGCCTCATCCTCTCATATTCATCATGACCAGAGTGATCGAGTGTGACCTTCAGCGTGATAACTACTTTGGTGTCCCCAAGTCAGGTGTTAAATCATCCAAATTTTAGTTCAATGGCTCTTGGAAAAGAGTCCAAGCCCTGATGTCAGGTGCTCACGCTGCTGAGCCGAAGCACCCGTACACACCCTGGGCAGAGAACTGCCAGTCCCAGGCACGGAGATGGGCTTGAAATCCTGCTCATTCCTGAGGAATGAGGAGCTGGGGCTGAGCTGGCAGGGAAATGCCCCCTGTGCCCCAGATCTGATGTCCAGAAACCTCACGGGGAGCTCAGCAAAGAGACCATTTAACTGCCAGAAAGCAGCAGCGAAACATCGCTGGGCTGAGTTCGACAGCAAACAGTTCTGAGCACAGCCTGTCCCACCAGTCTGGTCCCCTGCAGATCTGAGACTTTGCCAAATTTCTACATCCCAGCACTGCACAGCTGAGAAGCTGGTATCTCCAACTAACCCATCATGCTAAATGCTAGACAAACGTAGGGAAAAAAAATTGCTCATGTATGAAAGATTGCACGCTCAGGTTTTCTTTTGGAAAAAGTAAAACAAATCCTTAATCCTTCCAGCTGAAAAATAGCAGGAAAGGAAATTATTTCTACAGATTTCCAAAGTGCAAAAAGTGAGGAACATTTGACATGCCTCATTAAACAGGCAAAAATAGAAAACATTTTGAAAACAGAGTTGAATAAGATATAATATATCCACAGGACTCCATAGAAAAAAGAAGGAAAGATTAAAATCTGTTCCCAGCAAGATAATTTAAACCCAGAGTGATACATTCCCTCCCTAGTAATCAGTCTGCAAATAGGATGATTTAACTGAGACCCTCAAAATCTCTGTAACAGAAACACAGAAAAACCTGATTAATTCAATTGTACTATATTGCACTGTCAGAATTATAAAGTGAAAATGTTAACTGAACCTACAAGGCCTTTTTACTGTGTAACAGAATTCAGAAGTAATTAAAAAGAATCCCAAGCACCAACATTTCACAAAAACAAGTCTATATATTTTCCTGTGTCAGAGGAGCTGTGAGTGTGAAACCCAGCAGACAGGAACTCTCCACGGGTGTATTTACAGCCAACAGTCACAAGGTAGCAGCACAAAGCATCGGTCTAAAGGATTTCTTAAAGATCCTCCCGAGGTGGGGGTGATGTGTCATCAGGACGCTGCTCCAAGTGTGGAGGCAACACAACTCCCTGCAATTAAGTGCTTAGTGGGGAGTAAGTTCAGTGCTGGGGTGGCCTGTGCCAAGCTCTGCGAGCCAGCCAGGAAAAGCCCAGTAAAAGAACAGCCCTTTTTTGGATTTGCTGGAGACATGAGAGATGTGTTACGTGACCTGACATCAGGGCACAACGAGGCCAGGGAGGGCAGAAGGTCTGGCAGGGTCACGGAGGGAAACCTCACATCTGGTGGTGCCTCACAGCTCACAAATTGGCTGCTCAGCTCCTGAGCCGACCTGCTTTCGAACAAGAAATGATTATTTTCTCCTTTCAGTACCCTCTATATGCACTTTTTAAAAGCAAAAACTATATGTATCCATTCTCTACATGTTACACTGTGTATGTACTATGGTGGGATATGTGTGCATGCACAGTAACTTGGAATTTCCAAAAGTAAATCCGTATTCTAGGACATAAACATAAGGGTCAATAGGTCAATAAAGATGAATAAATTCACTCTTTAGCTCCTGTAAGGGGTAGAAGCACTCACAGAGAGGAACTGCCATCTGCAGCAGTTGTAACTGAATATTCACAGATTTCTCAAGAGCTGGATTTTTTTGGCTATTGATCTGCCAATCACTTCTTCTGTCGGAGGAAATTCAGTTATCCACGTCTCACTGGGTCTTTCTCACCTGGTTGCTTTTGTGGGAGGTGTGTTTGTTGTACATCCACATCTTTTATGGGATCTCAGGATGAAAAATTCAATAGCTGCTGCACTGAATTCTAAAGATCATTTATTCTACTTGTTTAGAAAACGAAAATGACACCAGCTTTTCTCTCCTCTTGCTCCCACCATCAGTTCACTTTCAAACAGTTTGGTATATTTTACTAAATTAAAAAGAAAAGTATCTTTTGTTAACTGGTGTTGCCTGGGCAAATGCTACAGATGTTCCCAATTATGGCATTGTCCCTGCCATCAGAATGCATTTGTAAAACTCTGTGGAATAAAAGCTCTCTAGCACAGTAATAACTATGGCTTCTTGCTTTAAGAATGTGGAATCATTTCTCATTACTTACTACAGTTCCACCATAAATCCCAGTGACCTCCCCATTGCCTGGAAACTCCCTCAGCTCCCTGTCTTGTGCCTTGAGTCCCAAAGCACCAACCAGGATTTCTTTTCCAGCTCAGTATCCACTTTTGCACATCCGTAAAGGCAGATTCATTCACTTCAAATGGACCCTGTCCAGCTAACGTTGGTGCCAACTTCATTTCCTCAGCTCTCAGCTACTTTCAAGGCAGTTTTCTCAAGAATCCTGTACTCCCATGTTTTTCTGCCTGCCTTCTACATGTCCCATTCGTGCTCTCTGTGGAAGTCTGAGAGGGGTGCTCTGTCCTCACCCTCTTTTTGCCCTCCATGAACACAAACTCAGTTCAGTTTCCAAGACACATGTGTGAAGGACTGATGGATTGACTTCTGCCCATCACACTGAAATTTTTGTCTATATTTCAGACACCTCACAAATGCCAACTTGTCATCTGAAGATCCCCACAGGCAGAACTGATCTCGTTTTTCCTCTCTAGCGTTCAAACCCCTTCACTGGAGATCTTCTGTCACCTTCCAGTGGGGCTGTAGCCTTTCCTGGGACTATCTCAAAATTAACACTGCTTAAATTTTGTGCAAAGTCAGTAAATGGTGCTTTAAAACATGGCATTTACAACCCATTCTCCCACTTAGGCACCTTTTACCAGTTCTCCTCCTGCCTATTCTCATGCCCTTTCCTCTGGCCTTACTGAGTCCCACCATCATCTCTTCGTATCCTTCCAAAAAGCTTCTGCAAAGACAATTTGGCAAAGATAACACAGCCCAGCTCCTGATGCTGACCATTCCATCCTCTGCTGCCTGCATTTTCCCACTGGCCTCCCAGTCCCCACTGCAGAGCACATAAACTGCAAGACTCTACTTGCAGACCCTTTCCAGGTTCTGTTTCACTTCCAATCACCCCTGTACTGAGCCATCACCGACTCCTCTGTGTTAACCATGACAGCCTTTATTACCCAGTTGCTAAACTTTAAAACAAGTACCTTCAGCTTTTCTTGTCACACCTGTCAGAGACTCTCTGTAAACACTTGCAGAGACATGTTCAGATACTTCTAAAACTCAGCTCTAACATGATGCCTACACAAAGCCAGACAAATGCACGATAATTCATCTCTGAGGCACTGACTGTAAGACTGCACATGCTGCTGACCTGTGCTGTCACATTTTTAACTGGCAATACCAGTGTTGTTTCTTCCCTTTACTTTATTTAGGTTGTAAACTTTTTGCTTAGAAACCATCTTTTTTTTTTCGCCCATTTACATGAAATAGGAATAAAAAATATCTGACTCCCTTATTAGCTAAGCCAGTAAATTGTTAAAAGAAAGGTGTCATAAAAAAGGAGAACTGTATAACCTCTTCCAGGTGTACAAAATGTATTTTGCAAAGGATAAGAAGATGAATGTGACAATTTGGCACCGTGCCAGAAAGAAGACCCACTAATTGGGATGGATGATGATAAAGAGAAAATCAAAAATTCACAGCCTGATTTAGTTCAATGTAAATCTGAAAAAAAACCAACCCAGCAGTGCCAGGGAAATTATTCTATATTTGTTTAAGCGAGAGGCTGTACAGGATGCAATACAGCCATCTGTGCTTGGCCCATCTGTACTTTGAAAATACTGTAGGACTGTATTGCACCACTTCTGCTGTCAGACTTTGGAGATGTTACAAGATATGCCAAGGAGCAGGAATGGGAGATGACAGCACATGGATTAAGATCTCTGCCTCAAATCATCTTCTCTCTAGCCACTTACAGATGCACTTCAAATCAAAATCACTAAGTCTTCCCAAGAACTCCTTGAAATTAGTTTCTCTTTCCTATATTTTACAGCTATTTCTACTCTTCCAGTGGAAAGACAAACTACCACCATCTGTTAATGGTAATACATAAAAAATAAAATAAACAGTGCACCAAGCAGCAGAACTAACAAAGCCTGCTTTGCTTCAGATTTGTTTCCTGTGTCCCAACAGTTTTAAGCCCATAGAACTCTCCAAAGCCACATGTGCCAAAGCCATCCCCAAACCCCAAATACATTAAAATATTTCCCTTACCACAAAACTCAATGTTCAAGGAGCAGCTGTGGGGATTGTCCTGGTGTCTGCATGACTGCTGTCAGACTGTGCAGCCCAGGAACTGCTGAGCCTCCCCCTTACGACTCTCTTTCCAGCCCATCTCTCAGTTTTGTCCCAGACCAGAGAGGAATCCTGACCTCTACTACTCTGCTCGAGCTCACTTACAGGTTCAACAGGTATGAAGGGGAATTCAGCAAACAGCCTTTGTTAAAAAAACCTCACACATATTTCAATGCAATAAAGGGAAATGGTTCTCGACACGGATCGTTCCTGTCTGCAGGTTTATTTTAAAACTGGGAAAAATCACGTTGAAGCCATTAAAGAATTAGTGTTGAAGCCTTTTCCCTGCTCAGTGACTGCTGTGGGGGAGCAGCACTGCTGTACTTGACAGGGACCCAGGGACAGCACGTGCAGAAGCACTCGCAGGTCTCTGCCACTGGATGTGATCTCCTTTCTCTCTGTAGTTTCCTTGCCTCTTAAATACAACAAAGGCAGCTGCAATGAATTCATATCTCTGTAGTCAGAAAACACTGCAGTTAAGTGTGAGTGGGCTGGCACAAAGCCTTACTAGCAGAGAACTATAACTTTGCTGCAAAGAAAGCAGTAAAAACCTACTTAGCCATGAATTAATACATAATGAACAACTGACAATAATTATTTCAGTAGAGTGCTCCTGACCTGCTTTAACACTTCCTTCCTTTTTCTCTAATCATATTTTTTTGGATAGTTTTGCACTTAACCACAGAGGCACTTAGTAGTTTGTATTTTCCATTAATTCTCTATATAATAGTAAGTATTGCTTCCCCCTGAGAGAGAAGTGTAAATGACTGGCTCTTTTACTTATTTTTTTTCTAATGATGAGAATGCAAAGCTTGTGACTTCGGGCTCAGCAGAGCTCAACACATCTCATGGACCTTTACTCTGATAAGGCTTTGCTACAGAATGAGAGAATTCAGTGAAGTGTGGTAGGTGTAATTAAAATTGTGTTATGCTGCTGATCCACAGGCAGATAAATTCTATAAGCATTAAATTGCATTGGTTTGTTAAAAAAAAATTGGCTGTTCCTTTGCTTGTAAAAAACAACATCAATTTAAAGATGGTGAAACTATAAATCTGAAATGAATTACAGCAGTTCACAAGTTTCTCAGAATAAACAGAGGTCTGTGTACTCCCTTACCAAGAGACTTGATGCTTTATGGAGAGTGCAGTGAACCAGTTTAATAACAATTACAAGCCAAAGGGATCTACATGCACAGATTGCTGACTGGTGGCATATTAATCTACTTTCTCCATCCACAGTATAAACTCCTTAATGGAAAATACAGAGATTTTTCTGGGAACAAAGGTCACAGGTTTAAATCAAAGCGTTCTATTTGTAATGTTTTTATGTGCCATTCATTGACACAAATCTGATTAGGTGAAAATCAGCCTGGCATCAAATGTCACAATGTGGGCAGATTTTCTGTTTGCTCTGAGTTGAAATAAAATTTCTGGCTATTTTCCTTGTGTATTAATAGCAATATTTCATCATTGTTAAGAGTCTAATCACAGTATGTTCTATGTGGAATATCATAAAGCAGGAGCCCTGTTTACTCGTTACATGGACCTGCAAGTTCAAAGAGATTGGCCTTTTTGGAAAAGTTACTCTTTTTCACATTTATCAGCTCGCAAAAATCTGAATAAAAAGTCACCTGTTACAATCTTGTCTAACAAAATATTAATGTGTACTCTCTCTGAGACAGCAGCAGTTACTCACAGGGCTGTAGAGATAACGGGAAGAAACTAATGGAAATGACTTTACACATACAAGCAAATTCTTGAATTAAAATCAGATGAAAGGCAGATAAAATTGCAGCAGGTTTGAAGCTGAAGCCATGCAATAGGTTTTTAGTTAAGGGGCATGCCTTTGTTCTGAAAAGAACATTAGCTCATACTGGAGAGTATCCTTTGCAGGTTTACCTGGGAATATTTATAATAAAGCAAATAATATTTATTATCTGCTCTTTTGCTCAAGTTATTTATGTAGTTAAGATGAAGACAATGTACAATGAAGTTCATATAAACAGGATGAAAGATTAGGGCTGAAGAGCTGGAGTAGCTCACACGTAGAAGAGAAGCAGATGGACATTTTCTGTAGAGAATCCTTTTCAAAATTCTTGTGCTCATGAGAAGAGAGGATCAAACAAATGAATTTTTGCCAGGTGGCTCTGGAGCTGGGATAGCAGCCTATGAGCTGGGAAAGAGGACAGAGCAGGATGCTGACACACAGAGCATCTCTGAGCCAGCCAAGGAGTGAGAGGGAGGGAAAAGAAAGAGCCTGAGATGCGTTGGAAGACAGGAACACAGCTTGGGAAGGCGGATGGAATAAGAGGGATGAGGGGACACAGACTTTCCTTCTGTTGCTGTCTCCTTGCCATGCCACACATTGCCTCAACTCTTCCCATTTTCTCATTGATTTTCCAAGTAAAATAATCAGTTACATCTTTATGTAAAATGTCAGTAGTTCTTGACAGAGTTAACTGAAGTCCTCTATTTCCTCTTTAATTTAGGCTCCCAAAGTTTCAGTAGCTTAGAGAGCAAAAAAAAAAAAAAAAAATCAAAGATGAGACTCTTGATTTGGTTATATCAAGGAATTACATTTTTCACTTCCAAAAGTGACTCTGGCAACGTTTTCTTCCCTTCACCCCTAAATAGGTACTTACTGCTGAAATCTGAATGCCTGCCTTGTCCTTTTTCATACTGTGAGTTTTTCATACAGGCAGCAAATCTCAGAGGAAACTTCTATTCACTGTTAGCTGTTGCCATTTATTTGTCCTGTAGCAGATATCTGTCAGTTCCTTAAGTATGCCATTTGTCACTGGGCTTTTAGAAATCTTTTCTGCAAATCTGTGTTTTTATTTTACTACATATTCTCAGAATACTTGTAGAGTGTCAGGAAGGTTTATTTATGTACGAGGTTATTCATGGACAGGAAACAACACATCTGCTTCCTTCAAGAATGATTCCATGGGCAGATAAACCCAATACTGTTTTCTCAAGGAATTCACAGAAAGTTATCAGAATAAGTGGTTAGAAAGTGCTTTAGGGAAAAGCATCTTGATATCCTGTCTAGAATTAGGCTACACTGATATTAATCTTTTCCTTCTTCTCGAGGTACCTGTGAGACATCTGAAACACTAGCGAGCCATTTCTGGAAAAGATGTTTCAATACTAATTTGAGAAGGATATAGAAGGGATAAAATCCACATCATTAGCAGTTTTAAGTCAGGAATTAGTTGCTTTGAACTCCACCCTACTCTACCAATCCGTTTTTCAAAACTGTTGACCACTAAAGTATCACACAGGTACCATAAGGCCACTTGTGAAAGTGGTCTTGTGCTTATTCTGCTGAAGTTAATACCCTCTAGAGCCAGATGAAAACACAGCTCTATCACTGCACTACCTGCCTGACTTGTCCACTTGAAACATCCAATTCTCCTGGGACAGTGAGGTCCTTTCAGCTCCTGTACATTCTATTGTCATCCCCAGGATAATGGAAGGAGAAGACCAGTGCCCAGTCCCCCCTTCTCCCAGAAGTGAAGAGAGGACAGGATAAGCAAAGCAGGTAATAAGAGCACACAAATAATGCAGGTCTGCACCCAAACTGCACACATTCCCATTTTATTCTAAAGCATGGCCTAAGCTAAACTTGAAGTCATATTTTCACCAACTGTAAGACTGGATGGACACCAACACAGAGAGCTCATCAACAGAGGAAACAGAAATGAACATTGAAGTCACCCAGGGAGCCAAATCTGGGCTTGATTTGCTTGTTTTTCACCTCTAAGTCCAATTAGGAGGAGCTGTGCTGGTGATGCTGATCAGGCTCACATGAGGAAGCTGCTGGTTTGGCTTCCTTAAACTTAGACATTCAGGAGGCTCTTTGTTGGCTCCTGTAACTGCAGGTGTGCCAAGCACAAGGTGAGGTGAGTGCCAGCTCCTACCTGAGGAGGGTTCGGTCCTCAGTCTGAGCCTGAACATCCCTGAATGCTGAGCACACGAAGCAGCACAACACTGCAGTGCTGCAGCTGCAGGTTTAGTGCAAAAAGTTGTATTTGAATAATTTCTCCTCCTTGCTACAATCATTAACATAAAACCAATTTATGTTGTGACATTTTCAGTTGTCATTATGATCTCTGTCGCAAGAGGGGGGTTTTTAATTCCCCCATCAAGTCTTTAAGAGACAGCAGAATAATATGCACTAAGTGCATTATACAGTTTCTAATATGACCTTTTCACGGTTCTGCAGTTTGACTGCCTGGTCACTCCTGTTCCTGGGCTGCCTTGGAAATCTGAGAGGAACAGGGGGAATGGTAAATAATCAAAATACTAAACCTTTAAGAGGTTAACTTCATACTGCAAGTGACTTACAGGTTATATATACTTTGTGCTCCTATTGTGCAACCCAGAAAAAATCCAGGAAGAAAAGGAAATGGCAGACAATGACTGTTCTTATGACAATGACAAAAAATATTTAGGAAAAGAGTAAAACTGGAGTGTGATAGCTACAAATTTTATTCTGCCAATAGTTCACATGTGTTTATGCTGTGTGAAATAATCTACTCTTCATAGAGATGAAGAGCTAGGAGCTCTAGTCATCCTTCACCCTTAAAAGGTCTGAGAGTCTCAAATAGTTCATATGACCCAATGCTAATCCTCTTCCTGCTATTGTGGTTTTGGGTTTTGTTTGTTTGCTTTTTGTATGAAACTTAAAAAGTAATCAAAAGTGAACCTAGCACTGAGTAAAATAAGTGGCCGGTAATCCTCTTCTCTTGTTACTGTTTTAAATTGTGCCATTTACTGCAAAGGGACCCAAGGGCATGCAAGAAATGAGGGGATTGCAAGTGCTAAAAGAAAATGGGGAGAAGCCAATATATCCACCCAAATGTGGATGATGTGACCCATCATCTGAGTGTATTGCACTAAACTAGAGCATCTCCTTTTGACTCCTTGATCCTGCCCTGAGTTACCTTCCCATAGCCAAGCACAAGAATTCTCCTAGGAAAAGGGAATGAGGAGACAGGCTGAGATAGTAGGTCAGTTCCTGGAATAATTCTGTGCCAGTAGCAAAAAAAAAATAAATTTAAGGGTTGGACAAAGGGTACAAAACATCACATGGAGTGATAATGTGTCCCCAAAATACACTCATGGATGCACAGGAGGAGGGGAGTGGCAGTGTAGGTGTCAAATGAATTTATAAAAAATATGAAGGCCACTACATCACAAAGACATAAAACTTTATACAGTGTGCTTTCCTTACAGGAAAATGCTTAGAAATGAACAGTAACAACAACAACAAAAAAAACCTAAAAGGGAGAAAACTCTTCTTTAACGGGATTTTAGAAGGAACCCTATTACACAGAAGAAGAGAGAAGTACAGCTCTGGCTGGAAGGGGTCTTTGGGAGAGCAGGGGAGAGGTCACCTCATGAGGCACTGCTGAGTTTGGCTTCAAAGCTTCTATGAAGCTCTAACTCTATGTCCTAGCTATCCTAAGAAAGGAGGGATAGGGTTTTTCAAGCATTTGAAACTCATAAGCAAGTTAACTCTCTGCTCACGTGTCTGGGAAGACTTTCAGAAAGGGGAAAAAGCCACAACCAACACTCAGAGAAGCTCCTCTCTATTCCCTACTAAAGTGGCAATAATCTCTATTGCTTTGTAGCCTACAAAGCAATAAAGAGCTGCTAGGATTAATTAAAGTCTGAAGGGAGGCTGAAGTGTTTAATCAATCACCAGTGCTGTTGGCTGCCACCATACCATTCATAGAGATTATTATATAGCAATTGGAATTACAAAGCAAAGCCAGTTGTAATATAAGAAGGGTATTGCCTGTCAATGTTTGGATCTCTCGTTCCAGATATCAAGGACTTGCTTTTTCACAGTATATGAAAACTGCTAACAAGTTCACTGTGACCATTCCCTTCAGCTGTGGGTGCTCAACTCTCCTGCAAATCAGCCCTCAGAGTTTCAAACCAGGGACCTGGACAATGAGAAGGCACAGCCTGTGGCCCTTTGTGAAAAATCTGCTTTAGCAAGATGGGCAGCATTGCAAAGGAAATCAGTGCCAGGAGCTGCACCAGAATTAATTTCTCCAGGACAGCACACATCAACTGCTCTGCCTGTGTGACTTTGTTTTTTTCCCCTCTGTTCTTCACTCCTTTTTTGCTGCCTCTTGTGCTCTGCAGCTCTGGAGAAATATGATGGAACTGTTGTCTCCTCTACTCTGCAACCTGACATGTGCCAAAGCAGGAACACTCTGTACTGAGTGAGGAAATGATGCTGTGGACTAAGTGGTAGACAAACATGTAATAAAAACCATATCATACTGCACACAGAAAAGGAGTTGAATTAATCCTACCTAATAGATGGCTTTGGCAACCTTTCCCAATTTCAGGTGTACTTTGAAAACTAAACAATTATTTGACAATGAATTTGAAAAGGCATTTTAGAACACATTCAGGAAGCTTGGAAAGACACTTCTCTCAAAAGAAAGTGAAAACGTGATCTTGCATAATTCCCAGGCTGGTGACATTCAGGGGGGAGATAAGAAGAGAAACACACTAATAGACCTTTGAATTCATGCACAAATCCTGCATTTGTTAATAGCACTTTTGCTCTTACTTTCCATTCTAACAATGGTTAACATCTTTAGGGCAGCTACAGGAACATACCACCAAATTATACATAACTCTAATTTTCTAAGGAGACCATTCACAGTAGCCTGAATATATAGGAATAGCAATGCAAAGGGTCACACTCCCTATGAATTGGTATGAACTGAACTGCTCTAACACTTGCTCTTTCAGAGCTGGCTTTATTTCTGTTGAAAGGAGGAGGACATTAAAGCTCCAGGATGGGTCCTCCACTGACACAAATCAGCACTGACTTTAATGGAACCATGTGGATTTGCAGCAGGCAGAGATCCTGGCTGGCTGATTGTCCAACTGACAACTCTACCACATGGAGACTCCACTAAAAGACCTATGTGTGAAAGTGGTACAGGTCACTAATACTGAAAGATTTAAAGTCTAGTTGAAGTAAGAAAATCATGAAAAGACAGGGAAAAAAAAGACTTTTCTGTAACAATTGCACCACTTACTGTGTACTATATATGTTAAATACTCAAACCACTTCAGTGAAAAAACACATTCATTTCCTTTCATAATATGGTCAAGTGTAATTTCTGGCACACAGAAGTGAGAGTCATCACTGCAGCTTTGTGGAAGTGATTACCAAGTAATTCAACAGAGAGCAGCAAGTGCTATTTCTGGAGCCATTTGAATCACTGTAGTGATGATGCAGGAGCTGGTTATGTCTCCTTGATGTGGAAGGATAAGCTGCCACAGCACTGACAATGCACAGATCAGCTATGAACCACCCTTAGATTACTCCAGTGCAGGAGAGAAAAGGAAGTTTGTTCTCGTGTCCTTTTTGGCCGAGGGCCACGGACATCTGAACACCATCTGAGCACATGCACACTGAGCAGAACCAGAGAGGATTAGTGGGCATCTTCTGAGACCCAGGGAGACAAACAAATGCCTGAGGCACAGGATTTTAAAGAATAAAAGACTATGGGATGGTCACACCAGGTTCATTTAGCCCCATGCTCTGTGATGATGGTCAATGCCCAGGGCCCTTTAGGAGAGTGTTCTGTTGTAACTCTCCAGAAAGTTCTTTCAAATTCCTGTGATTTTTTTTCACTATTTATAGCCAAGATAGATCAAAAAGGTGAACAGGAGGCTAAAATACCAATGCAAAGACAAAGTGTCTTTGAAGGATGCCAGGAACTCAAAAGTTTACATAAGCAAGTGGAGTTACAAGCAAAATCATCACTAAAAGAAAATAACTAATATCATGGGAAGTTACTGCACTCCTGGAGAGAAAAGGATATCTATTATTATTATTATTATCATGAATACAGTTTCTGTGCTGCAGAAAATGGAGTTTTGAGACAATCAAAATAATTTACAAATTGGGATTGACAAGCTGAATCATTGAAATGTTGAAATTTAGCTCATTCATTTCAAAGCAATGTCTCTGCTTCCAAAACTGTCAGATTTCATTTTTTAAAGAGTTTTTTAAAAGGCTCTTCACTTTACCATGAACAATTACCCCCTCAAATCCTGACTCGCCAGTCCAGTCAGTAAACTGAAAAATCAATTATTTGCACAGTTCTGGTTTTGGGGAAGAAGGCCAGAAGATAAGGCAAGCACATACAAAATTCAGTGAGGAATCAAATGGAGAGTGAGAGAGAATAAACATGGAATTTATCCATAGGGCTGACAGAGCCTTACAAAAAACTGTTTGCTATTCCTAATTTATATTTAGAAATGTATGGGGAAAGACAGGAGGAGAAACTTTGCTGTAAGTGGAAAAGTTGGCAAGAGTCACAACCACATACAGAACCCAAGTACTCCAACTTGGCAAGAGGGCAGATGGTCTCTGCAAACTATTTTAACACTTCTCAGCAGAAGACAGCCATTAAAAAAAAAAATAAGGGAGAAGTTGGTTCTCAAAACCTGAAAAGAAACCAAAAGCATGTGCATGACACAACAGTCCCTGGAGCAAGGTAAGTGTCTACACAAAAAAAAACCTGGAAAAGAGCCCTCTGGCAATCCAACTGAAACTCTTTCTGTGGAGGAGAGTAAATCTTGTTTTGGAAGGAAGATGAGTCCAGTAATTAAAGCAGCAGCTTTAAACCTCTCTTAGAGGTTTCCTGATGTGTGTTGTGTGGGTCATAGAAACTGTGTCTGCATTGTTTACCTGGGCAGAAACGTGAGGTTGATCTGGGAATGTCAGGGAGGTGCCCAAAGAACTCAAATAAAGGGTTTCAATGGCACAAAGTTTTAATATGCCCACAACAGGAATGCTGGCATTTAACAGTAGCAAGAACCGAATTCAGAACCTCTCCAAACACCTAGACTGTGTTACTTTACTTATACTGAGATTATACAGGTTATCTGAGGAGAGTAATGTGAAGGAGCAAGCACAGCACAATAAATGCAATTTGTTTAGGACTTTCTGTAGCTAGGCCACGTGGCATCTTTCCAATCCAGTTCCTTTATGCAAAACAAATAATTTTGCATAGGTTTGCACATTACTAACATGAGAAGGAACTTATTAACAATCAATTACATCTCATTTCCATTTCATTTATTTTCCCGAATTAGCTGGTGAGTGACTGTCCTTGTGCCTTCTCCCTCTGTGCTGGCATTTGACATCAATGCCACTCTCCAGCCTGGATACAATGCCTGGATTAAGTACTCAAAACAGTCATCTGTGAAATAAAGCAAGTTAAGTTTAGCTTTGCATCTGGGTATTCTGAAGGAGGCTGATAAGTCATTTGCAGAAGCCCAGGGCATTCTGTTCTATTAAAATAAATTTCCTGAAAGTATCCAATACTGTAACTGCTTTGCCCCAGAGCATTCATACAAGTATTTCCAATAGAATGTGTGCACCCAGCTGCTTTGTAAGCACTAGCCCAAATCTGAAACCAGTCCTTTACAGCCAGGCTAACAATCTACCCATAAAACCAGGCTGGCTGGATCTCTTCTGGCTACTTTCTTCTCCTCTTATTCATTGTGACCTCCAGCTAAGGATGTTTTTCACACTGCAGACCCATGGAAAAGATTCTCATAATCTTGTTAAGGGCTGGCATACTTGACTTGCTGTACAGAACCCTGCATTTGTCTCCCCAGGGAAATAAACACTTTTAAGGAGTCTTTGGACTTCAAAAATGACTTAAACAAATACAATGGCCCCACTAGTAATAAGTGAATCAGTTTTCTGCCTCTCACAAAAATGTCTACACTTGGAATGGAATTTGGATTTTATGTGCCCTTATACAAACTCATCTACAGTTGTTTTTTTTATTTTATTGCTCACATGTTCTGAAGGGAAACCAATTTCTCTTTCAAGCAGCAGTGACTTTAGTAAAGTCAAAGCATCCAATTGCTAGAGGAGGGTTTACTTTACCTCTCATCACTGAAACCCTGCTGTGGAATACAATCTGTTTTCAGAAGAGCAAAGAGGTGAAGGACAAAAACAAATGGCAATTACTCAAAGCCTGTGAAGAGCTTGGAGACTGATATTCTCTTGCATCTGAATTAGGGCAAGAGAATACACTGGTCAAAATGTTGCCAAGGAAAATGCTCTGCCACTGAGCAAGCTGGGATTTGTCTTGCTATCATTGAAAATATTAAGGTGTAATAGAATAGTATATGTAACATTTGCATTTATGACTGCTTTTTAAGAAATATTGCCCCAATTTGTTAACTCTCCATCAGGACAGACACTGGGCAAGGACATGATAATATATTCAGTTTACACTGATAACTATAATTCCATTATTTCACGACTAAAAACTTTCTTGTTACTCTCAGTCCCTTGCCATAGCAGTGAAATAAGGTTCTGAACTTCTACCTTGACCATCTACTTGAAAAATAACCACTTTTCAGACTAAGTTCATGTAACACCTTTCTTAGGGATTCCACCAGTGGAAAATACAACACATTAAATCCATATTCACGTATTTGAAGCACAAGGAAAAATAAACCTCAGTATTTTTCACTACCAAAGTTGCCAGAGAAGCACTGTCTTTAGAATTAGCAAAAGAGTTGGCCTTATAATACTTTTACATCCACACTCTACCACAAAGGACCTCAAACTCGTGTATTTCTGCAAAATTTCCAGTTATAGAAATTGGAACTCCAACAATAACTGAAGTATTATTGGGAACTATTTACAAACTTAAGGTGTAAGTATTTGCAAATATAATCACTCCCTGTGATATCTGATAAAAAATATCTCCAAGCAAACAGAAATGGGTTTGAAACCTGCTGGCTTTTTGGCCTAAACTAAGAAAATAATCTCTCTGTATACTAATTTATTAATTCTTCACTAATTCTTAGAGTGTGACACTCAAGTCCAGGCTTGTTGAAAACACAAGGTGCATTCATGTAATTCAGTTTCCCAAGGTCAGAAAGGAGGAGTTTATTTCCAAACCCTTGTTCTTAACGGTGCTGTCACACAACATGAAATAACAACCACCAGTATCAGCTGGTCCTGAATTCCTTTTGAAATGCAAAGACCTGCCAATGAATCTGCTTCTCAGCAGCTTAATATATCGTTTGCACCTGCATCTTCTTTATTGTAGCTCTTTTATACCTGTACTCCAATTGCACGCAGCATCTTTCCTTTGTTGAGGGCTGCAGTTAATCAGCTGCTCCCATAAAGCACCACATAAATTGTGGTTTATGAATTCCTTGTCACAAGGATGTAGCCACGTGCCTCGTGTCCCCAAGACTCAGCAGTAACACATCACCTTTGCACAGCCTTGCAAAAAAACGTGTGGAAATCACAGCAGCCCGAGAACAGGAACCCCTCAATCACCTTTACTGTGGCAGGGCTGGGAAAGAGAAACTAGAATCTAGTGAAGTTTAACAGACATGTCTTGAAAAAAAGACAGGAATAGAAAGCAAACCAGCCTGGGTGTGAGATGTTTGCAAGGTTGCCTTTGCAGCAGAAGAACCTTGTCAGTGTGAAGTGCTGCCATGAGCCCTGCTTTTCCAAAATCCCTTACAAGTAGCAAGTGTCTGTCCCCCCTCCTCGAATTCCTCATTCATTTTGCACCCTAAACTATGTGATTAAACAACCCCTCCCCAAAGCTATAAAATTATGTGCAAAAATACTTCCTTTTTCAATAAATAAATAAAAGAATTGCTTTAAAACTGTATTTATACTATCATTTAAATACCTATACCAGGCTTCTCTTCTCCCTTCAGCTTCTCCAAAGTAGCCATTACATATTTTTTCAATAGTGCTGTAGTGGGAACTTTTAGGAGATAGAACTTTTTACTTGTTTTTGTACCAAGCACAAAGAAATCTGTGACAGGAATGGCTCAGCTCTAGACTAAAGCAGTGAAAAACTCTCTCTCTCCTATTTCATCTTGGAATTATCTCTGATGCAAATTGCTGATCCAGATACACAAAAGACTCCAGACAAGGTCTTACCAACGTCCTGTAAAGTATTACTAATATTTCTGGAAATGCCTTTCCTGCCATCCCTGAGGATTATAAAAGTCTTTTTCACAGCTCACAGGGGCTCACAGTTATTCTGTGACCAGCCAGCACACCGAGGTCTTTCCTCCCTCAGACATTTCTAACCAAAGAGCACTTAGATTAAAGCAGATGTTCATATTATTAGACCCCAAGTGTATAATTATGCACTTCTTGCTAATGAGCTTCTTTCCAGCTCTCAAGGACATCCAATTGAAAACACAAAAAGGAACTTTTTTAAAGAAACCTGAAATATTGTCCAGTGCTTTTGCAACCAACTCAATTTCCTGACACACCAAAATGTAAACTGAAGAGAGAACAATTCCTTCCACTCGCTTGTTTATTGAAAAATCTATTTTAATCATTCATTGCCTTCAGGGTAACAGCATTTTCAAATGCACTTACTGAATACACTCTGTAGCAGTCACCATATGTCTTTCCTTCTCACACAATCAAAAAAAAAATCAAAGCACAACTTTTGCTGATAAAACTATAATAACCTATTTGCTAATAAAAACTATCCATGCTTTAAAATTTTTGATCCTTTTTTTTTATTTTGGTTCAGAATTTTTTATCTGCTCATGGGATTTTACTAAAATGAGGAAAGCATTAGTATACAAGCTTCGTTTAACAATCTTAAATGTACAATGTGATGATTGCTATGAAGGATTTTTTTTGTTTAAAGTGCCCAGATTGCAAGTGTTAATATTTAAAATGAAAGAGAAGCAGAATACATAGTTCATAACACTGCCTAATTTTATGCTTTTGGCAAATTCCCTCAAACTAAGTCTCTGCTGCCCAGCAACAGGCTAATTTAGAGATAAGGTGCTTCATCTACGAGATGCTTCCAATGCCCCTCCAGCTCATCAGGCCCAGAGGGAAGGACTGCAAATGAAGGAAGGCTTTGCAGTGTTCTCCCTGCACTTTGGAACAGCAGGATCTCACTTTCCCCGTGGATGGGATCAGCTACAAACAAACCCTGGGTTTCCTGCCTGGAAAACTCAAGGTCTGCAAACCTTCCCTGTGACTTTGGGATTTTTCATCCCCTTAAGCTCTTCCCAGGGAATGTGCTGTGCTGGTCCCTCAGCACTGAGCTGCACACAAAGGGGTTTCTGGTGTTTTCCTGGGTTTCATTTCAACCAAAAGCAGCTCAAGCAGGAGGTAATTAATCCCTTTGTGAGCACCACAAAACAGAACGAGGCAGCTTCTAGATATAAATATTTTCTTAACCACACCTGAATGTTGTATTATAACATTAACAGAGGAGGCAACACACTTGAGAAATACTTGGGCATTCCTTTCTCACAGCGAGTTATTACAGAGATAAACAACCATCTACCAGAATTGTTCGGAAAATCATGATAAAAACAGAGACAGGTAGTTTTGTTGTCACTTCACAGTCCCAAATGAAGCCTAATTGTGGTGGTCTCAACCCAAATGCTCAGGGAACTAAATTTTTCAAAAGATCATATCCCTTTTGCCTTTTTTTTTTTTTTTTTTTTTTTTACATCTTAGACTCTCCAAGAACATTTGCAACCTTTTCAGGAGCCTAAACCTGAATTTCAGTCATGAATGATCAATGAGGTGTTTGTAACACGCATCTTGCTGTCTGAAATGACAGGGACATGATTTTATTTGACCCAGCTTTCATTTTTCCTGTTGACAGGGTTGCCTGATAAGTGAGTCCTTGCTGTTACACACCATGCTTACAATTTGGGCAATAAGAGAACCTGCCTGTTGTTTGTGCCTGATAACTCCTGGGCCCCAACTATCTTTGTAAACAAATTGCAAAATAGGACATGATGATAGGAAAATCACCTTCAGACAAGCAAGAGGGAGCCAAGGCCATAAACTATTAAATCCAAAAATACAGTGATATCGTTGTATAAAGTATATTCTCATAAGGGAAATGGAACAATTATCCCATAAACCCTTCTAAACAATTAGTAATGAAATTCTCTCTCACTTAATGGAACAGAATATTAGAAAATGGTAGTTAAAACTTATTTAGAAAATCATCACAGAGTAAACAGATTGCTTGGACATAAGCTTAGCCACTCTCTATGTTACTATTAATTTGAAATATTATAAAGGCATATCTGAATGTTTGTAGGGTCTAAGGCTTTGTAATTCAGCTCCAAAGAGAGATCTGAATGTCCAAGTTAGTCCCAAGGAGATCTCCAGAGAGCCTGGACAGCTGCAGGGAAGGGTAAACTGCAATTTGGAGTGACCAGCCCAGCCTTCAGAGTGTGAGCCTGTATCTGAAACAATTACTGAACAGATACATGGATGTTTTAACATTTGGGACATAAAGATCTCATGCTGGTTGCCTTGAAGCTTCTCTAATATTGACATTTATTTTTTGTCTTGCAGGACATTTTAGTGGGTTTGTGCAGATGATGGGATGGGATCTCCTCTGACAGAGATGGAGTTGAGCCAAATCATTCAGGTTTTAGTAATTTATGGAAGCAGATCCTGATTCTCATTGTAGTCCATCTCTAAGACAGCTGCTTTACAGAAAGCAGATAACATTAATTTTTTTTATTTACATGCAGTCCATTAAATTGAATTACAAAAAAAAGGGCAATCTTTCAGAGGAAAATTAATGTAGAAATACCCCTGTTGGGTCAGTGAAAGCTGTAAAATAGGCAAACATATATATTTGGAATGAGGTGGTTATATTGCAAATAACATCTCCCTTCTTCTACACTTATAAGGAAATGGAAACTGAGAAAAATCAGAACTTATTTGACACAATGCTGCATAAAAAGTTACAAATGATCAATTAGTCTGTAGTCTGTACTCTTTTATACTGCTACAGACTCAGAGTAACTTTACATTGCTGATGGAACTATTCCAGATTTACACTGAAGTAACTAAAGATGGAACTTAGTCCTTAAGATACCAAAGGAAAAAAAACAACCAACCAACCAAAAATATGTATTTGAAACTTCAGAAGTCTTATTTTCTCTTGTATTTTACTGAAAAGTTTTGGAGTTTTCCCCCCCCCTCACACTGGGATGTTTCAGCTTAACACCACAGTGATATGCACTATAATTTATTTCACTGTCAGGTGTCCAAAGATTTTACGAACTTTTTCTCGTATTAAACGTTAGGGGAATATTCCCAAAAATGCACAAATCAATACCCACGAGGAAAAAAAAAAAAACAACTTTATGGAACCAGTCTTATTTATTTGATTTTGTTTATGATGAGAGAGATTTTAGTGCTCTAATTATCATTATCAGCACACAAACACCTGCTGTTACTCGCCGGTGTTTCTATTAACACAGTGTGCCACTCCAGTAGTTTTCTGTTGGCAATCCAAAATCAAATTACTTCTTGTCTGAAAATTATTGTTACTTGCTGACACGAAGTGTTTACCATGTCTATCATTTTCTAACCTTTTCTTTATGGTAAAAAAATAATAATAAATAAATCAGTAGTTGTTTGGACGTTTTGTTTAATAGTGTTTATGAAACCAATGACCACTGTGGTGTCTCAGTGATTGTTTTGGGGGGTTTATGCACCCTGGGGGGATCCTGTGTCCTTTGTGTGCCCAGGTGGGAAGTTGCCTGCAGGGTCAGTGATCCAGGTGGTGCCCACACTGCCCATGGAATCTGGGCCCTGTTCAGATTTGGGTTCTGTATTGAATTTAACATGGATAGTCAGCAATCCACACCTACTGCTTATATGGAGAGAGACCCACCAAATCAATTTTGAGATTATTTAGACAAATAAATATATATATCATATAACTAATAATTAATATATCTATACACATTTATATAATATTATACTATTGTATTTTATATGTATTGCCACTCCTGGGCAAGGGGTGAAACCTGTATCCACTACTCAGCCTGGGGTGAATCTCCAGCTATAAATGCTTCTGATAACACAAGGACTTGCCTCAGCCACAAAGAGCTGCCAGGGATGTAACACAGCCTTAAAAAGTCCTCTTTAATAAGATTTCAAAAGGATTAAAAAAAAAATACCCCACTGTTTTTAATATAATTACACCACGACACAGTTATTTTTATGCAGTTCCTGTCTCCCGCTGCTGTCTGGGATTAGTTTTTACTTAGCAGTGATGAAGAATTGTCTCATGTCCTGGTTCAACCTCAAAAATTACGACAGGAATTGGGGCTGGATGTTATTCTATCGGCATGTTACCTTGTTAAAGAGCTGCATTTACCAGAAGTGCAGGTGCTGTGTTGGTCCCACAGTCAGCATCCTTTCAGCCAGCACCAAAGTGAACAGCACGCTGCTCCCAGGGCTGCCTTGCCCTCCTTCCTGTCAGTTCTGCCTCTAAAGCAGAAGTTGTCTGCTATATTTTGGAGCCTGCTGTAATTTGATCAGACCCAAGGAAAATCATGCCAAAAAAGTGACAGCTAGTCAATGGATGGTGTGGTCCCTAACTTGTTATCTGTCTGGGGTCTGCTGTAATCAATGCTGCCCTGCCCAGCTCCAAAACCTCAGAGCCAGATCAAAACACAAAACTTCTGCAGGGGACAGTTCTGCCTCCTTTACAAGTTCATGTCAAAGCAGGTTTCATATATAGCCCTGAGTGCTATCTGTGTATAATTACTCAAAGTTAAAAAAATATTTTAATTCATACTCTGGTAGAAAAGCCTTGAGCCATCAGAGGTCCAAACCTGAATTTACTCTCAAGCCTGATCAAGCTTTTGGGGCAGGAGATTCTCCTGTACAACACAGCTATGATGGAAAATACAGCAGCCTGAAAACATGCATTTCATTTCTATTGTAGAAATACTTTACACATATATTTCAAAATCTCAGTATGTGCAGGTTGAATGGTGCTGAAGAATCCTGTAGAATTTGCTCAAATTGCAAACATCAAAAATCACTTTTAAATCTCTTTGTATTCTTTCTTTGCAAAGGTTTGAGCCTTTCAACTGTACCATTATAGCTGTTCACACCTAAATCCTCCATCATGTACTGGTGAAAGAGAAATTTAGACTTCTTGATTCAATTATAAAGTTTACAATTCCCATTATATGCTAGCTAATTATACAGTCTCAGCCAGCTGTATTTGGGGAGAGGAAAAACATGAATTCTATAACCAGCCTTTCCCTCATAAGCTCCTGCTTTTGTCTGGTGCACAAAGGTGCATGTGAGGTCAAGCAGCAGAACAAAACACCCCCCAGCCACCACTGCTTTGCTCTTTCTTCTAACCCTGACAAGAACTTGATTTTGCTGCCTCAGTCCTGAAGCTTTTGTTTGCTTTTGCTTCCAAGAGGGTTGGGTGACAGCAACAGCCACCCATGGAGGGGGATCTGTTCTTTCCTGCTCTCTCACTTCCTTTAAATAAATATTAACTGGGTGCAGGCACTTCACTACTCACAAATAATGTCTTGCAGAAATGCAAAAAAATTAATCTTTTGTGTTTTCAGGAAAGGAATAAAGTCTGATTTGCTTGAGTGAAAGCTTGCAGGCAAAATAATAGCATTGATAATAGCAACAATTATTATTTACAGAAACTACATAACTCAGGTTTGCTTGAGTAAGGTAATTTCAGCAAGTAACAAATTGAACTGAATCACAGTATTCATACAGAAAATTTTGGAGCAAAAATATCAGATCCTGCATAGCTAATAAACCTACTATTTACTGATGAAGTCCAGAAGAAAAAATGCCTCCTAGTTTTCATGGGATATACTAAAGCTTTGAAACTCTTGGTAATCTCGATTTTAGAATGCTTTTGTCTTACCATTCCCACAGTTTGAGACTCAAGTAAGTAATTTAAAAACCTATGTGGAAATTCAGTGTGAGGAGGAGTCTTTTTTTTTCAAAGCTAAAGCCACAAAAGGGAAAATTTCCTGGCAAATCTGAACCAATTTCAACTCAACCATGTTCATGACTCATCCTTCATCTTCATAAACTTTAAAATGATGCACTCTGCAGTCATGAAAACCCGTGAACAGCAATTTGAAACAGAAATATTTGCTGAAAGTGGATTTCAGGACTTTAAATTCTTTTGGTTGTCAGTCATTCAGACACAAGAAGCGATACAACTCATTTGGGAAATAAGACCGTGATTTCTTCGAATGAACTTCATGCACCGAGTGCTCTTTTTATAAAGGAGTGGAACATTAGACCTTCTCATCCATCACACCCAATAGAGTTGGTACTTAAATGCTACAATTTATACCCTAAACAAGGTAGATTCTTGGTCAAGCTTGCCAAGGCCTATCCCTGTAACTTAAAAACGTGTCCCTTGGTTCCCTTTCAAAATTTACACAACGCTCGGTATATTTGAATACATTTGCTTCTGCCTATTGACCTTACATTCCCCTTATCAAGATAATAGAATTTCCTTAGAAGTTGCCTTGGGCATTTCTGCAAGGTCAAAAGCACACAATGCACAGACAGGGATAAACCTACTTTGAATTACTGCATCCATTCATGCTCCAGTGGTTCTGCAACCCTGATGGCAACAAACCGAGTCTGTGTTGGGAGCACAGCACCTAACTTAGAAAACATGGAGGGCATGGTCAGAAGGAGCCCTGACATGCTGTTAAACATTTACCATCCTATCTGAGCACCTGCACCACTGACACACAACAGACAGGACTCACAGAGCTGTGGGGGAAGTTGGCAGAACCACATTACTGCAACCACAAATTCACATTTGCCACGAGGACCCAGCCAGTGCACAGTGTTGGCTTTTTGATAGAGTGAACAGCACATTCAGGGGAAAAAATCTCTCCCTCTGTCAGTAGGTTCTGAAGAACTGAAACTGGGTGTTTCTCATCTGAAGTCCTTTATTTATGGTGGGGTTTTAGAAGATTTATCTGGTCTCAAAATAAGTTATGCTTGATGAGGACTCTAGTTAATATTGAAGAGGTACCTGAAGACACTAGCAGACAAGATTCTGTGTCTTAAATGATTTCTGTCACTTATATTCCACACAGACTCAGTTTCTAGTCCCTTTTTTTTTGTTGTTGTTGAAACTACAGCCTTATTAATTTTTTAGCATTAAATAATAGGTCACACACACTCTGGAAGGGCAGGTAACCTCAGGGCAGATTGCAGCTCAACCTTTGGGTAGCAGACCTGAAAATCTGCAGCTCTCATGGAAGCTTACTGCAGAGCTGGGGTACTGCTGTGAGTTATGAAGCATATCAAATATTTTGATAAATCAAAGAAATCTAAATGGTCTAAAAAAAGAAAGAGTAAAAGTATTAGGGCTCATCTTCTTTTCCAAAATCTTCCATTAGCACCCTCACAGAGACCTGTTTTCTACCTCTGAGACTCCATTTCAAAATTCCACTTAAGAAAATGAAGAACATGATCCTGCCATCTCTTCGAAGATTTAACTTTATGGTAGAAAGATTTTATTGTTGTTATTTGCCATTAAAGGTAATAATTCTGGTGCAGTTTTCTTTTGCTAGCGTTTGCGTTATTCTATTAATGTCTCCACGGTCGCAGTTGGCACTATCAAAGGAATTCCAATTTTTAACATGATTTTCATCCTCAAAGCAGGGATGTTTTCTGGAGAGCCCAGGGAGGAGGAAGGAATACAACTCAGACACTGCAGTCAGTTGTTACCCCTGAGCACACACACTTGGGTTGCTTCTCTTTGATGCTGCCGCCAATTTTATTCACAAGCGTATAAAAAAAAAAAAGGTCACGACATTTAGAATTGCAGCACTCTGGGAATTAAATGTTCCTTTAAATTTTTAATTTCTGGAAGGAATTTATCAGGGAATAATATTTGAATATGATTGAAGGAATGTGTAAAGATTAATGCAAACTGTCTTTGAATTGGACGTTCAAACCACATATGTTTAACCTTGTTGTATAATAGGCATAAAAAAAACTTGATGTGTGAGCTCTAAGATTTCCATTTTGCTGGAAGCATTTACACTGTTATTCTCTTTAGTATTTTTCCACTGACATGTCTGTATAAGGCATGAGGTTTAGCTCTCTATCTTTTTTTACTTAACATTACACTTCACAAACCTGGCAACTAAATAAGGAGCAGAAACCAAGTCCAAGAGTGTGCACAGTTCTTTCATATGAATTCTTATATAAGAAATCAAACTACTGATTTTTAGGCTAAGTCAGCCATATTAATGATACTATTGTACTAGATAAGGAAAACAAAATGATTTTGTGTGAAGACTAGAGATAACACTAAGGTAACAAGTAACAAACTCCGAATAATTCAGTTTGAGACTCCATTTACACTCAGTGGGTCAACTGAAGAGACAACGTCTGAAGAAAGGAAACTGAGGAAGTTAAAGGAAGTCTTTAACTAGAACATCATTGGTACATTCAAAGAACAAGAAGAAAAGCAAGTTATAAAGCCCCTTTGCTATTGATTATTTGATTTTCAAGACCAAATCCTTTCGTGGACACTTCAGCACCTAAAAATAATAATGATATCCTTGTCACCAGGGCAATGGCAGGAGCACTGCTGGCTCAAGTTTGGCCTCTTGAAAAAGCCTTCAGGAAAGTTGCTCTGCAGATCACTCAATTCATTAAATTAATGCTTTGTTGGCTGGAGTTAAAGTTTTGAGTCAAGCAAAACAAAAGCCCGGGTTTCAGAATACATATACCCTGTCAAATTGCATTTATCAAGATAAGGGTTATTAGAATCTTTTTTCTCTTGTGTGAATGAAATTGTAAGCCTAAAATGTCACTGAAGATTTATTAATCTGATACTCTTTCTGATAAGGGCAAAGGAATAGAAAGGGCAAAGAAAAAGAAATATTTCTTGTAGGCTGATAAAGGCTACAAGAAATAGAAAATATGAATAAGGCAATTTATCAGTGGGCACACTGTAACCAGAAGATTCAAGCCACATAAAGCAATACTCCAGTTCTATATTGATTTCAGAACATTGCCATCTACAATACCTCGTTGAAGTTTGAAAGCTGGGCAGAAAAACGCCTGCAGTTTTCAAAAAATGAAATAAACCTGGATTTTCAAAATACAGGCTGGAGAAACACTTGTTCCAGAAAGCAGATGGAGGCCTAATGTGAAAACTGGTGCTGTGCTAGAGGATATGGTGTGTGGAGGGAGAACCACCAGCAGGAGCATCAGTGTTTTCAGCTGAAGTGACAGGGCCTGAACCAACCAGCAGAAATGTTGTTTAAACTTTTCCCCCTGTTTCTGTGCCTGCTGCTGTCAGAACGTGTCCACAGTGGGCAGGAGAAAAAGTGAAGAGAGGTTCCTGGATATCTGGTGTCAAACAGACCATTGTTAAAGCTTCGTGTGTTTTATACTCCGTGTGATGTACAAGACAAACACGTTTCACTGCTTAACACGACAGAGCAAACCCTGTGTAAGTCACCACTTTGGCTTTGTGAGCTGCTGATACAGGAGCCCAGCAGTGAGTTAACCCTCTCAGCACTCCTGAGAGAGTGGAGACAACACTGGACTTAAAACCAGGCTTAAAAGCAGGCTGATACTCACTTTGCCTCAGATGCTCTCAGCAGAACATCTGCACTCACACCAGAAAACCACAGCTACAGGTAACAACTTTTTCCTTCTTATTGGCTTTTCCTCACAGCAGGGAGGAAACTCTCAGACAGAACCTGGCCATGACACTTCCCCTCCTGCTGCTGGACTTCTGCTTTTAGTCAGTCTCTTCTGCAAGAGCAGAAGATGAGATCATCCCAAGACAGGTTGTACCTGCTTCCTTGGAAAAGACCCGGGGGAGTGAATTATCTCCCCAGGCTTTCAGACCTGCACAGGGAACTCAGCAGAGAGAAAATGGCCATTTGTGCTGAGGCTCCAACCTTCATCTTTATAGAGCATCATTTCAAATGACTTTGTTACTGAAACAATCTCATACATAAGTACAGACATCTCTAATATACACTTGCCTTCTAATCATAACATTAATAAAGTAAAGGTTAAAATGATAATTCAGATCCCATGTAATACATACTTTAAATGTGTGACTTTAAATGACTTGTTGGTTAACACACAGGCTACTGATGTTCTTTTACCTCACAAAATAACGAACCATCAAGTAGTATTATTTTCTATCTTATTTTATGACTCTTCAATATTTTCTTTCAAAAGTATTTTCACTAAAAAATGAGACTCATTAGCCAGAACTCAGTTTTCGTATGAGACTCTATCAAGTGGGTGTTAGTTTTGCAGCAGTTAATGTGTTTGAAAGCACTGTTTAGAAAATGATTAGTTGTACCTTACCTTTTTCTCAGAAAGTGTTACACATGTAAAAAAAAAAACTAGTTAAAAAAAGTCTTTCTTACATTTTTCTAAGAACATAGCAGGAACCAATTAATCTGCCATAATTTCATTAACAGCTCAACTTACCAGTCTTCTCCACCTTGTGTTTTGAGCTTTCACGTCCTGGAAGGCAGGGGCAGGGCCCTTCACATCGGGCTGTGATGGTTTTGCCAGAAGTACAGGCATGAAACTCCAACTTGCACTAGAATCATTTAAAAAAAAAAAAAAAAAAAAAAAGAATACTTTTTGAATTAGGACAAGATATAAAAGCAGCAGCAGCTGTGGATTAAATGAGAAATTGCATTATCAGTAATGGCATGGGATTGATTGTAAAACTTCAGTTTCTGTTGCAAATGCCACTGTTTTTATTATTACAGATAACAAACAACAGCTACTTCCTATGCATTGTTTTACACAGCACTTCTACATGTGCCTCATAAGGGGCTGTTATCATTCCCTGGCATCTGCAGCATAGAAAGTTGAAACAATTTCTTCCAGATCCCCTAAGAGATGGGTGGCAAAGCTGGGGAGAAAATACAAACCTCCAGAATCCCAAGTGTTTCCTATGCTGCATCATGGTGTGAAATCATGTCCTCTGCTACCACCACTGATTTATTCCTTTGGTCTTTTGAGGAGCTGGGAGCTCTCAACTTCCACTGCAAGCAATGGACTTGGTCTGAATAACACCCACAAAGAGATCCCAGCCCTCAAAATAGAGGGAACTGAAGGAAAGCAGCTCATCAGCTGATGAGACTGGTCCTTCAGGGTGTCAGCTTCTCAGAACAGGGAGGAAATTTTAAATGAGTCCTATAAATGGCTACAGATTACCTTAAGAGTTACCAGTACCCTTCCTAAAAATAGCCATCCATCGTGCAACCAACCCCAGAAATATGCCAAAATTGTAGAACTGAAGAGTGAAGATTAAACCACGAGTAGTACAGTGTAATTCTTTGTATCTGCATATTGTTACTTAGAATCATTACTCCTGAATTCAGTTCCATTTTTCACCTTCTTCAAGCACTGCTTTTACCAGGTCAGAATCTGAGGGCTTTTAATGCACAGGGGCGTGTTCCCGTGGCTCCCAGGCTGGTGTTCCTCCCCACAGGGAGTGCCTCCCATCAGGGAAAATGGGAATGCTGGGCTATAAAATCCCTTTGATAAGCCTGAGTTCTATTATGGATTGATTCTATGATTCATCTAAAAGCAGGCCAACACATCCACAGCGTGACACGGTGAGTTTTGACTCGTGCAGCTCTTCTGGAGGCTGAAGGACACACATCCTGAGACCATGGCATGGCTACAGAAGATGCAGGGGGCAACCAGAGCTCGCTGAGCAGCAGCCACTGCTGAAAACCACAGCATCACCCTCTGTTATTTCGGTAAAGTGGAGGCCAAGAGAACAGAGCAGGACGTTGTTACAAGATAAACACCTCCTGCTTTAAAAGGACTGCAAATATCTCAGCTTTGCCTCTGTTTGTTTTTTGTTAGAAGGGCTCATCTGTGCCCAAGCTTTAATCTGGCAGCAGGAGACCATTATCCTGTGCCTACATCCCATCCTTTTGACATTATCTCCCAGCCATTCTCAGCTTCAATGCACTGAGGTGATTCTGTGCTCTCTCTGATGTTCTGCCCTTCTGATTTAGGAAATGCACGGCCACACACAGACGTGGGCAAGCTTAACCTGCATTTTACACTAAGTTCTTGCAAGGCTGAAGGGAACATATTTACTTATTTGTCATCTGTTTGCTCCACAAATACACTTTGCACAGAGCACAAAGGCAAGAGAAAGCACATCAGAAGGAAAGGAGAACACTCCCCGAGTGCAGTCCTGAAGGCAACAACTTTGCAGCATATTCTGATAGTCAATGAGAGCACGGGCATAAATCTTCCTCCTGCAGCTGGAGTTGATCATTTAATCCCTTACAGAACATCAATTACTTACATATTTTATTATGCATAATAAATGTAAATTATGTATCTAAGCATTGGAAATTATACTTCAAATACCACCTTTAAGATGGCACAGCCTGTTTCAAGCCCATTATTATGTGTGGTTAAGAAAGAAAGAGTTTTATACTTAGAAACAGCAAGGCAAGTCTTTCCTCAGCTTTCCATATATGATTGATAAAAATGACAACCAAAAAGGTAAAAATAAACCAAAAAAAGGAACTGCTTAAAAGGGCTCTATTAACTGAGGGCAAGGAGAAGAGCTAAATTTGAAGACTGTAATGGTACAGTCACATAGGAGTAAGTGTACACAGGTGATTAACCACATCACATTCCCACCACACTTGTTTGAGATGTTTGATGTTGGGGATTGAAGATTAATTTTAAATATGAAGAAAATTTTAAATATTAAATTAGGATAACACTGATTATTTTTCAACACTCAGTGACTGTATATAACTGTTTATTCCTTCCCTTATGAAAAACATGGAGATACTTGCTTTCCATGGGATGGTGTGCTTACTCACTGTAATAACCTACATGAGTAGCTCAACTTTGGATTTAATGACATTGCCTAAGTGATGTTCAGAGGCAGAGAGGCCACAGAGATGTCTTGTGGAGCAATAATGACATTTTTTGGAGTATTCTGCCACTGGATCTACACTCTGCAAGGAGCCTGCTGGCTTTCTCCAGACCATGGACAACAAAGTGATACACAGTACATGGACAAAGAGTAAATGAAGGAATGATCCAAACTATCAGTCTTTCACACCACAGGGACATTACATATTTCACAGACAGGAGTCACAAAGCCTCTTGCAGTGATTGCACACAGGACTCACTGGGAGCTGCCCCCAGTTTGGGGCTGGTCCCTCTGATTTCAGGGATTGCTGGTAGGATTGGATGTGCCTTGTGCTGAGCTGCTCTAGTAGAGCTCCCGGGGTCTTTGCAAGCTTTGTATTTGTCTGCTGCCTCCCCAGTGTGTGAACTGCATTTGTTTACTCTGAACCCCAAGGCCCACATAAACATCTCCAAACTATTTTACTGCAAATGGAAAAGCAGCTCTGTTATTTGTTGCTAAATGTATATGGAGATCAATAAAATATATGAGGGGAGAAATGGTTGAACATATTCATGGAAAATTCATAAATTAATTTATTCAACTAAGATGGGGGAAATTACTGCAGAGTGTGTTTTGGTTAAAGTGTTCCCCTGAGAATCCACTACTCGTATAATGATTCCCTCTTTATTGTCAGTGAATCTACAGCAATGTGTTTTGCATAAGCATTCACATTTGAGGGAGAAAGGAAATAGCTACATAAAATTTATTCCCAGCTATTTTATTCTTGTCTGTTAGTCTCCAGCCTGCAGTCCCTGCTAGAGGAGAATCTAGATATTTTTTTAATGATGTAATAAAACAGTGAATCTCTGCCTTTATACTGGCTTTCAGCATTTGGCAGCCAGGTTTAGATCTAACCTGCAGGTAATATTGTTGAATAAGGTGCTGTGATCTTTCATGTAAGGGTGTCTATTCGGCTGGGGAATGTTTTTGTGGACAGGTTTGTTCAGCCCAGTACATTAATGCCTTGAAGAGCTTTGCATCCTGACACAAGAAACTCATGTATTTGCCTAAAATGCAGCCAAGTTCAGCAGCATGTCCTGGCCCTGACAGCACCAGGATACCCTGAGCTGGAAGTGACTCACAAGGATCATTGAAGACCAGCTCCTGATTGATTCATGATTCAAAAATCTACAATTGAAAATTTCTTGTAGTTGCACCAACTGGGGAGAAAGTGTTAAGTTTCAAACTTCTTGTGCTTCTGCCATTAACTGAATGTGAATTAAACAGGGGAGGACATGGGAATTAGCAGATGATACACTTGGCAAAGATAAATATGAAGTCTCTTTTGAGAAAGAATGAAATTTTAAATGGGAGGTTAAATTTTATAGTGTATTAATTAAAATGTATGTTAAAGCCCTGAAATATTATATCATATTAATAGCAGTGGCTCTAAACCTCTGTTGTTGAACAGTGCTCTTGCCTGGAGGACACTGCATTTTTAGCACCCTACAGCTTTTTATGTTTTCACCAAGGAAGATTTCAGGGCAGTGTTTGTTTTATGGTGCATCTTTTGTTCACTCACAATATGTCTCTTCCAAACTACACATACAAATAACAAAAGCTCATTATTTTCCACCTTATCTTTTACCCAGTACCTGCCACAGGCAGAAGCTCAAACTTCCTGAAATTACAGCATGTATATATTTTTAGTCCAGAGTTTCTTGATATCAGTAGCTTTTTTGTACCTATCTGTCCTAGCAGATAATTAGAATCCATTGGAATTCAGACACCTCTTTGAGAGGGGCTGTTTGTTTACAAGCTTTAGAGCAGTGCTTGCCAGTGCTTCCATAGCAAGGAGTCTTATCACTATTTTCTTTATAAGCTGCTTCTTCGTGGATTTTTTTAAATTGTCACAATAAAAGGAAAAGTTCAGTATCTTTTCTCCAAATCCCAAAAGAAATGTCATATGGTGCACTCCCATTGCACCCTGCTGGACACACACACAAAGCTTTAATGGGGATTCTCCAAACTTTTCAGGCTCTTAAAACCTGAAATCCAGAAAACAGTTTATTCCACCACTGGTATGCATGCATGCAAAAAAAAAATAATTAAAAAAATATCATCTGTTTTCTATTAGAACAGCTACAAGGAGAGCATACAGCACTTAATCTTTGCAATAAAAGCTGTACATAGATAACTTGAAATCCTTGAGCTCTAATTAGGAGCTTTGTTCTCCTTCTGAGAATACAGAGCTGCTGCTGATATTAATAGGAGTTATGCATGCATACCAGTGGTGGAATAAACTCTAATTAACACAACCAATCTATTGTGTAAATACAGATTGAGACCTTTTTAAAACGTGTGCTAGCTCTGGCTTTGAAGCAGATGTTATAGCTGATGGGCTCAGAAATTCCCCTTTCTGCAAGGAATGACATGAAGGACCTTGTCATGTCTCAGGTAAACAACAAATATTTGAGAAGGTCTCATTGCAAACTGAGCTGACAGGCTGCTGGTTCATAATCTAGAAAAAAGGACAGCTTCCAGGTGGAGGGGCAGGAGGAGAGAGAGCCAGGTTGCAAGGCACTGATATTAAATAGGCTGAACAGATTTATGCAGCCAAATGCAGTAACACCAAAAGGTCTCACACAGCAAAGCTCCAAGGACCAGAAATTGCTCCACACTCCCCAGCTCTGCCCTCTGCAGTCCTGCAGCTCTAATGAGGGAGGGCTGGAAGACTTTGCCCTCGGGGTAAAATCACCACAGAACAGAAGGGAAGTGTGAGACCCAGGAAATCTTTAAATATCAGGATAAATCAGCACGTCAGTAACGTTGTCAACTGCAGGTGCTCCAAGCACACTGCTCGGGTGCTTAAAATGAGGACTGTCAATTTGAAGACTTTAAAATTTAACACAATTTTTTTAAAATTTAATTTAAAAAATTTCAGCTGCATTTTTTGTAAGATCCCAGCCATATCTAATCAGTCATTTAAATGTTTTTGACTATTACAGCATAAGTTTAAACAACCAACTACCATCTCCAGAGCAACTGGAAAACCAGGAGGTTCATCTTCCAAGAAGAAATAATCGATTCCTGGGCTTCAGAAAACAACAGACTGAGTTGCAAGAGGCAGCAACCATGCAATTCAGGATGGCATTAATTGCATATTTAGTGGCTCTGCATTATAATTAGAACTGTGCACACCTCCCTAAAATTAGGCTTCAACTTCTCAGCAGAACAGAAGGGGATCCTTCTTTTCATCAGGCAAAGACAAAGAGTTGTTTTAGAAAACAGGGAGCCTGATTGCTCAGTAGAGGGTCAGCTCTGCCCCAAAGCACAGTCCATGAGTTTATAAACAAATAAATACTTCATAAGACAAATATTTAAGACTTCATAAATAAATAAACAAGAACCGTTTCCCAAACTACCCGACAGCTGCAGAGTTAGGAGGGTGATTGCTTGTAGGCACCTTGAGCCATCTCAGGGTTTGAGTGGCAGGGCTGCAAACCAAGCAAATTATCGTGTACTTGTGCTGCTCCAAACTGCCCTCACAGACAGACCAGAATCAGCTCATTTGGGGATTTCTGGAGAGACCCACCGAAGGACAAAATTCCGTTTTCATACAAACCAAACCGCCCCGAGAAACAAGTGGCAACCAGCTCAATGTGAAGCAGGAAATTAAAAAAAAAAATACATTTAATTGCATTAGCTGGATGATGTGGCATATAAGGACACTACACTGGGTAGGGAGGTGGAGGATATTCAAGGGACCATTTACTAATGCAATGTGACAATGAAAACAAATGGTTCCCATTCTATGAGCAAACAAGAAAAGAGTTTCAGGCACCAAAATCTAGTGTGTTATACAGAATTGAATTTGTGTTTGCAAGTCATTTCGATGCCAGTTCTGGAAACACCCAGGCCCAGGTTTGTGTGGGGTCATAGCTCAGCTGGTTTATCATCTTGTAAGAAATTCAGGTCCTCACCAAACCTGCCAGGTCTGGAATATGACACAGAAGAGCCAATTCGTAAGTTGAAACATTTGTGCAATGCTGATTTCAACTTTTCTTTCACTGGCTGATGAGACCAAGAGGAGTTAAACGGGAAATTAAAACAAGTTTTAGTCGGGAATATTTGCAGGATCAGAATCCAAATGCAAACCTAGGCAAGCAATGCTGGCTTATTGAAATATATATATATATAGTGGCTTATAACCCATATTCTATATTCACGCTCAAAAGCTTTTCCTATTGCTAAATGTTTACTCCCTTGCCCTCCTGCAGGATTTCCATGACAGCTCACTCGTGATGACCATTTTCTACCTGCACACAGGAGTTTTTGCTTTCCAGTACACTACTCTGCCACACCTCAAGACATGGACTTTAAAAATCACTTGCCTGCTGCATTTGTTTTCTTTCACTTCTAGATTCCTACTGTATTGCTTTTGTCTCTATGAAATCATTTCCTATCCCTAAATCTTCATAATTATGAGCTGAGAGTTCATTGCTAATAGCACTATTCAAAGTGGAACAAAACTACTGTTTTTTTTAATTTTTTTTTTTTTTTTTTATTTTTAATAGACCAAAGCCATCTTAGTTGAGAAGTAAAGAAAATCCCAGAAAAACAATTGGAGACTTGGAACGATCGATGCTGCTTAAAATGTATTTACCATGTAATTGAGATGCATTCTCATTCTGCAGCCATTTACTACTGATCACATGAGAATGATGATTTGTCACTTTTATTTGCTTCAAATTACTAAAGGCAATTTAATTTCTCTCTTGGAGACAACGCATCAGATAACATGAACATAATCAAGAGGTAACGATCTGAGGCTCTGTGCACACACAGATACTCCCTTCACCAGCTAAACAACATATGGCAGAGGGAAGACAACCCAAGACATTCAGATCCCCAAGCACAGGGTTTCCACCCAGTCAATAACATTCTAAGCAGAGCATGTGACTATCCCAGTCTGGATTTCAGCTGAGGCAATGCTCCATCTACACAGTCATTCCCACATCCATCTGCCCATACCTGGACAAAAAGCATCAGCTTTTTGTGACCACTATAAAGGGTAGGCATGTACCCTGCAGCTTTTTAGGGCAATTGGTATGATGGTAATATCCTGGCAGCCCAAAAATCTCTCAACCAACTCTCCCCACCAGTCAGTAACTGCAAGGTGCTTACTATTGTATTTGCAGTTATTTTGAGGTGTCTGATGCCTCTGACAGTTTACCAGGGATGGGATTGTGACCACTGTGGCCGTATGGGCTGAGAACAGCTCAACCCTCTCTCTGAGGTTTGTATGTTTACAAATCAAAGAAAAGTTGCTACTACATCCCTTTCACCCCTGGAAACACTGGTGAACTAGTCTGTTGAATTTGTTCTATGCTGCCTATTCCTCCTTTAGCAACCCTGGCACAAATAAGAAGCAACACTAAAACTGGAGTGTCATGTTGCCCAGAGAAGCTGTGGCTGCCCCATCCTTGTTCAAGAACAGGCTGGATGGTGCTCTGAGCAACCTGGTCCAGTAAAAGGTGTCCCTGCCCACGGAGGAGGGGTTGGAATGAGATGTTCTCTAAATTCCCTTCCAACCTAAACCATTTCATGATTCTATGTTCTTAAAACTCACTGCATTTTTATTTCCAGAGTCAATAAAAAATGGTGCTGGGGAAAAGGACAGAGATACAGTTAAAGAGCACCCTGGCTTGTTTGACAACTTGGTGGTGTAGTAAGCAGCAATCTCATTAGTTCGCTTGTGCTACCAGTCATAGGCCAAACACACCATCAAGTCCTGGAGTCCCTCTGGAAAATTGGAAATGTGAGTTTTTCCAGCATGTGTGCTTGGTTTTCAAATGTATCATCATTTTCTAACCAAACTCGGTCTTTGCACGTGAGAGGTGAAGGTCAGTCTGACTTTTTCTGTTCCCAAATAACAACTTATTCCCTGATAATAAATGTCAGGAGGCCAATCCTCTTCTCCAGAATAGTTATCCCATCCTTTCTCATCACATCTGTTAACTAGTTCACAATAGGTTTGCTCAGATTTTACTGACCACGTTGTGGTCCCAGCAGTGTTCATTCCTCATTGTTGATGTATGAAATGTATCAAGCAAACTTTCAGATCTCAGGGAGAGTTTGTCTCTGTTGTTTACAGACAGAACAACTCTGAAGTGTAAGTACAATTATAAAACACACAGCATCCTGCAGGGCCACAGCTCTGGCTGCTTTCAGAACAGCAACAAGATTGAAGTGCTAAGAATGCCAGCTTATTTTTTTTTTTAATTGAGTTCTCAGAATTTCTATTTTGTGAAGAATAAATCAAAACAAAAGCCAAGCTGAAGCCTCGATGCTAAGAAGCCTGAAACAAAACATTTGACAGCAAAGAAGCTTTAGGAATGTCTTTTGGAGCATAGCAACCAAGGGAGGGTAAGCAGGCTAAAGCTTTGAAGTCTCTGATTTCTAAAGAAGACAATAGAAGCAACAAGAAATTTAAAAAAAAAAAAAAGGAAAAATCCATACCCCAGGCCTAGTTCAATGCTCACTGAATGGACTGGCTGTGAAAGACACCCATACAAAGAAAGCAGAATTAGTCTGTTTGCTCAGAAATCAAGTAAGCACAGCTAATCCTTTTGCAGTGTTATCCTGTTTTGGCCTTTAATAAATCTGCTTCAAATTAAAGATGTACCCAGGCCAAGAAACACCCCCTTTGATGTTTTAAATGGCTCAAACAAGCTGTTTGTTAGGAAAAGCTCAAAATATGAACTCTGAAAAAAAAAGAAAAACCAAATCCTTCTTCTGTGCCAAGGGGCTGGCACCTCGCAGGAAGGTCAGAGCATTTAAGGTCACAACTGTCCAGCACCTCAAGAATTGGTGCATCTTGTGCCCATGCATTAAGGGAAGAGATCCTGAAATACAAGTCTCTTACAAAGTTAGTTGCCCAAGAGCAGCTGATCCCCTTGTTTTACAACCATTGCATTACATCATTAAGATACTGGAATAAGGAATTTTACATTTGAACTGAATGCAGGCATGCAGCTTGGAACAAGGTAACTAAATTACTGCAAATGATATTTGTATTAAGGCTTGTATAATTAGCTGTGAGTTGGCATAATAAACTCTACAATTTTCTTGTTTCCTCTTCCCATCAAGAACACAACTTTCAACGCTTGAATTGCATCAGGCAATTCATGATGTAAACAACTGAGTTTTCTCCTATTTTAACCTTGGCTGCAGAAGGAAGGACTTTAAAAATAAAACTGGCTTTACATACAAAATGTACAACAGGCCAGCTGAACTCCCAACAAGAGTAATCAGGTTGTCCTCAGTGCAGGAGTGGATATAATTGATGGGATTTTAAGTTCCGACCGTCACATGCCAATTTGTTTGATTTGGCAGCCACAACTGTGATTCTAATCAAGTTAGAAAGGCAGCCCTGTGATTACCATCATCAAGATTGGTAGCTTTCCCAAAAGGAACCAATACTGTGTTTGCAATCCTGACTGATTGCTGACTTCCCTTCAAAGGGTGTGTTTTTGCTCAGAAGCATCCACAGCACAGGGCAGATCTGCAGTCACAGACAGCTCAAGGACAGAAAACTACCCAAACTTTGTTGCTTTATGCTTTGATCATCCCCTTCCATGGAAATTGTTGTAGCTTTAGAGGGAGGCATAAAAACTTCCTGGAATTTTCTATAAGCTAAATAAACATGCAGATTCTGCAGGTGTCGAGTGCAAGGGAGACAAATGTTCCACTGTCCTGTGCCCCTTCTCAGTCCTCTGAGGGACTGGACTGGCTAAACAGGGGCAGTGATGGGAGACAGTCACGGCCATAAACCAGCCCCTCTCCTCAGGATGTGACCACGAGATTTGCCTTCAGTTCCACTGTTCCCTCTGTCACTCTCAGCCACGTGACCTTGATCCTACAGAACCTCAACCAGGCAGATGCACAATTTTCCCTTCAAAGAAAGACCTGCCTCAAACACTTTTTGGCAAAATAATTCGGCCCAGTGGGCACCCACCTTGAAACTTGACAGAGTACTGAGTATTCACTGTTTCATTCCCTACAGAACAACCAAATCCCTCTGTTTAAGACAAGCCAAATTACAAAGTACTCTGGTTCCTTGTTTTCATCTCTGCATTATTTCCCTTCTTGATGCCTTCTGAATTCTCATTAACCTTTCTGTCAAGATTGCATTAAACATGCCCTGTTAATTCACCATGTTCTTTGAGAAGTCTGACATGGAGATGACAAATGCTTATCTAAAAAAAAAACCCCTCTAGTTTAACCCTCTAGTTTAATGAAGTGCATAACAAGAAACACAAAATTCTAGTTTGCAACACAGGTTTTATTTCAGCTTTGCTACTTCAGTGAGTTCAGAATGTCTGAATAGCTTCAGCATCTGTCCTTAAGGGAGTAGAAGAAAAGGTCAGGGACTTTGAAGAAATCTTCAAGAACCTCCTCCAAAGTCAAGCATTTTTGTTATTCTAATATGATATTCTATGGCATACACATCTCCCAAATAAAAACCCTTTACAATTAACAGACACTACTCTTACCATAGGCCAGGGCACTAAATTTCTCCAAAAAAGTTTATAACTTTGTGGGTATTTCTAATGAGAAGTTGATGCAATCTTGGTGCAACACAAGGTAAGGAATAAACATTTGTATTCCAGTAGGTTTTGCAGAGGAATATTGTATGTTCTGTAAACACATATTAATCCTTAAAAAAAAAATCCCAAAGCAGTTTAATTGACTAGTATGATTAACTGCCTGATGTACTACATCTATCCTATTAAATATTTTTTGAAAAAATATTCAGTAAGACAATTATGCAATGAAATTACCATTTATGTGGCTCCTTTCATCCACAAAGGAGTAAAAATCCTATGTATTTATAAAGGTATAAATACAAACCACTGCTCAAGAGCAGCCAGTTCTGCAGCAGGAAATATCAAATGCTCTGCACCAGCACACAATATAACACAAAAGGAGAAGTGTTATTTAAATCCAGAGAGATGACAACACCCAATTAACCAGATAAGAGTACAAAACCTGCACTCAAATACAGAGTTTTCTTTCAGACTTTTGTTTCCCAGCTCCTAAAAATTCAGTCCTCTATAGAGTGACTTTAACCCTCCTTAAAAACAGCTTTGCTTTTCTTACACACTTTCCTTGACCAGGAAAACCAGTTCACAGACCCTGTGTCAGATGCCCACAGACTTCTGTCAGAATCCACTGCTTGCTTAAAAATATAAGTCAACAAACATGGCAACATTTCCCCAGAAACTCATTGGTTCAAGCCACCAAACTGGTTCTTGGCAAGTCTCACACTTGGACCTGGATTGACTGACCATGGCATGGAGTGGCACCAGGACTGGCAACAAAACTGTTGTCTCTTAGCAAAAGGAAACAAATTATTTCAAGCTGGAAAAGCCCATGAGGCATAAATTCTGTGAAATGCCCCCTAACCCTTGCAGCTGAATTGTTACAGGATTATTAGAAAAGTAAAAGAATTTTTTCACTTGTTTCTGCCAGCAGTTGCACATAATGAGGCACATCAACTGGTCAAAATTCCTCAGGTTTTCTCCATTTAACACACCAACTTAAAATTCAACAAGTTTACAGTAAGAAAACATAAAGCAGAACTGCAGAATGTGTCATATGGTCTGAACATCAGCAAAATTACTAAATAGTGAGGCTAATATATTCCCAGTCTCCAGCTGCTCACTGAGCAGATGAAGTTTGTGGCATAAATCTTATTTGTCAGTATAAACTCATCAAGGAGGAGCAAAGCTTATTAACAAAACTTAAATGTTATCTCCCAAAGAACTCTTAGACTCCAGAAGATTAAAAATCTTTTCCTGCCATGACATGTACAATGACCTCATAAATATTTACAGACCCTCTGTCACTGGAAAATGCCATCTATTCCTGCTTCTGTGTAATATTACACAGTAAAACAGAGCAAAACAGAATACAAGGACATTCCTGCTGGTTTACCATAGAAGGCTAAATAAAACTGCAGTTTGAAGTCATATTTACATGCTTCAGAAGTCCACGAAAAATGTTTGGAGAAAGCATTTCTACTTTTGAAGGGGAGTCAGCCCATTAGGCCAAGATTTTTTTCCTGAAATATAAATAGCTCAAGAACCAAAAGATTTAGCTAGATAATAAATCAGTATTTTTCACATTGTATCATTCAGTCAGTTATATACCATTGATATTTGAACCACTTTAATCAGGGGTTTATCAGAGATTTATTTAAACTCCCTTTGAAAAAGCTATTTCCTAGAATAACAAACAGCAAAGCTCTCATGTCTAGTACTGTACATTTTGTTGACCAGTTCTTTTATTCATTAGTACATGCACTTATCCCCCATCCACAGGAATGTTCCATTTGTTCCAAATGCCTGAGCTCAAAGCTGGTCACAACTGGTTGTGATGCTCCAGACAAAACCTCCCTGTCCCCCCTCACAGGTCTGGGACATTCCTGCCTGTCCTTAAAAGAACTCAGAAATGACATTTCTAAATGGCAATCCATCACCCATCCTGCAGACTGTGATAGTACTGTCAATTCCTACTGAGGCTTCACTAAATTTGAAGCCAGACAACTGCTTTTTTGGTACCAGTTTCTCAAACGCTTCCATATCGAGCCTTGAAACCAGAAGAAAAGCTTGCAACAGAAGAAAAGCTGTGTGTGCCTTCTGCCTCAGCACCTGAGCTGTCCAGAGGATGCCACCTCTGAAATGTGAGGGCTTGAGGCAGCTTTGCCCAAGTCCTGCTTTTACAACTGTAAGTCCCAGCACAGAATCAGCCCCTGCTCAGAGGAGAGGCTGGAAAATTGGGTCCTAGAGGCAGCACTGGCTGAGTACTGCCAATGCCTTGGACAGACACTCCAGCCTTACCTTTCTCATCCCTCTGGGAAAGGGTCTAATCCCCTGAAGAACCACTAAAAGTGAGGGCAATCCAACTGATGACTACTGCAGTTCATTTGCCACAACTGATGCCCACAGTGACTGATAACAAGTGCACAAATGAGGTTTGATCTGCTCAACCTGCAGGCATTTAATGCCTTAAACAGACACTGAGCTGTCAGGTTGGGTATCTACACGACTGCCAAACTTCAGACTCCTCCTCTTGGTCTCGAAGCCCTCCTTGTCTCTCCTTTGAGCTGGTGCTAGAAGGGCCAACTTCAGCATTTGAAGTGATATTTTTCTCTTGAACATTATGGAGACTGAGTATTTTGACAGGTGAACATGGCTGAAGACAGAAGCATAAATTGACCTATTTTAGCTTTTCACAATCAATGGGGTGCACATATACACACACTAAAACATTAACTGTATTAAAATGTTGAAAATAATGTAAACTCTTTAATTGCCAGTATTTGGTACACTGGCTGAAGGGGCTATGAGAAGACTATCTGAAATAAAGAGTTACTGTGTTGCTTAAAAGCAATATATAATTAATGACTGTAGAGTTCATCTTTGTAGCACCCACTCCTTTGCCCTGGAGAGCCTGGTAGGGGTCTGAGCCCTCACTTCTATGGGGAAGCATTTAAAAATTAGTGAGTACTGGCCTCCATCCCTCAGGAAAGGTATCAGTCCCTTTTCATTCCAATCACAGCTTGAACAGCCAGATGGATAAAGCCTCATTGCCCTGACACATTCTCCTGGTGCCTCCGTTGTCTCAGCTCAGCAGGGAAGGTTCCCCTCATCAAGGTGCTGAGAAGGAGACATGATCAGGATCATTTGGTTTAAAAATGAGATGAGAGTGGGTGAACTGTGCTGTCAGAGTGATGCTGAGGGATGACAGCAGTGTGCAGAAGGCAACCACAGCCCTGTGCATGGGATGGCCAAGCAAATCCACCCCCTGAGCAATGCACAGGCTGAGGGCTGCAAACTGAGCGACTGATTTGCACAACTCTCCAGGTAGAAAAAACCTTTAATTTAAGAAAGTTTAGATTGTCACAATTGCCCGTGACAAGAGTGCCTGTCTAGCAAGGCCTTGAGCCTGAATTTTGGGCTAGAACTGTGCTCTAGTCAAGACCTTAAAAACATTTCCAATACAGGCTGTCACCAGCACTACATTTCCTTGTCACTCTCTACGTGTGACTGATTTGCCAAGATCAAGACTAAATTCATGATCAGCAGCAAGGGCACCCAACATGAATTATAAAACTGCCTTTCCTTCCTTGGCCTCTTAGAAAATGCTTTCCCTGCATTCATTGTTGCTTTTTATATCCTGTTTGTAATGGTCCATGACTGCTCGGCTCAGCCCACCATCTCCTCCCTGCTCCCAAAACCAAGATGATGCTCAGCAAGGAGGAGGCATTTGGCTATTAAATATAAAATCTGTATTATAAAGTGTACTGACAGCACAGCAAAGTGCCTTGTGCCCTGAGATGAAATGGAAATGGAGGTGGGGGTAGAAGTGGAGATGATTTTTTGAAGTTAATTTAGCACTGAGGAAGGTGGCTGGTTGCTTGGTGCAGCTCTGAGGAGGCTGGGGCAGTGCCTGGCCAGAGACTTCATCTGCAGAGACAGAAGAGCTCCTCCTTGAAAATAAGGAGGGGAAAGAAGGCCCAAAAATCAAGGGGACCAGATGATTAGAGGAAAGAAGGAATAGGAAAAGATCTTTCCTTTCTCGTCATCTTCCCAAAATCACAGATGCAGAGATGAAACTAAAGACAAACCATGCATCCAGATGCACCTGCAAAGTCAGAGGATCAGCTTTTAAAATTTCTCACCATGGAGCTGAGCAGCAGCAGGGAAATGACTGTTGATACAGAGCAAACACAGGGCTTGGAGCATCAGGTATTGGGAAGTGGCCAACGATTTTCTCCCAAACCCAGGATACAGCCCAAAGCCAGAGTTGTAAAATGAGGGAGCCAGAGAAGAACAATGCAGAGGAAAACCCAGACAGTGCTCCCAGCTCTCACAGTGACAGATGATGTCTTGAGCCTATTAACAAAGCAATAAATCCCACAGAGGGATCTGCCACCCTTAAAGCACAGTGTATGCTTAGGCTTGAGAATTTTTGCCCAAGGGAAGAAAATCCTGGAGTTTCAGTGTCAGCTTACACCCCAGAATCTCTTCCAAAGGTATCTGTAAGTGGGTCACTCAATTTACTGGTGAACTGCAAGATATAATACTCAAGTTGCCAATGTCTTCTCTGAAGAAGAATTAGATGGTAACATTTTAGACAGTGCTGAGCTGGGTTTCACTCACCACATCACTCTGGACATAACCACTGGTAATGAAGAGAGCTTTTGCCTAAGTCCTTTCACAGAAGTTTACAAGCTTCAGTGCAGTTATTTGAAAGTCACCAGGCTTACCCCAAACTTTCACGTTCTGTGCTGTGTGTGGGCTCACTCTCCCACAGATGACATTGAAAAGTTTATGATACTGCATCAAAAAAACACTAATTAAAAAGGCTTCCCATTAAAGAAAATGGAAATCATGACAAAAACTAGATTTAAAGTCAGATTTAGTGATTGACTAAAGGAGAAGAAAAAAACCCCAATTTTGCAGTAACTGTCTACTTACAGAAAAGTTAAAGTACTAAAAAACCAGAATGAATGAGAAGATTTAAGCTTGAAACACCAGGAAACTGTTGCTGACCATCACTCAAATATTGTGTTGCATCAGCCTGTGTGGTTGTTCCATAAGGGGATACTTGAAGAATTCTTCTCACGCGACTTTTCCAACCAACACAATCACAATTCTTTAGTCACAGATTAGCTTGGGTGTTGCTCAAAATGACCTCCTGCTGCTTTGCAGTTATGATTTAGGTCTGAAAACTGTTCTAATGTATGGAATCAACAAAGAGAAGAAAAGGAGCTGAAATTTAGATAATAATGCCAAATTTATCACCACAGAAGAAATATGATTCACACTCCCCTGTAAATCTACAATAGCTGCAATTCAGGAAGGAAGGGTGAAAAACTATCACCTTATCTAAAACCATGTATTATTCATATTTTATTATTGTAGCTATCAAACAAAGCTGACTAAAAGAACCTGACAAACTTCTTTTCAAACTATATTTCACCATTTTTGAGCAAATCTGTGGCAAATTCCCTTGGGATCACAGCACTGCCGTCATAGCAGTGCACTGGGCACTTTTGGAGTCTCAGTTTTGGGCCTTTGTGCCCCTAAAATCCCGAGCATCTTTCCTGCTAATTGCACAGAGCTAATTGAACAACAGCAAGAGAACAACTCTGGTTATTATGTTTTTTAGATGTTGTGAGCCTCTAGCTGTTTGCTGCAGGTTATATTCAGATATGTCTTCTACCTAATCCTAAACTCCAGTTACAGCCATCAATTTATATATTATTCATTTTATTAATCTAATATTTATCTAATAATTCACTTCATTTGACAGCAAAAGCTATCTGTGTATGGCCACATGAGGCTCATAACATTCTTGCTTCACAAATGCATTCGGAATTAATCTTTACCTGCCTTATTTCCTGTTTTCATTTCCCAAGGAACAGCTCCTTTTTCTTTTTATAGACTCTATATGGTCCTAAGAAATAGCAAAGTGAACACATAACAGCTAACTGCCCTCAACCTGCAGCTCATATCTTCTGGCAGCAGTAGGAACACTTAGAGCTGCAAGACTGGATTCAATACCCCCTGTAAGTAAAATTACAGCTGAAAAGAAAGTACACAAACAGCTCTGAAGACTGAAGTGTCCCCACCTGACCCCTGTGTTACACACCAGCATCTACACAATAGCTTCAGCAAAAGCACTGATATCCTTTCAAAACTGAACAAAACTTGCATGTGAAGGCCCAAAATGTTGGTTGTGCCTTCCCCTGGGGATGGGTGCAGAGCCCCACCCCACCTCTGATGCCAAGATGAAATGGGAATTCCAGGTGAACTGCCTTAGGGTAAGCAAAAGGTATCTCAAAATGCACGTCAGAGGGCCTGCAGGTGATGTCACTGAGTCTGGAATTACAGGATCAGGCACATCACATAAGTGTTCAAACTAAATGCAACAAGATTTAGAACATGCTTTTAGGTTTAAGGAAAAGTGCAGTCTTTAAATTAGTGCTCTAGGATTTACTGGCTTAAAAGGAAAGACCTTAAGGCCTCCCATCAAAGAGTTATATAACTCAAAAGGGTTTTCCTTGCTCAGTGTTGCTTGTGCAAGATAATTTAAGCAATAAAACATGCTTCTGGCACTAACCCTCCTGTACAGGCTCTGATGGCAGATCTCAGATTTGAAAATAGAGGTCTCCATACAGGCTGGCACTCCTCTCCCATCTCCCTACAGGGGCTTTGGCTGGTTATTTCTACAGTCTATTCTTTTTTTTTTTTTTTCAACTGAAAGATTTTTGTTACCAGCCTCAGCAGAATTTGGTCACAATGTGCATCTAATGGTCCCAGGTTCAGGGTCCAGCTCAAACCAGACTAAACTCCAGCCTAGCACAGCACATCAACTGAGCCAGCCTTTCATTTCAGCCTCCCAGCAATTTAAATTGGCTACATCTGATCTGTAAATGGCCTCAATCTTCAAGCTTCACACTGTATGTTACAGCATTTAGCTCCCTGGGTGGCACGTGCCCCTGACAAATCTCTCCTGAGAATGTTAAACACAGACTTTAAAACTGGAATTTCTAGCAAGTAGCTTTTCCTTTGTGTGAAAGGCAAGGGTAGCCTGAAATTACTTGAAATTCTGAAGTTGAGAGGAAAAAAAGTCCATTAACAAGTGGAAGCCTTTATCTATAGGAGGCTTTTAGAATTTTATCTAATCTAATTGGTGTTTAATAAGACAGGTTTTTTCAAACAGTGCATCCGCAATCCCCGGTAAGAACCCCCGTGAATGAAGTTAATTATTTTGTACTTTCTGCAGACTTCAATTTTATATCTTTAGATATTCTGCTTGAAATGTGTAGATAGTCCTGGTGTTGCTTTTGCCCAGTAACGATGTCACTTCCACAGATAATTAATCCCATTGATTAATTCGATTCGTTGCTCTTAGAGGGGCAGCTAAAAGAAGTAATAACAACTTATGCCATTTTTATTTGTGATCTTCCATTTGCAACTCTAATAGAGTCAGGTCAAAATCAAAAAAAGTTGTCCACAAAAGCCAAGAACTTGCTCTTGATTATGACCTGGGTCAAGAAGTCTTACAAGTTGCTGTTTATGCACTGAATCTTACCCAAAGGGTAGAAGTGCAGTATACCTAATGTCACATCAAAACATGACTAGAGGTTGGAGGACTCCATTGGTTTGACAGGCAAAATAAGTGATTATACACTTACTTGAGGTTTAAAACATTCAGGGACACAGGCAGTTTTAACATTTTCTTTCAATATTCTATTTATTTCACTGGGGGTTCATCTCACTCCCATTGGCTATAAATATGTAAAAATCACCTCCATCTTTGGATATACCCTTCCACCAAAGCACTTGGCACCTGCACCCCCTCCAATTCAACAGAAACAGGTTTTTACAGACATTGTGCTGTGTCATCCTAAGCCAGGGAGGTGTGAGCAAGAGGTGCTTTATCATGTGTGGGAGAAGGACAGCTACTGACTAAAAAAAGCCAGATTCCACCCCTCCAGTTAGCTGGGACTAATCTAACACTGCAGTTAGCCCAGCTAGAGCACAGAAAATAGAACAAACAAAAGGTTCACTGGAAGCCAAACAGTACATGGTGGCAGCAAAACGCATTACATGAAGTGATTACGTGTCTGCACAAAGAGAAATTCTACGTCTCTACACAAAATATTAAGACTGCAGGCCAATTTGCAAGAGCCATGTGGTGCACAGCTGCAGACAGACATGCCAGAATAGGATGAGAATATTTCCCCTGCTGATTGAGCCCCATCAGCAGCTTCAGTTCACCCCCAAGAGCTCGAGGGGTGGATATAATCAACAGGAGACACAATCCAACAGGGAGGATTTGTGCTGTGCCATGTTCTGCCCCAGGACATGAGAACTATTTGCAGAGGTCCTGCAGGGTGAACTCTGCCAGGCTGAGCAGAACCCCACATTAGAGCTGGATCCTACAAACATTTTCCTGTCTTTTTTTTTCCCTTACACAGGAATTGGAAGAGACAGCTTGAATAACAGTGTCACCTCCCCTCTGAGAGCCCCTGCCTTTCTATTAATAATTTCTTACATTTTTGAGCTCGTTCTCATCATGCAATGCAAATGAACACAGTCCACCACCATCCCTGTTCAACCACTGAAGTTTTTAAAGGCTCTTTACCCTGCCTGTGTTGCCTGAAGAAACTTTTCTTTAAAAGACATTTTGGTCCTCACTCCCCCTCATATCACTCACTTTTAAAAACTTGGATTTTTTTTTTACCTGACAATGCAGGTTACCAAGAGCCTTTTGATATGTCAGCTCTATCAATCTGCAGAAATTCATACAGAGATCTCATAGTCAGCACTACTGAAATCTAAACTAGGAAACTTCCCTTTCTCCTTTATTTCCCTACCTTTTCATTAAGATCTGCTGCAAGAAGAAGTGAGTACAGCCAGCTAGACCCAAAGTGACCTACTTCACATTCTTTTCCCAATTTGAAAAGGTGACAACAGTGAAGGCAAAACTTGCATTAAATATCTGCCACTGTCATATACATTGAACAAAACATACACCTTTTTCTCCTAGGGGGAAAAAAGTAAATGTATATTTGCTTTTATTAGGACTACACTGCAGCAAACTAGAAGGATCACAGTCAAAGCTACATGATTCTTTCTCCTTACATACTTATTTCTATACATAAGACATTCAAATGGGTAAAATAAGAGTATACATCATTGGAGAACAGTCCAAAGTATATGGAAACAAAAATTAACAGGTATAACTACATGTATTTTAAACTTCTTTGCTCTCCTCTATTTGTGATGAAAACTGAAGGGAATGCAACTAAGTGAGCTCTCTGTTTCTGTTTTCTGTAGCGTTATCTCGGGCAAGAAAACCCTCAGTGAATCAAAAAACTCCACTTGTATCCCCTAATTGCCAGTGACTGGGCACAGACCCAGTTTGTTTGAGGTTTTCTGCAAACAGCAAAACAAAGTCCAATTTCTCTGTGAGTTCATGTTTCCTACCTCTTCCCATCCCACTATAATATCTCAGCATTCTCCTTTCTCCTTCCCAGAGATTCTCCCCTAAGGCCACCAGTTCCAAACCACCTCCTGCTCCCTCTGCAATGCTCCCAGGACCTCTCCACAACCCAGACTCCCTCCTGCCATTCCCTTTGCCTGGAGGAAGACTTTGAAGCAGAGGACCTGGAGGTATAGGGAGGGGGAAATGGAGAAGAGGACATGAAGAGGCCTTGAAAGGAAAAGACAAAGTCACCTAGAAATGGTCCAATCCTTAAAATACTACCAAAAGGTGACTTGGATGACTCCATGTTCTGAAGATTTGGAGCACTCTGTCCCACCTCCACCACCTTATATTACCAAAAAATCTCCAAAACAAAACAAAAAGCCACACATAAACACAAAACCCCAAACCTCACACCACTGTTTATCTCCACAGGAAGAACTATCAACATGCAAGTTATCACTGAGCAGGCTCTCAGCTCACTTCCAGCCCAGGGTACAGATATTTTGAGGACCTAAACACATTGCTCTCTGAATTTTGCCTCACATTCAGTGCAAGTTCAGAACACTGATTTTGATGAAAACTCCACGAGCTCAGACTGACATTACTGTATAAAATGCTTTCACTGGAAAATATGCACATCGTTCCACCTGCAACAACTACCACAATATCTCCTCAATATTACCTGTGTAATATCAATGTGATTTCTTTCTAACGCCAAATAAACACATTAATATGACAGAATCACTTTGTGACTACTTAAAACCCACTTCAGTTAATGCATCTAAGCTGCACAGATTTTCTCAAATGTGAGCAATGTGTTCACCTGAGCACTCCATACCACACTGACAACTCACTGAGTAATGGCAACCCCAAGATGTGTTTTCCAGTCCCATTAATACTATAGGGGCACATTTGAGCACAAGGCATAATGTGAAGAAGGTAATAATGGGATTTATGTGTGTAATGGAAGCTATGTGCATTGCACCTCCCACACACTGTTTAAAAATCATGCCCCACAAAATCATTTAAAATAACTCATATTTTACACGCTATGAACCTCTTATCTAAGAACTACTCCTCTGCCTGCTCTATTATCCAGGGACAAGAGAGTTTACAAAGAACAAGCCTTACAACTTCAGCCCCTTTGAGTTTCTAGTCTTTTCTTTTGAGCACTAAAAATGTAAAGCAGCCTGTATCATTCAAATAATCTCATTTTCCAATCCACCTACATTAACATTGCTGGCTGAAGCCAATTACCAATGCCTTAAGGCTTATAGCCTCAGAAGCATAACGGGACAGGTCAAATTTTATTGTTTGCCCCATCCATCACTACTGACACAGTAATTCAAAGTACACAAGTCACAGTCACACTGCTGCTTCTTTCTCCCTGTGCACCCTCTGTAATTTTAATGCAGAAGCTTATTAATAAGAACATTGGCTTCTGTCACTCAGTGCTGGCTCCTTCCACACAGGTAAAAAGAAAAAGCCTCAAGTTATGCTTTTATTTTAGCAGCATCTTATGTTCTGTCCCTTGGGGGTAATGTGCCCAGCAAGTAATTGCTGGTGATGTGTTTCATCGACAAATAATTCTTATAAATCTAATACAGTGTGGTAATGAGAATTAAAAATACTAGAGAACAGAAAAGGAAAAAATAATTCAGCCACAGCACAACCAACACCAGGAAAAAACAAACTTCTGGATGATCTAGAGAACTGATGTTCTAAACAAGATGTTCATTTACTGTGTAAAACAGGGCTGACAGGCTGCATCTTCCAGCCTAGAGATGTGCACAGAACTTCATTTTTCAAGGCACTAATAAGATGCAGTCTCATTTAATTCAGTAAGACTTCAGCACATATATTTAAACACATCCCCTAGAAAAAACACATTGTTTTTCTGAGTTTTTGGAATACTGAGCACCAGCAGCAGGGTGTGTTACATATTCAGACTTCTAATTATTGGCAGTACTTACCTGGGTGCCTCTGTGAAAACACTGCCTGAAACACTGGAGGAGTTTGTAACTGGGAAGGAGAAAAATCAGTGACATTCTAAACATGATTTTCTCTCTCTGAAAAAAAGCATGTGTGGGCAAATCAGAACAGCATCAGGACCAAAGGTTCCCTGCACTGAGTTGCACTTTCTCAGCATTAACCCCTGCTGTGTAAAGGAAGTCAGCGTGTTGCTTCCCCCCTTTTAAAGAAACAAAACCCTCAGAAAACGCCAAAACCTATATTAAAATTATTTTAGTGTGCTAGAAATTTGCCAGGACAAAATCCCAAAATATTGTTTGTTGATACTTTTTCCAAGGTATTTGAGTCGTGCACGACTCACCCCCCCCCCACACCACCCTCCCACTCCCTTCGTGGGGTATTCTGGTAACAACTGACATGTAATAATGAGGAGCTTCATTATCATACAGCAGGTCTAATTAGGTTCTAGAGACTCTTGGTGGGTAAACACGAATATATCTAATTTAAGGAAGATACATTGCAGTGACCCCAATGACTGTAGAGTTTTTTTGGACTTATTTAGAGTTTCATACCCCATGAAAGTCAAGACAACTACCCCAAAATGCTGCACTTCTGCAGCACCAAAAGATGAGCACTTTCAGTTGCTTTACAGAGCTCTGAGTATTATCACAGCCATTTGGGAAAATATAAACAATTTAAGGGAGTTGGATGTGAGAGAAGCAGCCTTATGCTGCCTGGAACTTCACCTCTCTGTCACTCAGCAATGGGGCAAATCTGATGGAAACCTTGAAGGTTATTTTATTCTGCACAGGTTCTTATACTGCATTCTCCAGCATGGTATTTCTACATCACAACTACAGCCTGAGTACATATTGAGAAGGATTTTTTTAGGGAGTTTAGAGCAGTGTTTTCTCTATAGTCAAGTTACCAAAATAATACGAAGAATCAATTGCCACTTGCACCAACCCACCTAATAGAGACATTTCATTGTGATCTCCCCCAGATTCTGTAGGCTTGACTTGGTAATTAAAACAGTCAACTCTGACAAGCCCTAATATGGTAAAATAAGAGATTCAGGAATTAAAGGGAAAAGACAGATTTAGAAACTGACACAATATGTTAATCACAAAGAACCCGATCTGTGCAAGGCCAATTTGTTCTGGACTGAGAAATGCTAGAATATGGGAAAAAAAACCCCTAAAAATATCCTTTCCCTGCTAGGCAAGGTTAGAGAATGGAGATAAACATCACCATACCCCAATTAGACCAGCTTGCTTGACTCTAGTTGCTAAAAAACTTGGCGGCCCAAATTGGGATAAATTTTGCTTTCTGTCAGGGTCTTTTTGCTCACTGGTCCCAGCAGAAATCAAAGCAGTAGAAGTTTTAACTAATCTCTCTTAAACGAGTTTATACATGGGAAAAACAAACCCAGGTTGTGATCCACCTAAATTTGTCCCCAGAACACCTCCAGTGTTTCTCTGTACTGCTTTTATAGAGGATCTGAGAGATCACCAACCTCCAGCAGAACCAAAGCAATTCCCTTCTCCTTCCAACAGTGACCAGTGCCTTTGTCAGGGTTTTAAGTAGCCAGTTTCCAACAAAACCAGGATCTTCTTTGTAAGAGGTTTACATATGGGATGAAATAGCCCCTAGTTATTTATGGTTGTTTTTTTTTTTTTTTTTTTTTTGTTAATCATTCTGTTGTTGTTTCCCTCTCCCCATCTGTGTTTGCAGAACTGTGTCATTGAAGAGTCTTTCTCCAAAGACTAAGTGGACAGCAACAAGCAGTTGCTGAAAGAACACAATGTCTTGGGTCACAGCAATCTCTCATTAATTCACAGAGTCTCGAACCTGGCAATATGACAAAGCAGCCCTTACTCTGTAAAAATTGCCCAGAGCTCTTCGTTTTCCCCCCCCCTCTATCTGTTGAGTCACTGCAGAAGCCTCTGTCTTGGCTGTTCTCACAATTCATAGTGTGTCAGGTAAGAATCCTTGCAAACATATATATATTCATGGGGTTTAGCTGGGAAGCTGTCACACAGGCAGCCACGATGCACAGATGAGTGGTTATGCAGGACTATTTTTTTCCCCCCAGTTAGGATATAAAAATCAGTAGAGCATTGTTTGGGATTTTTGAATTTACTATCTGACACCACTGAAAAGGAAAAGCTTCTTCACTTGAACATAAAACTAAATGGGATTTGAAAGGAAGCTCAGGAATTTGCAGAATTGCATGGTTATGTGAGCAGAGTTCAAAAGTTGTGCTGCCCAGCTCCCCCAGAGTTTAACAAAGGTTACCCCTGCCAGGGGAAAGTAGAGATCTTTATCCTGGATTGTTAATTTGTGGCCAAGACACCCCTATGAGGCAGCACTGGAAAGAATATAGGAGGCAGAAAGCCATTTTCTTTGTTTTTTAGCATATTAATTGACCAAAAGAGAAATGCCATTTTTCAAGCATATGCAAAAAATGCCCTTTACAATTAACTATCTGAAGACACTGGCATGGATTACAAAGTACACAGGAATATAGATCTGCCTCATTCCCAATTCTCTGCTCATTCCTTGAGACCATGCAGAGAAAAACACCACATAAACAACAGGATGTCTTTAGGATACACAGCACTTGATCAAATAACATTGCTCACCTCATGTTTCAAGCCAAATAAACTGTGCAGCTGTGGTTGCACAGCACAGAGCTCCACGTGTTCCCCCTTCTGAGAGACAAAATTTATTATTTAGGGCTTGATTATGCAATAAACAGCTTCACAGGGCTTTTGGATTATACAACTGGAGTCTCACTGGCCCAGAGCACAGGCTGAGGGAACATCTTCCTTATGGGAATGCAGAAGTGAGATGTGCCCAAGTCCAAAGGGTGATGTACAAAGGTACTCAACATTAGGCAGATTCTAATTCTCTCAGTCCTCTGGAGCTTCCCTGTGGTTATTTGGGAGAATAAAGTCAGCAGTGCTGAAAGTCTGGTGCCAGATGTATTGCTGCAATTAGGAAACCCCCTGCAACACAGGGAATCAAATAATGAAATAGGAATGGATGCTGAAAATCTGCTACTGGAATAAGGACAGAGTAATGATGACATAAAATAGTCTTCTTATAGAAAGCTCCATCAGAACAGTCACATCCCATGAAATCTATCAATTTCCACAAAAAAGTATTTGAATATTCCATTAAAAACTCTGATCAGCTGGATCAGAAAACTCCAGGAAGTTTAGCAATGGTGCTGTCATGTTGTACACAGACACATTTAACATAACACAAGCAACAGCATCCCACTCCCACAACCCTAAATTACACAAGCTTTGTCACCAAGACCTCAAAGTAGCTCTCCCAGTATTTTATCAAGTCCAGATCTTTCCAAACTAAGGATGAGGATAACATGAACTGCCCACCATCACAGCACAGGTCAGTGGAAGAACTGGGTAATGTACGAGATCTACCATATGTGGGTTCAAGCCACAACAAACTACGTCAGGCCTAGACTCTGAACTTGAAAGATTCAAGTTCACTGATTTAAAAGAAGAACATGAAGAAAATTAGGAGAGGAAGAGGAAAGAATAATTTATTCTTGTACCTCCCACCAGCAATCCTTAAAATTTGAACAGGGAGCATAAGGATGACTTAAGTTTTCCTCTGCATGGATTTCTTTAACTGTATCCTATCTTGTCTTACTCTTCCCGTCTTTCCTTTCCCCCACCCCTCTCTTAGTTCCTTTATTTTCCCTAACAAAACCAAACCAAAGCTAAAAGTTGATACAGAGTTTAATTCAACTCTTGATCTAACTGGGGACACAACAGGTATTAAAGCTTGCTAAGCATCTTGGTTTCCACCAGGAAAGGCCAAGTCATCCCTTAGCCAAACCACAGAGAGGAAGAGCTGGGCAAAAGCACAGCTGAATAACAGCCCCCCACAACAGCTGGATTAGGGAAAACCAAACCATGGGGCACTCAATACTCAACACTTGGACATTTTAACAGGTATTTGCTAATTGTGCTTCTGAATACAGACCCCTCCTAATTAAACTTAGCAGCCCTCACATTACACACCTCTAAGTAATGTTGTCTCATTATTTTGGTCACTGTTTTTTTTTTCCTCATGTTTCAAGATTGGTGGAAAAGTTTCTTTTTTGCACATCCCTTAATATCAAATGTGTTATCTAATGTTATGACAACAGGAGGTGATTTTTCCATTTTCAAACAAAAAGAGACATGATCATGGACTTAATTAGAGCACAATGATTTAATGAAACTTTGCAGAACAACAATGTACCTAATTAGAAACATAACAATTACACCAATGTACCTTTCCATCTTTGAAGGGACCATTAGTCATTGAGGTGGTATGTTTTGTAATTTAAGATCATCTTAATTTTCATTTTCTGACTAGTTAAGTGCAGTCCTCGTCATGTTCAGGTAATTGCTTTATTAACAAGCTTAATTAAACATTCTGTAAAACTGACAGCTACAAAGTTATTCTTCTTAATGTGTTGCTCACAAAAACATTAACTAATTACATCAAGCTCTTTACAGGGCTTACGTACCTCATAAGCTTAATTCATTAGTACTTTAAAGAGCTTTGAAAACTCTGACTGTAATAACCTATGGAAGTGCTTTGTATTGTCACAGTATTAAACAGAGCTGTTATACCCAGGAAATGGCAATTTCTTTGTACAAAGTTATTATGGGAGAGACAGTCTACATTTTAAAACACCTGCGTTTCAAGCAGTAATTAGAGACTCAATGAAATTTTTGATAAACCTAAAGCCCACAGAGTTCAGAATTCACAGGAAACGATGATAGAGAGTTTATAAAGTTTTTAGAAATACAACAAAACCATGAAGTCCAAAAAACAGCTCATATTTCAATTGCTGGAAACAGGGCACAAGGACTGCGTAGGCCACGTCTGTGTTTGCATTTTTGGCATTCACAAGCACTGAATTATTGGTGTAACTAGAGAATCCCATTGCTTGGAAGAATAAGTTTGTCTCTGGAAAACAAGACAAGAACAAAAAAACCCCACCATACACGACAGCCACACATCTTCATCCCTTCCCACTTCAGCACTTGTGTGTAGCAAATGAAATTATCCAGATCAACAGTGAAGGCAAGTTTTGAAGATTTCAGAAAAAGAACCAGAAAGGTTAAATGCCTGAAGAGTAGTGAGATTTTTTCAATCAGTCCAACTCCCACACAGGGAGCTAAATCAACTTAAGAACCATGAAAGTACCTTGTGTCTCCTATTGGGATATTTAGGTGACACTTGAATCCATTGTAGCACAGTATCTGGGCATGGATTTCTCAGTGTTCCACATTTCCTCATTTAGCTATATGTTGGGAATCAACACCATTGAATATTTTCCAACAGGAGATGAGGGAGATTCCTTTGACTAGCCCTCAACAAATTAGTCAAGGAGCTGAAGGCTTCTATGTCTTTGGTGAGACTGAGTTAAATATCCTGAGCCTTTATCTACATCGACCAGGAAGCTTAAAAGGTAAACTAAACCACTATGTTTACTATTTGATTTCCCCCTAGGTCCTTTGTATTATTGAGTGCTCTGGTTTGGATAACTTTCCCCAATTTTATCAAGAAATTCCTGCCTCTAGAATGACTTCTAGTTCTGAAGACATCTACAATGTCTTCAGAAAAACAGGCAGAATTATTCTGGGATCAAGTGGCTAAATGAGAGCCTGTGATGTGTATATTTGGGATGTGTGCATTTCCTTAATGTGAACTACTGTACATTTATTGACACCCAAGTTTCACCTGCCCTTGATCAGCCAGTCTCACTTCCCTTGTGTTCTTTCCTTTTCATCTATTTTTCCCCCCCTCTGGTAAACAGTTCAAAGCACAGAAAGAGCAATCCCTGGCCCAAACATCACTGCTGCTGTGGAATGGCAGCCCCAGGTCGTTAGTGAAGCACTTTGATGCTGCTCTGCCAGGCCAGGAACCCCCACCCAAGCCCCGTGTCCCACCCAAGCCCCCGCTGTGCTGGTGGCAGAGGCCAAACCCACGCTGAGCCAGGGGGGCTCAGCCCCTGCCGTGTCTGTGTGTGCTGTGACGTGACCAGGAGGCCAAGATACAATTTCTGAAGGTTTTTTTCCCCCTAGAACACAGTGGCTGCTCTCCATTTTTTGCTTACAACCTTAGCAAGGCTCTGTTTGTGTGCCCAGGATATGACTGCACGTTCACAGAGCAGTGGCTGCAGAGCCAGGTGCCAACATGGACAGAGATAAACCAGTGCCCACACTCCTGTGTCCACCTTTCTGCATTTTCACAGTCAGCACTGCAGGGCCAGGAATAATACTTGACAACAGCACTGGCAGGGGAAAGAAAATTACCAAAGAAAGCTTTGATTTTAGTCACTTAAAGTCAAGAAAGAGATTGCATTATCTGCTGAAAACTAACACTGAGCTTGAGGGAAGCAGTATATTCTGTTTTTAAAAGATACCAGAAAGCCATGATCACTCCTGACCATAAAACATCTGTTAGAACACTAACATTTACTATTTCATTTTAATGCTCTGCCTAAAGTATTTTCATCTCATTTACCAAAATTTGTCTTCTGAAAAAAGCCAAAAACCAAAAAACCTAAATTTTGCTAGGACAAGAACAACTGATAGTTAAACATACAATAAATTCGGATGAGACAAATTTGTTTCAGAATAAATATTTTAAAATCTCATAAAAAAAAAAAAAAAAGAAAAACCAAACAGATCAGCTGCTGGGGGGTGTATCTTTGACAGTCAAACATGTCAGCAATGGGAATTGTTTCATGTCTTCATGAGAGCTGTCAGGCTTACAGTCACAATAGTTTGGCAAATTTGTAACATTGGCAGAACTTCTGATGAAAACCATTTGGATTTCATGGGAGAAATAAGAGCAAGCCAAAAAACCCACTCAGAGCTAACTGAGATGCAGGTAAAATGCACAGAAATGAGTTAATAGGGTGACAGAATATGCAATGAAATCTATTTACTACAGAATATCTTACATACTCTCAAGAGCTCACACAGATAAAGCTGTTTTCAAAATGAGCCCAATTTTAATCCTAAAAACAGATGTTAAATTACTGCAATACAAACTCCTGGAGAGTATTAAAGAGTAACTTGTTTAACAGGCAATGTGTAGCCATTTTTGTGCAGTTTGTGGGGGCACAGACGACAATTTTCTGATTTGCTCCTTTGGCCACACAAATCCTTCAGCCAGAACAGGAGAGAGGCTTAAAAGGCTGAGCCATGGCAGCATTTTAATATTTGTGGCCTTTAATGGTGAAGGATTCAAGCTGCCCAGCTGGGAAGATAACAGAGCTACATCATCCTTGTTACATCACAGCAGGGAATTTTCCCCCCCAGTTGCTTTATTTTCCTGGATTTTTTTTCCTTTTTTTTTTTTTTTTTTTTTTTTGGGTGAAGTTGTTTTTTGGATTTTGAAGGATAGTTTTACTGACTGTCAAACCTTCCCTTGCATGCACAAAGATAAGAGAACCTTAAGGGTATTCCCTAAACACACCTTCCAGTGCCTGAAGTGCTGTTTGTGGAAGATGTACCTGAGACAAGGAAGGCTTTATTTGCTAATGGGAGATCTGGAATTCTGAATGGCTGTGAAGCCAGTTTCTTTTATTGACTCAAGCCCTAAGGTGATCATATTTTTCAGTATAACAATGAGCCAATTTATCCCCACTGGGTTATGGGAATTTTTTTATGGTACCATATATGCTTCATCTGGCACACAAGCCTATAAAACCATGGGCTAAATGAATTGTTAACCATGTAGTTTGGAAAAAAAATAATTTAAAAAATAAATCTATTGCTGAAGAATGATACTGCTAAATTATTTTACCACTTGGAGATCAAATCTTAAGAACAAGAACTATCCCAAAATCCTCTTATCTGAAGAAGTCCATCTGATCAAATGATTTTTTTTTTCTCTGTTGCATCATCAACATTAAGAGTTCTACTTCATTAGGAGAACGAGCTGTTTAGACAAACATGAATCATGAAAGTCATGAGAGCCTGATTTGTCACTCTGATTTGCTGCTTGTCAAATATGGGAAAAAAATCTACATTTATCAGCACTTTTTACACACAAAAAAACTTTCCTAAACTAAAGAGGACTGTAATTTAACACTGCCTGTTAGGGAAAGATGTTTCATCTTCCTACCACAGCCTGGATGAGCACAACTGACAGGGATCTCAGAACTCACCTTGGTAGTGTAGGTGTGTCCATCAGATCCACAGACAGGGCTGGAATGTGTCATGGGACAGGGCTTGCATTTGACTATGTTGGCTGGCCCAGTCCAGTGCTTCTGGGCCAAGTTGCCTTTCTTTTGTCGAAGGCTGTAAAAGAAGACACACCACACTTCTTGAACACGTTTGTCCAAAACAGAAGAATGAGAGTTTCTCTCAAGAAGGCAAAGCTGAATTTGCAATACAGCATTAATTTAGAATCATTTTGATTGGAAAGACCTTTAAGATCATCAAGGCCAACCATTAACCCAGTGCTGCCAAGTCCACTAAACCACAATTTAAAGCAAGTAAATTAAATACAGCTCCTAACAATGCTTCTATAATATGGCACATTACAGCAGGCAATCTAAGAAGCCATAAATTGGTAGGCAGCCCTAGATTTACAGTACTTGGCAGTTTCATTTTGATTTATAACTACAAATGATTTCACTCCAGAATACAGCATTTTGCTGAACTACAGAGTGTTTCTTGTCACACGGGCAAATAACGTTACATCAGGCTGTATATAGGGATGTTTTCACCAGGCTCCTCAGAGTTGCCAAATTACTGGGAAGGCAGCAACAATTTTAAAACAAAACCCTTTGAAAAACATTGTAATATATATTATGCTTATAAAAATGTATAAAATCACCAAACCCCTTTGTGTATGTGCAGGACTCCCCTCCACACACCGGTTGCTGAACGATCAGCCAAGATTCCCGGCTCAACCACGGTCCCTCCAGGAATGCTACAAAGCGACAGAGCATCTCCAAACCCATCAGTGTTCATCCTATGGGAGTGACTGCAGTTGTCCTCAAGTTATGGAATACTCACTTATTGCATTAAGAATGCCCATGGAAAAGACATCTGCTCCAAACCCTCCCTGCCAAACACGCCCATTGATCCCGACTAACGGCTCATTTTCCTGGCATAAGAACTACCCGACTGGTACAACATTAAGTGATTATCACCAGCCTAATGCTGCAAGTTAGCTTAAAAGTTTGCTTTAGAAACCACAAGCCAGTGCTACAATGCAGAATCATTTTGGTCATGTGTGCTTGTCTTTCACTTGAAAGCATTTACAGGGGAAGGCAAAGCAAGGCATTGCAGCAGCTTTGCTGGAGACTGGTAAGAAAAATAACTGCCATCTGTTCTGCTACCACAGGAAAAAAAAAGATATAACAGTTCAGCTAGAAACACATTTCAATGTGCTGCTGAATGACTTTATCACAGCTTTAGAAAAATATATACAGATATTTTTTTAAAGCAATTTCACTACAGCTTGCAATTTGCTACACAATACCAACTCTGATGTAATGACACATTCAGCTGCTAAATAATAAAAATTCTATTCTTTCATCTCAGTTCTAGTTTTCTTCAAGTCCAACCTTTGTCAGAGCTGAATACTACTATTAAGAAGATTGTGCCCACAGAAGGAATCCAATCATGATATAATAAAACTATGAAAATAGAAGCCAAGTATTTAAGACTAAATTCTCTTGTTATTTTGAAGAAGTCTTAATGCAGAGAGCAGCACTCCCTCTTTCAGACACATTCTGCCTCGCAGAGGTACCATCACAACAGATGTTAAATGCTGTGGGTGGGGGGTTTTTTGGCTCTGAACCCCCAAATCCAGCTGAGGATATGATCTCTGAGGCTGTACAAAATTTCAGTTATCCACAATAACTGACTTCTCCACAGCCCCCAACAATGCTTGGGTATCAAAATGTAACGACTGTCTTATTTTCTCGAGCTCTTTCAACTACTGGCATGTCTTTTGGGTTTTTTTCAGCCTGACATGAAAATTTCCTCATTGACTTTACTTATAGCCCTGCATTTCTGCAAATGCACAAACTCAGAGTTGAAAATATGTTTGAATGTCCTACTGTAGATAGTGATGAGCAGAGTCTGGAGACAAAGGTGAAGGGACCTGTGCTGGTCCTCTGGACACTGCAGAAGGAGGGGTCACAGCACAAAGCAGACTTTTTACCTTTCCCTTGACTTTAATTTCCATAATCTCAAAAGACAGATCCTTGTGTATATGTAAAATTGTTAAGAACACCTTAGGATTAGCTAGAGAAAAATCAGTGAAGAAATACTAGACCTGAGGTGTGTGATTTAGTGTCATCAGAGCCATCAGCCACGAATTGTGCAGGGTGAGGATGAGCGACTGAACTAACAAGCACCTCAGCCAAATTAGATGTACACTGCAGTTCTGAGCTACACTGATGCCTCACAAATCACAGCATCTGAGTGGCAAATACCCTGCACAGCATCTGTGCATCAAACTACATCAGGCATTTTACATTATAAGGTTAAAAGAAAAGTCCACTGAGGACAGCGTTGCACAGCCTTACACCTCCCTGCTCTTAATTCAACATTCACATTGCAAAGCCAGTTCCTATTGAAAAATTCTTCTGGAGCTTATGATATTTTTCGCTCTCCTATCATGACTTATAAAAAAAAAAAAAGGTAATTAAATGTGTTTGTTTTAAGCCATTCCAGCAGCTCATTGAGCCCTTTCTATCACTTTACTGAGTCTAAAGAACATGCACAGCCTCAGGCCCAAGCTCAGTTCTCATGGCAGCTGCCTCCAAGACAACAAACAAACCAGATGTGTCCCCTTAACTGGAGACTAGAACAGTTTCACCTGAACATATTTGCAGTTTTGCCTGCAGAGAATGAAGGAAACATTGATCTCTTCCTACCCCCCCAACCTTCATCTTCAGGATCTTCTTTTGATAGTAAGAAGAAACTTATTCTCTCAAAGAGAGTGAGAGTTAATAACAAGAAGAATCCAGGGTGGAATAGACATCAAGGCATTTCATTAATTTAAAGCAACACCTTAACAATTTCAGTAGTACTTCATATAATGTGTGTAATGAAGGAGGGAATGCTGCAAGAAACCTGCAGCATCCTCACTCCTACAGGTGCATGGAATTGGTAGCACAGCAGCCATTTTGGTTGCAAGAAACAGTCTGGCTTTTAAAAATTAATATATTCTTTACAAGACACATTTTTGTCAGAAACAATAGTGCAAAGTGTCACTCTATTTGAAGCAAGTCAAAAGTAATTTCTGTCAGCTTGGCCAAGTGAGCAACAGCTGAAGGTTTGAACTGGATACTCAGATTCCACACCCCCACCCAAAACTACAGGAAAGCACCTATTTTGTAAAAAGAACATCTATTTTTGGAAAACAAACATGTATTTCTCTGGAGTGGTATTTTGAGAGGCTGGATAAGACTTTTGGAAGCTTTTCAATCCTATAACTCCTAACAACACATCAAACATCCAAACAAACAAATTAAAACCCAGACGAGAGCATTGGCTGCCATAAGCAGCCAGCCAGCAAATCCCTTCTCAGTGGAAGTGCACGTTCACATACTCTGGGAACACGCTCTGCTATGCTAATCATGTTGGTTTAGAATAAATATGTCAGGAGCAAGCCAGGCCAAAGCAAATTACCCCTTTTTCTCTGTTCTTTTTTTCTTTTTTCTGTTTTTTTTCCCCCCGACAACCAACTTTAATCCTGCTTCAATTCCCAGAGTTGAAAGGATCCGTTACTATTTTCAATATTCCAGACACAAATGTTTTGGTCAAGTATTAAGACTTGTAGGCAAACCCTGCCTGCTTTTGCTTTTCAGGCTGGTGAACTGATGCACCGAAAGGCAGAAGTTTTAAGGAGTTCTTAAGTCTTACAGAATTGAGCCTCTTAACCTTTGAGCACGTAAAGAAGTTTTAGTGATTTAAAACACACTTCACACAGGGAGAATGTGCAGCCTCATTACTCATTACACAGACACATCACTTACCACATACTGTGAGGATACAGGGAGATGACATCTGTTTGGCTGGCACAGGAGCAGGGATGATGCTCCAGGGTTTCCAGATGCTGCCAGCCAGAGGCCAGGACTGTACATGGAATTTCTGACCAGAGTTCCACAGACACCCACAGCACAACCCAGGGCTGCCAAGCCCAAGGCTTTGTGCAAAAAGGGGGCTCAGAAGCTCCAGAAAGCTTGGCTCCACCCAAGATTTTACAGCTTCCAGGTGTGCCCTGGGCAGCCAAAAAATCAGCCCCAAGTGGGTACAGCTGTGAGTGCCAGGCATGGGAACCACCCAGCCTGGCTGGGAGCGTCAGTTCTGGGCACTGAGACAACCTGCTGGGGAGTTTGAACCGGGCCTTTGAGGCAGCAAAATTTTATCAACCCTATGCCTCAAACAAAACATCTCTCGTTGAGTCATTAAAAAACCCCCACACAAACCCCAAACCAAACCCCAAGCCTTAATTCCTGACCAACCCTTTGACTGGATGGCGTGGGCTGAGCTGTTCAGGGAATCTCTGTGTTAGTTCTTATAACAATTATCTCAGGGACAGCACAGAAGAGCAGATGTGGAAATAACCTCTGGCAAAGCCAGAGGCCAAAATAAAGTTATTTGCACCAAAAAACGATGTTTGTTTCTTGACATTTACAATTTGATTAATTTATGTTTGATTTTAAATTTTACATGTCCCAGAATTATGAATAATTTCATTTTTATTTGTCTTACAATACTCTTGGAAAAATGGACATTTTATAATATTTTAAAGCAGTATTTTTGAAAGGGAATAACTCATCTTTTTTGGGTGAAACTTGAAGTTTATTTCTGAGAACACAGCCTATCAGAAAAGAGGGGTACACTATATTTTAATAAGTTGTATTATATTTCTCTATAAAATAATGACTAAAACTCAGAAAAACAATTGAGAAATTATAATTTAAAAAGGCAAATTACATCAACTTTTTTCTCTCAATTAATATTTGCCTTATCTCTGCCAGCTAGAAACAACCAAAATATCAACAGCTTTTACAAGCAAGACTAAGTCTGTGCTTTTATGTGGTTATATTTGATCATCCTAGTGCAAATTCAATTGAAGCTGTAAATGAACTTTAGTAAAGACACAAAATGCACTAGGACTCATTCATTTCAAAGAAAATTTACAGCTTTAAGAGTATGTTACTCTGCTTCAAGACCAGTTATTCCCAAATGCACATGCAATAAATTGTCAGATTAAGCCTCGATGGGTTTAGTGCAATCACAAATCAGGTTTCTTCGAATACAAGTTGGCAGGCTGTTGCTTTGAAAGTCCTGCCTAAGTTTTGGGAGGAAGGAGACAGTAAGTAGAAGTTCCTCCTTAGGCTTTAGAACTTATTCAGTGATTTTATTGGACAAGAAAACCCAAAGGAGGTTTTGTTAGGTGAGTTTTCAAAGGTCTGGTGCAAATAACAGCAGAAAGTTTCTCAGAACCCCCCAGCAAATAAGTTACACGATTTCTACTGACAGAAAGCATCAGGTAAACAAAGAGTGAGATTGGTACTGTCTCTTCTTGTTCTTTAACTCACTGGTTCAGTGATGCTACACAAACCTAGAATTCTGTTCAATTCATGTTGCAAATTACTTGCAGCGCTCCCCTACTGGTTTTTCTGTGCCTAAAATCATACAATTACTTGCTCCAGGTCCTATCTGAACAGCGTTGAGCTGGTCAGGAATTTTCTGATAAAACAGGCCTTTGAAACAAAAGACTGACTTGATGAAACCAAATTATTTCATGGAGATAAACTGGTGTTGCTAAACTTTTACATTGTGAATGGTGGTGTGCTAGTTTATCTCGGGCTGCAAGTGGTCTTGAGGACCCAAGGTTGGGGTTTGGCACATTCCCTGACATGTAAAGTGCTACAGAGACAGAAACTCTTGACCCTATTTCCTCTACTTTCAACACAGAAGCCTGAAAGCCCTCAGAGCTCTGGTCCTCGCTGGGCTGGTTGCATGAAAGACCATCTCTTCCCAGAGGTCTCTTCCAGAGATCACTGCCATGAAGCACAAGCCATCTCCCCATCCCCAGGGTTAGCAGGTCCCTGGAAGGCAGGTTTGAGTTAGGCACCCATGGGTGGGCCCACCTACTGCAAAGTCTCTTCAGGTAAACCTGTCTTCAGGTGTCTGTTGTGTACATTAGTTTTCAATTACAGCCCACATGGAGACATTCCTCAGGATTGGGATTAGCTTCATCCATCTTTCTTTCCAGAGCTTACATCAACCCAGAATTCCTGAGTCACGTACAACTATTTCAAGCCTTATTAAATAAAATTGAAAACTTCAGTGCACCAGAGTATTTGTGCTTCCTGAGAAGCTGGAAGGATCTCTGACAGAAGCTGGAAGGATCTCTGACAGAGCAAACTTCCCGAAGCTGGAACAATTCACTGTGGGAAGAGTTTAAAATGTACTGCCTGTACCTTCTCCATGCCTTATGAACAGGTTGTTCTTGTCTCTCTGGAGGAAGCTTATCACACTGAAGATAAAACCCAGCAGTACCTGCCTGCTTCTATCTTTCCTTTGCATAAGTTGTTTCTCTTGTTCTTAAGGAAAAGAATGACAAAGCTGAAACATGTCAGTAGAAATGGCAATGCTCTCTTCTCTCTTCGTATCATTTTGTTATTCTGTTTATTAGAATTAAGAGCTTGGCCTTGTTTCTACAACCTTTCATATTTTTCACAAGAGTTGGAAATACCTTGAGCCTCTGGCAGTCAAGCTATGTGAGGAAAACAGTCTACACTTGTTACCTTGAAAAAAAAAAGGTACTATGCTATTGAATCAGATACAGACTCCTTATTTAATACAAACACTGTAAAATGAGAACAGACATATGATTACAGCAATTTCTCTACCTGGATTTTACATCTTCACATACAAAGAATAATAACATGCAGAGCTGCCTTGCATTGCAGCATCACCCCACTGCACTTACATACTGCCACTTCCTTTGATTTCCACATTCAAAGAAATAATTTCAACTATCTGATTGTACTGAGGTTATTGATTACTTCCTCTTGCTGCCTTCATATCTGTTCCCCAACAGATCTGGCTTAAAAGAGCCAAAAAAAATAAAAGAGCCAGTCCTCACTGTACCTTGGGATATTTGCAAAGGTTCTTAATGGGGCTTGACAGTGACTAGGGACCCTTCAGGCAGAATGAGGCTCCTTCAAGACTTTCTTACTTGAATACTCCACTTGCTGTTCTTTCAAACAGTGACACCAATGAGATTATATTGGGAATTAAATCTGTCCATTGTGGAGAGCACCAGCAGCCACAGGAGTGTTCCCAGAAGGCAGGTTGTACTCAGAGGATAAGAGTTGGAGATGACAAATTTAGGGAAGAGTTAAAGGAAAAAATCTCAGCTGTTGAGGTGAAAGTGTATCAGGTGTCATTCCAGTGAAATGAAAACCAGGTACTTCCAAGGAAAGAGGAAGAGTCAAGCCTTTATTTGTTACCAACAGTAAGAAGGCAATATAAAATAAGCATGGGGGATACAACACACCAGAAGGAATTTCTCAGTTAGATATAGGGAAGGCTGAAAGTTTTGGTATAGCAGCATGTTTTGCAAGAAAAACCCTGACCTATCCTGCAGGGAAAATGCCCTGAAGATTCTTGCATGGATCCCACTAAGCCCAGCCAGAAACCAGTTCTTGAAAGAGAATAAAGTCTTGGGGCTCAGGATGCTCAGGGTTGTTGGTTCTGCAAGGTAAAGGACTCTTCTATTTTTTATTTTCTTGTGCATTTTAAAGGAACAGAGGATCTGGAAAAGCTGACAGAGATTCTGAGGACTTAGAAGGCCAGAAGTGCTGAGATGATTTCTGAGATCCAGCAACACCGAGTCAGAGAACCCCTGACTGCAACTACTTGAGCAAGGCTACTCAGCAAACAGCAAGGTCTGTGTCTAAACAGATATAAATGTCATTATAAATACTCTTAAACTGCCAAGACAACTCCTTCTGCACAGTGTCAAGGTCTCTCAGTACAATTATCTTCCTGAGATGTTATTCCTGGACTAAAAATGCTAAGATTGTTTATTAAGGCTATTAGAGAAGCACATGGATTTCTGCCTTTGAGCACTTCAACACATAAAAATGGGGTTTGAAAGTTCCCCTTACAGTCTTAGCTAACAGATTATGGTGCTTACAGGCAATTTATATTTTAATTTAATTTCTAGATGATTTTTAACTTTCAGACCTAATACATATGCTCAACAGCTGCACAGCTGTGTGTAAACAGGCAAGGTGCACAAAGGAAAAGAGCCAAACCAAAAAATCCATACGAACATAAAATCCCAGTGTTCTTAAAAGTCATTGTGCTCTCCTGAATAAATAACACAGCTTCTAAACTCTGCGTGTTCTCATGAATTTTCATAAGAGAATTATTTTCCTTTTCATCATTATTTTTCTACTAACATAAAAAGGAATCTCAGACACCAAACTATGTAAAAATAAAATGAAGTGCCTTGAATTTCAAAGGAGGAGGGGAGATAGCAGGAAGTTCATAATTAAAGCCGAAATCTTCCTCCCCACTCCTTGGTTTGTAGGAATCTTCAGCAGCCACTTCTGAGCCCTGTATTTCTCATGCTGAGATGCAGAAACTTGGCACTGAGCACTTAAGGTGAGCTGTGCAGCAAATGTAATGCTTTTTTTTGGCCACTAGCCTTTCTTCCCTTCTCTGACAGCCTATGGTTTTTTTCCCTGTTCCCAAAAAAGAATACATTCTAACAGGATAAAGGTACCTTTGCTCTGCCCAGGATCCATTTATTTTGATATTAAAAAAATGTATTGACCAGGTCTTGCCTCCTCCTGCTGGCAGAGCTTGCCAAGGTCTCCAAGGAAGCTGAATTGCTGATGGTGTGTGAGATTAATCTGAGCTGTCAGGTTGGTTTGGGGAGGAAAGCTGATCCTCCCTCACTATGCCCTGTTCCATGCAATTAGACAGCTTCAAAATTGTTTTCACTGCACGTGGCAGAGCAGTCTTGTCCCACCACTTCCCTGCTCCAGCTCATATTTCTAGTTCCAGGCTTGAACCCTGGGTGGCCTCAGCTGTGCAGACACAAAGGTGCAGGTGACTTAGTGAGGCTACAGATCAAGGCAGATTTCTTGGCAGCATTTAATAACTCTGTAAAGTTCCAACATGACTCTCCCAGGAGCTGAGGACAGAGAAGCTTTCAAATCATCCTCGTTCCTGGCCAAATGCAGAGGGAGGTCTGTGAAGTTTAACACCATCCAAACTCCACTGTCTCATGTCTCTACATTCAGCTGTTTGGCAGGATGAAACCATTGGGACAAATTAAGGGGCTGCAATAGGTGGCAAACCCACCCTGGGATCTTCACCAGCTCTGTGTCCCTCAGTACAGTTCATAACCCAGCCTTATTTGTTCAGTCACAGTCAACACAGTCCTTAATTTCATATTCCAAAATGCCCTACTGCCCAAAAAAGTGAGAGTTTGGTTGGGGTTTTTTTGTTGTTGTTTTCTTTTCTGGAGGAAAAAGGTTCAGAAAATCTTATTGTCACTTTGCAACTGCAGGGGAAAAAATCAACACCCTCCCCCCAAAGCATCCTTAGACAGCTCAGCTGAGTTCTGCTTCATTATGTTGCTTTTGCTTTTTCTTGAGGCGAATAACATGCAATCCACACCACAAAAAATTGACATATTGCTGGTAGGGATGAGAAAGTAAATGAATTTTAAAAAATATTGTAAAAATTCTTGCCCTTAAGGCACTAAACCAAATGTTTCTCTTTAAAAATGACTGCACTGTACTTCTGCTGTGTGAATACTTGCTGCCATGGTACAAACAATCAGTTACAAGCTGTGCTAGCAAAATATTTGCCCCTTCTGACACATTTTATTATGAGAGAGGCTTATTAAATTCTCAAGAAATCTACAGCAGATTAAGCTGTTGAGGATTTTTACAATTAGCATTGATTACCTAAGAATTCATGTGTGATTTCTGAATAGAATTGGCTTGTCAAACAAAAGACAATTTAAAAAAAAAAAAATCAATCCCAAAGCCACCTCCAGAGTGTAGTCAAAATCCACTATACAAGGTTGGTTTGGGGAAATAATCAGAATGCAGTTTCCTATGTCAGAATAAAATGAATGTTAGTAAAATGGATGCAAACCAAATCAGTTATAAATACTATAAGGAGCCAGGTAATTTTAAAATCCCAACCTTTTTAGCATCTAAATAGGCTAATGCCCCTGTTGCTTATTCAGCACTGCTGATTTAAGAGAGCTCAGTACTGTGAATGTCTAAACATTCTGCTGCATTTCTCAGCGTATTCAGTGCTGTCTGTCTGCTTAGTTGATGCTGGAGATGGAGCTCATAATATCCCTGCCATTCCCAGCTCTCAAATGAGGCCATCAAGAGCATTCCCCATCTTCCATCAGGCTGGGTCTTAATGAAAGGTGACTGCAGCTTAAAGGGAGATCCCAGCTGAGAGACAGAATTTACATAATCACGTTAATTTATGATGCACATGATCCAGTGTGGAGACAGCACGTGGTACAACACACCTTGAGGAGAAATTTGAAGCTGAATGCAACGGACACACTTGTGGAAACCGCCGGACACGCGTTTCGGGAGGTACTTCCACTGAGTTATTAAGATTTCACTTTGCTGTGCCCTTGAATCACGAAGCCTGGCAACCACACAGTTCCAACCCCCCTTTCTTCCCGTGTTCTTTGAGCATGCAGCTCCACAGGTTCCCCACCACGGAGGCTCCAGCTGCCATCAAAAATGAGACGTAGCTGCGCGTTTATACTTTCGGAAGTCTCAGCGTTTTACAGCAGCTCCCCCAAAAGTCGATTTTACCATGTTAAAAAGTAAGAGTCAACCAGTGGCACACTTAGACAGGAAGCATAACATTACCTGGGACTTTAACAGGTTTTGTAAAAAAAAAAAAAAAGAAAAAGAAAAAGAAAAAATTTAAATACTTTGCTGCTGAGTTATTAAATAGGAATCAGTTTTGTGCAGATAGTGTTGTTGGCTTAGGATGGGCCACCTTACTTTGAATCACTCAAATTTCACTTCAGCACACATTTCCCTTTGTTTATTGTACAGTGTCCACCTACACATCTATGTTCTCACCACTCTGATATTGCTCCATTTCATCCTTTGTAGTTTAGCTTATGAGAGACGAATGGACTGAACAAGGGTCAATGTTTCTTCCTCTTTATCAACTCACTTGGACTAATCCTGATTCAACCATCTCACTCTCAAGAAATGGTCACTCTTTGGACCACATTTTTCTGGTGTACTGAGCTCTGTTCCTGTGAGCTCTCAGATGGCTTTCTCAACAGTTTGTCTTTCCATCCCCTTCCCTCCACTGCGCTTCAGCTACTCACTTTTGAGTTCTTGGACTTTATTCTTATTCCTTCTACCACTTCTCTGCTGCTGTGGTGGAAGTTCAGGGATTGCACTAATTTTTTCACTGCAAATGAATCTCATTCTTTTTCCCCCAGTGTTGTTGCATTTCTTCATAAAATATCCTTCCTCTCTCCAATTCCCACTGTCTGTGGTCTGCCTTCTGCCTGACTGGCATCTCTGACTCTCTCTTCCAGCCCTATTTTCTCAAGATTTGATCAGCTTGTTAAAGGAAAATTTTATAAAATTGTGAAAAAAATGCGATGCCCTTTCCTACTCACTGTTGTATTTAACCATTTTAATCCCAGTCTTTCAGCCTGACCACTCTGCTCTGACCTCCTTCCCACCCAATCTCCTTTTCCTTGCACTTTTCCCCTCCTACCTCTGAAACTTCCTTCTGCTTTGTTCAGCCTCAAAAATGAGGCCCCTTGGAGAAGCAGTTATTTCTTCATCTACTCTTGACTGTTCTTTCCCTCTCTGCTAGGATGTATCATATTAAGTATTACATCCTCTCTAAGTGGTATCTCAATACCATTTTGGTGCTTTACCTGTAATAGTCTAGTCTTGCCTTTCTACACTTCAGTCCTTGGAAGTCTGAGAAGCTTTACAGGTGTTGGCTCTGGGTTATCCTTCTGTCTCTTTTTCCAATTATTGTCATTTCCTCTCAGGAACACCTTGTCCACATTGGAAGCTCACTATGCCAAAACCAAACATACCATATTTCTTCTCACATCAGCTTCTCTGTTTTTCAGTTGCTGTTTCCCTCTCATCACATTTGTTATCTGGATTTACTCTTTAATTCTAGTGATCTTAACTTTTTCCCTGCCTTTTGGAATTTAGCAGAGAGCCCTCTAAACAGGTAATCAGACCACTGAATATGAGTAACACTGAATCTTCAGCTTGTATTTCCTGACCAAGTGTCTACAGACAATTTATCTCATCTTGATTGTGATCCTGAGGTGTCAGTGCCAGTGCTGCTCTGTCCCCAGCTGTGAGGAGGGCAGGGCTCCCATTTCAGCACTCAGCACACTGCTGGTGTGCTGTGAAGGGCTGCAAATGAACAGCTCCCATCGTGTTCATCACAAACTACACTGAAAGGACTATGAACCCCAGTTACACAGGCAGTTGGTCCAAAACCAAGCACAAAATCCTGAACTAATGAAGGAACTAAGCAACAAAACCCTCTCCCTTAGCTAAGCTGAAGTATTATTGCAAATGAAAAATTTATACACGCATAAAACATAGAGGCTCCAGGAATTAAGTATGGATGAGGTGCTAAGCAGGACTGACTGCAATGTAATTCAATTTGGCAGTCCTGGGCTTCAGGTAAACTGGATTAGCTAAGACTGAAAAAATGTGTCAAAGGACTTGAAAGAGATTTAAAGCTGGATGAATGACCGGAATAATGGCACACACATTACAACGTGTGGCAACAAGGAATGGACAGAATAATTTAGAGAACAAAACTATAAAATGTCCTTTTTGTTCAACATGAGCCATCAACTTAAATGCCAATAAGGTACAAAGACAGAATTTATAAAAAAGAGGGAAGAAAAAGCAGAGGATATATAAGTTTCCTGTATTTCTGTCTGCTCAGTTGCCTTCTGGGCAAGGCAAGAGACCAGATGTGAGTTTAGAGGAGCAGGTTTGAGTCTTTGTTAGTGTTTTCATCTCTTTTTAACCAACCCTGTTCTCTTGACTTCTTAACTCGTTAAACAAACAAACAAAAAATGCTTACATTATGTTTTACTACCAGGGTTAATTAGTCTTCCACAGTTGATGATCACTGATTGTAACAACCAACTAATTAGAATGGTTTGTTTTGTTTCATAAAAGAAGATGGATTGTGTGGTGATCAAAGCTAAAGGCTGGATAAATCAGTGGAGCCAAATTCCCAACTGTCACTCCCATACATATTAAAGAACATTTTCCTAGATATTATCATAATAAAGCTGTGACAGAGCTGCAAGAACAAAACTAACATGAGCAGACCATATTGGTTCTTACAAATTACCAGTAAGCAAGAAAAAGTTGCAAGGCTCAAAATTTTCGCCAGTGAAAGGAGAAAGAAAAAGGGGAAGCAGAAGAAAAATCGAAAAGATTGCAAGAGAATTTGAAGTCATAAGGTTGCATTCTCCACCAGTGGCAGCTTAAATGTTACTTCACAACAAAATAGGTTAAATTTGAGTGTGGACAAGTGAAATAACTTAAGTAGTTCAAATATCTTCCACAAGACCTTTACAAAACTATTCCTTTCTAGCAGAGTGTGCTACGTGAAAAATTTACAGATTATTGATTCGGTCAAATTGGGGCAAAATTGGGACTACAGCAGAAAACTCCTCTAACCCAAATCTTAACTGTTCTGACAGTCCTTCCTCAAATCCCTCAAAAAAATTGGCTTCACAATAGTTTAGGCCAGAGGACAAATAAAAATACCTAAAAATAAACAAGAGAGAAAATCTATCAATGAACATAACTGGGATTTCAATGAAGTGCACAGCATGCTTTAGCCCTTGGTTCTCTCTTCTTTCTTTTGAAAAGTAACATCATTTTGAAATTTAACACAGTTGTAAAAGAGCCTTAAGGCACAAATATTGTGCTTTATTTTAAAACTGCGTTTTATTTTTAGGAATATGTTTATTCAGATGTGTGAAAAAACATAACCCCTAATTAAGGGACAAAATCATTTCTTTTCAGAGGGCAGATCTAGACAGGGGAAAAGTACAAAGACTGCCAGAGAATATTTATTTCACACCAAGTTTTGCTGCTAGAGTTCAAATGTAATACAAGTGAAACACTGCAGCAGTTAAGAGTGATCACATCACTGATGTTCACAAGATTTGTGAGCTTTTCCCCTCCCTGAATCCTGCAGGTGCAGTAGCAAGTCCTTAGAACATTCTGAAGCATTTGCTCTCCCTGGAAAAGTATGAAGAGAGATAATAATAGAAATTGCCTGTTCTTCAGTATGCAAAGAGAATTCTGAGAAAAAAAAGAAAAGGTGAGTTGAGGGATATTGGAAAAGTCTACTTTGCAATATCCACTTATTAAAGATCCTGTGCCAGAAAATGGAAAAGAATGGAGACTGAGAAAGTTTTTTAGTAGTTGGCATTAATCAGAAGGCAGTGAAGACCCAGGCAAAGGATTTCTCTTTCAGAAATTCTAATACAATATGTTTAATTTCTACCACTGTAGGAATAAAACATGAAAGCAGCAATGCTGGATCACTTCCAAACAACAAAAAGAGGAGAGAAAATATCTCTGGATACCTTTCCAGGAACAAAGCCATGCTCTGTCTCTAGAGATAATAATGAAAAAAGAAGTCTTATTTTCTCTAGGTGCAAATGATAATTGAATACTTGAGTCAGTTGGGGATAAATATATGCTATAGGCTCTCTTCACAACCTTCACATAACAGAAATTTATCACACCCCCAAGCCAGGAGGTGGTGACTCCCCCAGTCTGATTTGACTGACATCTCAAAGGTGGGACACTGGAAAGTCACCGAGTGGATTTTATTTACAGCAGCAGCACAGACACAGTCAAGCCTGAATCCCAGTTGAGTGCCACGACCATCAGGCTACTGAGTGAATTTTGCATAATTAATGAAGGGACCAAACCCCTCCTCCAATTAACATCAAGGGAGTGGGGAATAAAAACTGCAGACTTTCAGGGCAAGCCATAAAGAGAAGTCAATAACCACTCGCCAGAAGAGTGTTCTGCCTGAGAACTTCTCTTTTCACATTAGAGATTCAAGGTCCCTTCACCCTCCTACTCACATTTCTGAGGTGAGAGACTTTCTTGTCAAAAACTGTTCTTTACATTCCTAGAAAATGTTTTGCTGAATTGACAGGAAACCCCTTCTGTTGGATGACTCCAGAACACGTCTCCTCAACGCTAAAAGCTGAAAGCCTGTTCTCATTCGAAGCTCATTTCTGTTTCCACTTTCTCAAAATGTTCCAGTGTTAAAAAAATCACAGCAGGGAACTGAGTAAAAACTGTGACTGCCAAAGCTACACAGACCATTCTACAAAGTTAAGAGCTAATCCAAGAACATGAAACCCCCCACAGTTCAAAGTACTTTATCTAATTGCCATATTTGATTTCATAGAGGTGGTAATTTTACGCTGACTGCAATGCAAGCTTTCTTATTTTTTTTTTAAATATACTAATTGGAGTAGAAAATAACTCCGTGGAATCTGTCAGAAATTTTGACTTTTTAAATTGCAGTTACTGAATATCCTGTATTTACTTGCAATGAATCTTTCAGGGTTTCATTGTGAAAGTAGAGAACATAAATGCAATAATTGAAAACAAACTGAAGGCTTGATACTTCTCTCGTAACTAATTTGAAAACTTGTTAATCTTCCTGCCCCTGCTATTCCACAAAGGTTTAATAGCACAGATCTGTAGAAATGTTTCCTGATAATTATGCTCCATTAATGTAACAGAATCTATCATGATATATTTGCTATTTATTTATTTATTTATTTATTTATTTATTTATTTATTTATTTATTTATTTTAGACAGTCAGTTAAGTGGTTAGAATGAATATACAGATCAAAGATATCACAGAATCAGAGAATAATTTCACCTGGAAGGGACTTTTTAAATGTCATCTAATCCAACCCCCCTGCAATGAGAAGGGACATCTTCCACCTCCCCTTCATCTACCACTGAATGTACAAAAAGGAAAGGTGACTGTGGATCTTCCAAACATTAAATGACCCTGTAAAATTCCAACTCTCAGGCTTGTAAGCAGGAGATGGGTTTTAACAAACCCCTATTTCCCTGTTGAGCACAGTGAATGTGGCAGCTCAACATCATTTCAAGGGGCTGCCTCCTCAGCAGCTCCAGAGCACCAAACCCTGAGGCTGAGGGATTCTGAAATGATAACTCTTCTGAGTTTTAAGGAGCTGTGAAGGGGATTGTTATGAGATGAAATTTGATCTTCTGATTACTGGCTCTGAGAATTTAACAGGGACTTTCACAGCAGATTCGAAGGAGTCAGAATGAGAGGAAGAACATGAAGCACAGAAAAGATTTTCCTTCTTATCAGTTTTGAAGTTCCAATATCTGATCACCTCTTCCAATAATTAGAGCACAGAGGAATCTGGCATTGGTGATAGGGAGTGTAATTACAACACACATTGACATTGGGTGTTTCCTTCCTTGACTCCTCTAAAAAAACTGGCTGCACAATAAGAAATGCAAAATATTGCACAGAAATATAATGACTTTTTTCTGCCTCACTTTTTAAAATATAGAAGATGCCCAAGGGAATTCAATTATTATATATTACAGGACTGGTTTAAATCTAGAGATAGAAGCAATATGTCTTTCAGAAGCATGCTAAGGTATTACTCTTTCTGCCTAAAAGGTTTATGGCTCAGCATTGCCTTCCTGTAGGTAATTTGGAAGTGGAACAGTGATACCTGAGCAGACACACTGAAAGGAGCAAAATATTTTGGGTTGATTTCTAAGTATCATTAGTACTGCCTACACAGAGAGCTTTAAACAGACTGTACTGTGGTGGCTCATGTCCATAAATAATGGCACTTGTGGTTCACTGGTTGAATTAATCTGATACAAAAGGCCTAAATTGAAAATCTGCAGGTTCAACTCTTGATGAGCTCTGGCAAAGCACTAAGCAGGCAATCATAAGCTTATTAATGAAAAGAGAATGATATAAATTGAAATATTAAAGAAGCAGGAAGTAATAGCTTAAAAGTTAATTTTGATAACATAACTTGCACCAAATAAGAAAATGACTGATGTAAGAAGCTCCCTTTTATTGTTTTCATGTGCTATTTCTTTCCAAAGAGCGCCATTAGATGGAACTGCATAGATATGAGAGGGATCAAACACCTCAGACTACCTTTCTCAATTCCATATTTTAGCTGACATTCATGTCCCTGTTGCTAAGCTGGTTTGGAACTGGCAAACCTCTGTGGAAATGTCTTCACACTATAACTTTTTGGCAAGCTTTAACTCCAGAATGAAAGCTAATTGCTGATGAATTCCTTAGGGTGGTCTTGGATGTGGTTTCATCAGTTTTCCTGGTGAAGTTTTGTGCCTGAAATGCTGAGGGATGCTGAAGGAGACAAGAAATTCAGCAAAACTCTGCTGAAAACCATCTCAGCTTTGGAGGAGCCAAAGCTTCCCACACACAGGGGCAAGAGCTGGGACTACAAAGGGCAAGAGGTGGAAAAGAAGAGTCTGACCCAAGTGACTGGAAGTTCAGCCTGTTGCTATTGATGCCTTTCATTGCCAGGGAAAGGCTTTAGAAGCAATAAATGGCAAGTCCCAGCAGTGTAATGTTAAAATACAGAACTGTTTTGTCAACAAGAAAGATCAGTCTTCAATCAGTTTAAAACTTGTGTATGTTGAGTCTGTACCACACTGAAAACACAGGGTTGTACAGAGCAGCAAACTGGCCAGCACCAAATGAAAGGCATTTTTAAGGCCTAATTTGCAAATTTCACACCAAATGTACTGTTTGCAATATTGACTGCAATTTGAACGTAAAATGCCATTTGTCAAAATGCAGGTCCTAAAATGCTGCACATTTAATATTGGATGTTGGAAATTGAAGAAAAGCTTTAATAAAATTCCTTTGCTGTAAACATCAGTCCCAATCTTACCAAAGCAGGGCTTTTATTAGCACTAAAAAGACTTCCAGTGAACACATTCATGTCCTGGGGCTTGTATAGCAAAAACCAGCAGTAAATTTAGAATCTCCAGTAAACAGATCATTGTATAAATACAGAATAATTTTCAGAGCATTGGAGGTCATTTGTAAACATTAAATAATAATTTCTGACTGGCTGGATTACTCAGATTTAAGATAGGGATAAACAGCAAAAATACAGGGACATATTGAATATTATTACAAATTTGCTTCCAGCAATTCTACAGTTAAGTTTTTTAACATATAGGAAATACAAAGAGGGTGAATTGGGAAATACATCCTTAATCTATTGGGCTGTTGGAAACACAAAAATATTGCAGATTCCAGGTCAGGTGAGGATTAACATAGAGAAAGTCAGCCAACAAGTCAAGCAAAAATACAGCCATGTGTCCTAAAAGTTCAGTGGTCACATGGAATGCTCCTGACAGGAACACAGAGAGTCTGTGGAACTGTCCCCTTGGGCCCCCCAGCCTCAAAGTCCTGCCTGGGTGTGTTTTCATAAGTGATGACCATGTATGAAGATTGTTTGGAAAAATATTGAAAATCTACGAATTATGAAGCTAATCCATGTGAAAAACCTAAAACCTTCATACAGGATGAGGATACAAAGGCAGTGAATCTTTTCCAACTTGATTCATTTGTTCATTATTCATTTGTTGGCAAATCTCGTGACATTTGCCAAGCAGATGACATTTATACCAATTACTGTTTTCATTTCTTGCTCCCTTTAAAATGAGCAAGAGGAGCTTTACAAACAACAAAAAAAGCCAACATCCCTTCTGCTATCAACAGCTCCCAATCCAAGCCAGGAACAGACAAATGCCATGGAGGAGGTGACTGAACTTTTAACTCAGCCTTCTTCCAGATATCTCAAGGGAAACAGGAGCTTTTGGATGCTCACTCAGCTTTGGATGCTGATTCTTGACAAGCTGATAAGAGCTACATCAAGAGATTTATATTTGACCAATTCTGCAGTCTACAAAAGGACCCACTGAGATAGTAAAACCATTGAAGAACAAACATTATGTTGCCCTTATTTCATCTTTCATATATTCAAGTTTTCCTGCTGGCTTGTGTTCCCTCTGTTCCCTGCACAAACTTACATTCACACTTAACTTTCAGACATGCATTTTCCATCATTATATATTTAACTTTCATATTACTCAGGTCTCAGAGCTCTGAACACTGAATTTGATATATAGTTTGTATGTAATGCTGAACTAGGTATAGCTTGCATTTATTTCAAACTCCCTCCTCCCTCTCCTTTTGCTATCATGTTAATAAAAAATCTTTCATGTTACAGAGAAAAGTAATTTGGGCTATTGTGTGTTTCTATTGAGGATGAAACAAATGTGGAAATGGCTGAAACAGCAAACTGCACATATATCTACAATAGATATCAATCCATAAAACATTAAAGCCAGAACTGTTCTCCAGAAAGCTCAGTTGAGAGCCCACCTGGAATAAGCACTTCCAAATTGCAGACATTCTGCCATGGAAGAATAACCAGAGGTTTAAAGCAGGTATGGATGGAAGAGGCACTTAAAAGAGGGGCTTAATTTCAGAAATAAAGATGGAAATTTTAATAAGTAATGACTCAGAGTCATTGCAATGACTAAAGATGTGCAAAGAGTTTAAATAGCGGGAAGACAAAGTGATAATTTTGGGTTTCATTTCTTTACTGATCTCAGCAGCCAAACCCGGTGGGCTCTGCTACAAAGGAAAACTGAGATAGGCAAGAGGAAGGTCTTTTTAAGAGAGCTTTTCTATAAGAAAAGACTAAGAAAATTTGCCAAGTCTAGCAAAACCATAAAGGGTCATTATTTCAAAATAAATATGCTGAGGAACCATTTAAGAAAAGTCCAGAAGTTTTAGCTGAGCTTGAATAAATTTAGGTTAGATATTAGCAGGTTTCTAACCAGAAAGGTTCTGATACTCAGGATTCATCCAAATGGAGTAGAGAGGGCAATAAACCTTATAATCTTTAAGACAGAACTTGGTAGGCTAATGAAAAAGTTTATTTGATACTGTTGCAGAGGGATTGGACTTAATGATCCAAGAACTCACTCCTGGTCCATTTTCACATACTGCTAACAGCACACAACTAGAAATATTAAGAGCAGGAATATTACAAAGCAGTATTCAACCCATCCAATAATAGTGTCCTTAAATACACAAACTATTTATAAATGTCAATTAAAGTGCAGAAGATAAGAAGTCATTTTCTTATTCTCTTCACTATGAAAACTTCCTGACGATAGCCAGGGGATCCAGAGGGACTGAAGTGGGTTTCAGTGAGTGCTTTGAAACTGGGCTAAAGGAAGGATGCAGCAGGAGAATGTCTCAACAACCACCGGATTTCCTTTGTGTTTGCAGCATCTTCAGAGTAAAGCAGAGCACAGTGAGACAGGAGATACAGAGTAAAAGAAAATGCCCTCAGCAGCAAGATGCTCCCCCCTGCAGCCCCATGCTGGATGACTGTGAATAGAACACAGTAAATCCCCTGTGGAGAACAAGAACAAGTTCATCTCCTGCTCTGGCCAATGCAGACAGAGAAGAGGACTCCACGCTCTAAAATCCATTATAAAAGAGCTGTGCACCATCATATATTTCAGGAATTACTCATGCCCAGTGAGAGCCAGTCCCTTGTATTGCTCTAACGAGCTGAGGAAGCATGACCGGCCACGAGGCACCAGTTCTGGGGACAGAAGTGCAGGGTGGTTAATTGGCCTTGGGATGCAGACAGTCCAGGCTATCAGGGACAATCTTGGGCAATTTCCATGGCAGACACCTGTGCTCTGCCTGACCACAGGTGTGCATTTTGCTGTGGCAGTTTGGAAATTCATGGAAATACCAAACTTCCTGGTGCAATATTTGGGCACTTTTTGCTTTGAGTCATAACCACATTTGAATTCAGCTTCAGTACTTCAAGTAAGGAAAGTGAATCTTTCCTAAGTTTTCTAATTCTTCGAGGTCTTTTACCTCTGAGTTTTGAAATACACTGAAGTCAACAGCATATCTAGAGCTTGAGAAGGCCAGAAAACAGCCTGAAAAGAACACGAAGCCTTGTCTATTGAGAGGACACACCACAGCCAGCTTCCTCCAGGAAATAATCAACTGGAGGGTTTTTTGTGCAGAAACTCCTGGCAGCAAGTGGGTCACTCCTGACCCAGAACTGAAGGAGCTCATTTCACTGTGAGTGATGAAAGCCAGGCATTCCACGGATTCTCCCTGTGGTCTCTTTAGTTAAAAGCAATTTAATGCAGGCAGAGCTGAAACTGAGAAATGGACCAATTGGAGAATGAGACCTACAGTTTACAGATGATCCTGTTCAGCAGAGTAATATCTGCTTTTAAAACCAGTGAGTGCTGTTCCAATACTCAAGCACCTTTGGACTGAATCCCGGGCAGTTACTGATGGAGACTGTCTTGGCAGAAAAGCCATTAACCTTTGGGAGTTCATGCTTAGATCATAATTTTCATATTCAAAATTTTAAAAATAACCGTAATGGGGAATAAAGGATCGTGCCAGACTCTTATGCTGCTCTCTCTTAACAGTCAGTGGTCCCCCTGAGCACTTAAAGATTGATGGCACATCACACCACGTGCTTTCTGTCTTATCAAAAGGCAACTTAGCCCACATAAGAAAACAAAAATTCCTGATTTCCACTTGTCTCTAACTTGTCTGCTGCAAAATCCCAAGCTTTCTTGTTGCAGGCATCCTTTGTTGTTCAGGCAGTCTGGAGATGAGATACTTCTAAAAGCTTTCAGGTTTTCTCTAAGGACTTGCACACACCACTTGCACACTCCTTGCACATCACATTATGTGCTGCATTTATCTCTGACCTCAAAGGCCCCTCTCTCTTTGATTTTCCTGGCTTCTCCTTCAATTTGCTGGACAAACAGCATGAGCCACACATAAACTGTGCAATGTACCGTGAGGGATTAGATATTAGTAAGAATAATAGTCTTTACAGAGTAATGTACTATAGTTTACAAATTACAGAAAAATACCCAAACAACAAACATTTACTCAATTCTGTTCATGTCTAGAACTTTCATTCTTAGAGGATTAAAGTAGCTCTCCAAAATTCTGTCAGAGCTACCCTCGGGAATAATAAGCCTAAATTTTGGCAATTTCCCCAGTACAGTGTATTTGTTTGAAAAAAACTTAATGCAATCTGCTGGGTTCTGTGAGTGTGTGTTTAATCAAATATTTCAATGCTCTTTCTTCTGAAGCAAAAATCTATGCCAGTACATTAATCAATACTCATCATGATACATAAAATGCTTTGCTTAAAAACATGCTTCTTTTTTTTTTTTTTTTTTTTAGGGAAAGTCAAATTTAGTGATTTCAAACCAGATGTAAGTACTGTTGAATTGTTACTTAGGAAAAAAAAAATCCAACAAATTTGAAATGGCTTTATTTTAATAAAACAGCAGCTTTTCCTTTGGCTGTGAACTGGGCAGTTTTCTTCCCTTAATTCTGAAAATGTCAATCAACAAAAGAATTCACCTGGTGCCCATAAAGAAATCTGCAGTAAAAATTAACTCATGAATTCATCCCAGAACTTACAAAAAACTCTAGGGATGCAAAAAATAATTTTAATATTTATGTTTTCTGCATCCATGCATACAATTTAATCTTTGTAACAATTTTATAATAGAGCTGTATTATCCTAAATTATTGAGTGGAGTCCCACATTTCACCACTACAGTTAGGAATGACTGTTATCTAGAAAGGCCTGAGTGTCCCAGAACACAGTTTTTGGCTTCCTGCCTACCCAAGATGGATGAACAACACCACTGAAAATAACCTTTCCTCTTTTTTTTTCTCAGCTGCAAATAAATAATACTTGAAAGAACCATATTCTTACAGCAGATTTTCCAAATATTCTTCCTGTCCTGCATCTGCCAGCTTATAAAAAAATATCAAGAGTTCGAGGAAATGGGGAAAATTCACCCTGTTAGGGAGTGACATCCTTTCCCTCTTTGTTCTAGCACAAACTGAAAGAAAAGGTGGGATTGCAGAGAAATACCTGCAGAGGAGTTAGAAATACCTACACTTTGCCTGGAGAAAGACAAAAATGAACCAACTACACTCTAGTCTTGGCCTGTTATTGTTGGGGTTCTCCCATCCTGGTAGCCCTTTCAAGAAACCACATACAAGTAAAACAGCTATAATTAAAATGGAGAAATAATCACCAACAGGAAGCTGAATGATGCCATCCTGTAAAGTTCCCTTTGGGACAGGCTCTTTTCCCTGAATTGTACTTCATACACAAATGAACAACAATTATTTTCTAAATCACCATGAAAATGAACAAGAGAAAGAAGCTCTGAGCACACCAAGGTTAATTGGGGAACCAAATGAGGGTATTAATAGATCCAAAGATAATTAATCATCGCCCAGGTTTGGTTCTCCTATAGATTGCTCACCTACTCAGACCCTTGTAAACATTACCCCATAAATCAGGCAGAACTGAACATGATGAGCTTAGGACCAAGCCCTCCCTCACGTTGGTCAGGCCCCTGGGAATGTGGGAGTCAGGCTGGCAGCTCAAGGTGCCACCCCACAGGAGCCCTTGGTGCTGTGCCAACCCTCATCAGCACTTAGCAGCAAAACAAGCAAGAGAAAACACAGGCAGGCACAAGGCAGAGAGAGAGAAAACCAACAGGGTTAGGGTTTATAGCCCTGTATTTAGCACATTTTAAGAGGTGACTGCTGATGCAACCACAGACATCACAGAGGAATAGCACTCTTTCAAAGCCTTGCTCGTGTGCACAACTTCTCAGCAAATCCCTAAAAGTGCGTTTGCTGCGGTCAGAGATTTTTGCTGCAATGCTCCCAAGCAATTCTCCAGAGCAGGTGTGTCACTGATGTTCTGGCAGTTATTGCTTTGCTTCCCCCTCTTGGAAACAATTTGAAGCTCTCAACTGGCACAGGGAGGAGCAGCGGGACGAGAACGCTCCGTTCCACATATGGGGTTGTTTTACTTCACTTGTTTTGAACGGGGTCCTTCCTAACCAGAAATGCGGATTTGTAGAGAAAGAGAGGGAGATTTGTCTGCTCCTTGTGGATAAGTGTAGCTGCCAGCACTGCCACGCTGGTCAGAGCAAGGTTTTGACGTGTAATTTAGAAGAACAGATGTTTTATCTGGGAATTTGTCCAGATCTTAAAAACAAAAGATGGTGAGGAATGCAGCAGTGGCTTCTTTTTTCAGCACATTATCCTGAAAAGTCCTGAAGAAACTGTGAGTTAACAGCTGGATTTCTAAGGCCCAGCAGAGCAGCAGAGACAATGTGTGATTACCTTTGTGAGTGACACACACTGCAGTGATGAGCTAACTGGTGATCACCAGTTAAATGGACTGAGCAAAGCTGTAAACCCTGCACATGTTAATATGCCCATTATTTCCCCATCAATCCTCTCTTCTCATCCCCTTCTTTTGAAAAGAGCCCAAGAGAGACATCTTTCCTCCCCATCCCCTGCACCAGCAGAGACAAATGGCACAAAGTGTTACAAGGACTGGACATGTTTGAGAAATCTTTGAGAGACATTAACTCCTGCATTTCACACAAAACTGAACTAATAAAGACTCTTCCTCATAGATGTCCAAATTGAAAGGGGTTTTAATCCACACAAAAAGGATTTCATAAGACCCTATCATTAGTACAAGGACTATTAAGCATATAAGAAGGTACCTTCAAATTTATCTTTTACACACTCTTCAATCACTGCTCAGTCTTGCCTTTTCTCTAAATGCACTGTTCAATTTGTACCGTAAATGCCTTGCAGGATGTGCTGACAAAATGCTATTATCTGTCTGAAATACCTCTCAGACATCTTCTGCCTTAACTTTTGAAGTACTAAAAGCTTACTAGAAAAATTAGTTGGACAGTGTCCATGGAGAAAGACAAAAAATGAACAAACTACACTCTGCTCTTGGCCTATTATTTGAGTTTTCCCATCTTGCTGCTTGTGGTAGCCCCTTCAAGAAAACACATACTAGGAAAACAAATGCAATTAACATGGATAAATATATCAACAGGAAGTGAAATGATGCTATTTTGTAAAGTTCCCTTTGGGCTGTGCCCTTTTTCCTGAATCACACGGAATAAAAAAATAAACAATTATTTTCTTAACCAGCATGAAAAGGAACAAAAGAAGAGAAAAAAGCTATGAACACAACAAGGTTAATTGGGTAATCAGCTGTTGGTATTAGTAGATCCAAAGGGCAGGGTGGTTGGAATTAGATGATTTTTAAGGTCCCTTCCAACCCAAACCATTCCATGATTCAAGATCAAGGGCTGCTCACAGGTGATTGTGAAGGGGAGGAGAAGCAGAGAAGGAGGAGGTTGCAGATGCTGGAAAGGAGAGGCCAGACTGGGGCAGGGTCTGAATAAATGTTGAATAACACATTTCCATGTAACTCAGTTTTCTGCACTGCTACTGCACTCTGCAGTGGTATAAAAAGTGGGCATTCCAGCACAAAGGAAACGATATGGGAATGGCACTGCACTGGCACTGATTTCAGAGTTAGCTACACACTGTGCCTGGGAAACCACAGCTCCCTTGTGCTGCAGCTCTTCTGTGGGTCACAGGGGGTGACACAAATCAGAGCAGTTCTGTCTGGGAGACTCAGCAAGAACAAAGATGTTGCTCCCTCCATTACTTTTTGCTGAGCCTACACACTGTGCAAAGCCACTAAAGCAAGTTGATAATGATGCATGAAGTGGAAAACCCTCCTGGAGGACACTATGGGTGTGCAAAACAACCACAACAATTTGGTAGTTCTTACTCCATGTGCCCACGCGAATATATTCAGGTTTTCACTGGTTTTAAATAGGTGAAACTCCACTCCTTGCAACGTGTTTACTCCTGGTTAACACAGCCTTAAATATGACTGGAGCCAGATACAGCAGCACTGAGCTCAGGCACAGGAAGAGCAGAATGCTGTGGGACTAAAGATGAAAACCTTTGGAGATGCCACTCCACTGATTCGAATCAGCAGAGAACTTGCCCTGGTTACTCCCCTCCTTGACATGTCTCCCCTCTGAGGCAAAGGGAGCTGGGTACCTGGAGAACAAAACCACTTTGGGGTTCTGTGTGCCACTATCACACATCAGCAGTAGCTCTTTCAGCATCACAAAACTTGCTGGAAACTGTTTGGAGAATTTTCACTGTAAGTTTTCAATACTTTTCGATTCATCTCCATAGTCACAGTGCTGCTCAAAGGTTATCTGAAATGGCTGCAGGCAGTGAGGAATCATAGAGAGATCACATGAAAAGCAGCCTGGTTTCTGCAAAGAAAGGATATTCAGCTCCTCTGTACCATTACTCTGAACCATTTTGACTACTTTGGGGACATTAAATACTGGAAATAGCTCAGAAAGCATTTGGCTCCACATCTATGTCTATATATCACAAGGACTACTATATAATGCAAGTGGTTCAAATCCATCCTAACTACAAAATGTAAGCTACATAATGCCAAAAATGTCATTAGGATGTAAGCACTGCCCATAGGCAGACTCCTTCCATCCTTCCAGGGATCATTCCAGATTGAAACCCAAAGATTAAACGTACTGCCTCATGCACATCACACCATTAACTTTGTATTATCGATCAAAGACAAATCATTCTTACAGGATCAGCTTCCTCAGCCAGGTATCACTGAGATAGATGAAATATAGTCCCAGCACTTGGGAATCAGATCATCCTGAATGGCTTAAGCCTGTTTGGCTCAAACAGCTGTTGAACTCCAATCTCAGCTGACGACGACATTTAGGACCTGAGTTGTTACAGGCAAATTTTTGCTTCCATACTAAACAGGGAGACTAATTGAAGACCAGTCCCCAAATTTATCACTCAGATATAATGAAAGCTAGACAATATATTTTCCTTACAATGCAGACCCAGCATTCAGAGTACACAATTTATTCCACACTTGTTGGCAAGTGGAGGGTTTATTCCTTAGTTTTATTCTGGCTCTTGGCTCAGAGAGGCTCTGGAAATATTCAAACCCAGTTTCCTTACTGGTTCTCCTAGTTCTGCTTCCCAAATAGGGCAATGTTAGTTTGTTTGATCCACATTTTTTTTTTAAATTTCTTAATTCTTGGGTGTTTGGAGCATATTTCAACTCATGAGCAGCAGGCTTTTCTTCATTTATTCATAGCTTCTCTCAGTAAAATTCTGTGGTCTAATTTGAACATCACGGCCAAAACTTGTAACATATCTACTCCATTTGCTCTTAATTCAGTCCTTCAACAATCAGATCTGGAGCTTTCTGCAATTATGTGACTCCCCATGGAGATGCTCTACAAAGTTCCACCAACATTTTTTTTTGCAAATTTAAGCAGAGGTTTGATATATTTTTTAAAAAAATTAATATCTTTTAATTACTTCCAATTACGTTGCTGGAACCGTAGATGTCTCTGACACATATTTTGGGTTTTCAGGTTTTAAAATACGCTTATTTGCTGCTGTGAGAGGCACAAAGCCCTCAAACCACACGAGGTTCCCTCACCTGTGCACCAGCTGCTTGCGGCTCACACAGATTGCGGTCTCGTAGTCGTGGGTGACACACACCTTGTGTGGGCTGCACTTCACCTTCAGGCAGGGATCCTTGGAGGGATCGAGGGCTGTAAAACACCAAACAGGTCGAAAAAGAAAGTGAGAAATGCACACAAAGGTCTCTCCCGGCTGAGGGATGACAGCTGTTAGAACGGACACTCCCCCGTCTGAGCGAATAAAGACTTTGCCATTTTATGGTATGTGCTGCTGCTTTCAGACTGCACGTGAAATAGGGATGTTTTCTATTGGAGAAAGATGTAAAAAGACAGATGAAGAGCTTAAAGACTGACTATTGAACAATAATCTAACTTGCATTCCCATTAATATTAGACATGAAACTTCAGGATGAAATTCTGGTTTAACCTCCTATATCATGCTGTTTATCTCATAGAAAAGTTATGATGGGATAAAATATACTCACAAATAACAAAATGACTGGTATTTTAGAAGCTAACTAATAACTAACATATTGCAGAGCGCTAATAAATTTAATTTCACAGATGCTGCATAACAGGCATATTATTTTGCAGAAATTATTTTTTCGTTTTTACAGAGAAGCCTCTCCTGTATTTAAAATGCTTGAGCAGAAGAGCAGTAATAACAATAAAATAATCCTGGGCTTTCATACAACAACTTGCATCACCAGCACTACTGTTGGAGGTTGGATTAGAGAGCATGACGTGTCTCAGAGCAAATATGCCCAAGCTGTTGTCCCATTTGAAAGGTATCTCTCTAAATTCATTCTCTTACAAAAGGATGTTCTGAAGATCAAGCAGTAAGACACTACGTGCCATGATGAATTACAAATGTTCAAAGCATGGTTAAGTGAATACTTTCAGAAGAAGGGAAGTCTCAGCCACACTGAGAAATTTCAAGAAGCGATTTTTAGAGAAGCTCTTTTGGGACATTCTTTTGCCATGGATTTGACTTTCTGTTCCTCTTCAGTATGTCTTCAAATCCCATTTTACCTCTCCCATCCTTCCCCATATCGCTCTTGGTTGCATTTTGGGGACTGTATAGAGCTCCTACTGCACATTGTGACAGCTGTGCCTCCCTCTTTCACTGAACGCCCAGAGAAACTTTTCAAAGGAGGCTGTTTGAGGTACAAGAATTGTCAGTTTGCTCTGTACCAAATTTCTTGGAGAGCAAACGCATTTCCAACAGGCAGAGGATTCTTCTGTGTTCCTGCAGGTCTTAAGAGCTGCAGCTGTTCTGTGCTGGGTTAAACAGCCACAGCTACAAGCTCCTGCCACATTGACACCCATTACACATTCGGGACGGGCAATTGAGCTTCACTAGTGCATATGTATTTACTGGAATGCCTTTGGTGCAAGACGGGGGGTGGAAATCGTAAAAACAAAGCAAAAGTGCTAAAAGCTTTTCCTTTTAAAGCCATTAAAAGTGATCGAAGAGGTGAAATGAGCAGGGAAGGAGAAAAGACCATCTGTTTCCTGCACCATAAACAACAAGACATCAACATTTAATGCGTTAGGAAAACATATGGGCAGGTTAGAGGGGACAGGGTCTGTCCCAGTGGAACCACCAAAGGCTGACATGGCTCTTCAGGGAGGTTTTGCTGTTGCCTTTTGGTGTCTTTTTTAAGTCAGGCAGATGAGAAGTATCCCATTCCCTGCCCTTTGCATTCCCAGAACGCTAGGAGTGAGATACACCCTCTTAATCCTCTTTACTCTCCCTGGAGACTGAGTTAGAGACCGGGGCAGATCTTTAACAGGGATTGAGAAGGCAAGGCACAGTTTCCTTAGTTATCTGCCTACCTAGACATTCTTAAACTGCAAAAGAGAGTGAAACACTCTCCTTCTGCAAAGCCTTTGGAGGGTGAGCACCATCAGAGTGTGCAGGGTCAGCAGATCGTAGCTTTAAGGGGCTGAGATAATTCAAAGGTCGTTCCCACACCCCAAACTTAACGAGCAGAACTTGTGCTGGCCTGCAGCTGGCCTTGCTCTGCTGCTGGAGCACAGGCACGTTGTCTGCTTTTGCTGGTGGCACATCCTCGAGGCAAAATGCTGCCTCGACAAAAATCACTGTGCAAACTGGCTCAGAGCCCAGGGCTGAGAGCTGCCAACAGCACTGGGCTGCTGGAGAGCACACTCTGGCCTTGTGCTTAGGTTTTCCCTCAGCCAAAACTAAGTTGTGATGTGGGTTTAGCCTTGAGAGTCAACCCTGGTTTGGCAGGAACAAGAGAAGCAAAATTTTGGACCACATGGTCTATGTGGCATCATGCACAGTTAAAATATTAACAATTTTTCCTAGTAAAATTTCCTCTAATTGGAGAATTTTACCCACTTCAGGAACTATTTAGGTTTTCTAAGGCAGTGAAAATGCACACAGGTCTGAAGTAGCATCACAGTCTACATTACTAGTAAAAGAAACACAGCTTTCAAATATTTTGCAATTTAAAATTTGCCTATCAAAAAAAAAAATACATATGAATATAGTTGAATAGTTAGAAGAAAAGCAACAGGAAAAAAAATATGGTTGGAAATCCCAGTCATCATTCCCTTACAAATCAGGCCCAAACCTCAGTGTCTTGCTTCCAAAAATTGAAAAAAATAATAATGTTGACAATAATAAATAAAGCTTTTCCCCACCTGTCCATTGGATTAATTATTTCTTTTATGGGGGAAAAGCTCATGAAAATCCTTACATGGAACAGACAATAGAAGTACCAATTATTATTCATTACAAACAGCCCTTACATAGAGTTCAAACCAGTAGCAGGAAGTTTATAAAATACAAGCAAAACTTCTTTTTAGAAAACAGCAGAAAAACTCACCATGTGAACTATCATTTCCTGAGATTTTTGTCCACTTATGCAGAATGTATGATACATGGGAACAGAAAAGTTCCAAGTGGGGCTTTATGTGTCTGCAAAGTTCCCCAACACGTTCAATACGTTTGGAAGGTTGTTCCACTGCTAAGCAACACAAGCCCTAAGGAGGGCTCATAATAAGAAACAATTTCTGAAATATGCTAATCAAAGATCATGCTTTGTTAATCAGATTTCTCCATGACTGGGAGCAGATGCTCATCACTGGCAGGAGAACACACCCTTGGGAATAAGATGAAACATAACAACTGTATTTGTCATTACAGTTTTTTTGTCCTAAAGCAACGAGGAGGAAATCTTTTGCAAATGAAGAGCTAAAAGTAAAGATAAATAAATAAAGTGGGGAGATGATGTTATTTTATCAGCTTGAAAGGAAAGCTACAGCCACCCCTTTCTGTGTCGAGGAGTCTGCACTCGGGTCTGTCTGCACAGTAGGAGCAAAACTACCTTAAGCCTGGCTTTGAGATGTGAACATTTTCCCACTTTTTCTTTAAGGTGAGTCTGAAGATAAAACTAATGGTCAGTCAGTCTCACCTGACAGTGGCTGAGGATTCATCCTAAATTTTTGTAAGGGGATACACATCCAGTCAGTATTGGAATTCAGGGTTTCACATGAACACAAATTCTTCGATGAAAACCCATTTCAGTCACCTTGCCTATCATTTTGGGAGCCCAGGCTTCATAGTTTCCTCTTCTGAGCATTTCCCATATTCAAATCCCTGCACACTTGGTCTCCAAGGGAAGTGTCCATCCCAGGAGGCAGCTGGCTGAAATACAGCACTGCCCATCTTTCAGTGTAATCGTTTTCAGAAGCTTTTTGTCCTGGGAAAATTTAGGATGTCTGGCTTTTCATCTTGGCTCAGAAATCTCCCTCTTCCTCCCTTCACACCCAGAGGTTTCTGCTGCTGACATTTGCTTTCTGCCCAGCTGTCCTGGTACTCAGAGCTGCGAAGTCTCTTCCTGTCTGACAAGTGAAGAAGTGTTTAGATGGGTTAAAGTTTCTGCTTCATTGGTCACAGCATTTTTGGAAGAAAATTGTACTCTGCAGGTCAGCTGATTGCACTGCAAAGGGAAAGGCTCCCCTATATACACAGTGACCCAAAACCTGTGCTTGACCCATTTATATAAAATAGAGGTGCAGCATCACAATTCCTGTTGTTGAGACAAAAGACTTGCATTCCTTCTTTTCTTTTTTTTCCCCCTCTAGCTTTTATTATGCAGAGCAACCTGAATTCTCTCTTAAAACTATAAATCTTCTATGGTTATCTCAGAGAGAGAGCAGAATAATTGGTAGATATAAACACCAGGGACTGTACCAGCCTGCTAACAACCTCATAATGGCATGTTGACATTGCTTTCCAGTACCAGAAGGACTCTAGACACCAACTGCATCCCAAATCCCTTTCCCTCCCAGCTCCACCCAGCAGACCAGAGAACTTTCCCTTATGAACTGAGCACACTTTCCTCTCCCCTCCTTGCACCGTTCACCAGAGGCTGTGGGTTTGCAATATAAATCAGTGTTGCACAAAGACCTACCAGCAGCGTTTGAGATACTTTTCTATTAAATTTCATGTTTTTATTTATTACCACGCTATAAAAGAAGACTTATGACTTGCAGGAAAATCTTAGTTCAGTCAATGGCAGCACAGGGAGGAGTTGCTCTCTAAGCCTGTGGCTCCACATGCTGTGGCAGTGGGTCACTGTGTTAATCACAACACAGGGAATTTACTTTTCACACATTTGACTTTAAAAGGGTGATAACAAATAAATACTTTCAGTGTCTCACGGCAATGGATGTGTAATCCTGCAGAAACTGTACAACTAGTTCACGACAAGATTTATGAGCTTGATTCTGTTTTTATGACCATTCCTTAGGGGAAAGGGAGTAATTTCAAAGTGTGCCTGTTTAGTGGAGCTGAAATGAACTGCACAATCAAAAAGAGACGGCATTATGTAAATATTAGGTTTTCTGTTCCCAAAATTGCCTGCCAATAAGTACTATGATCACTCAGTGACAAAAATAATGCAATGTCAAGAGCACTTGCTTTTATTCAATCCCCTTGGATCTGTTCTGACTGTATGAGAAAGGAAGAACATCTGTTGGGAAAGGTATGATGAACTGGAAAATGAGACCTGCTCTCTTCAATGAAAAGGTCCCAGGGTATATTTTAATACAAAAGAGGTCGATAATAAAACTCAGTCTCTCAAATAAACGATGCATTACATTATAGGTGTGCATTTCAGTATGGTTACACGTTACTTGATTCCAGCTACACTCCACGAGCAGGCACGAGAAGGAAAGCACAATTCCTGGCTGCAGAAGCCAGGAAATGGGCAGGAATAGGAAAGGCAGGAATGGGAAAGCTGCAGACACAAGCAGGTCTGGGCAGAAGGCTCTGACTTTCGCCTGGCTTCCCCCCCACCCAGCATGAAGCTCAGATGGCATCTTAGGTCAAACTTCAGACCCAAGAGGGAAGGTCTCAAATCAGCATCTTGTCTCCACTTGCAGCACAGTGACAACCAAAAAGAAAAGTGTGACTGAGGCAACTGAGTGGTGGAGTTTTACTACACACTTGCATGAAAACCCTGGCGTGGCAAATGTCTAAGAAGCCATTAAGCAGCTTAAACATGTGTCAGGAAAAATCCCTACAAGCTTTGCTCTTGATTTTTGCTGGGGAAAGGGCATGTTCTCAACGCATGATGGCTAAAACCAGCTTTGCCTTTAACATTTCGGTTGTTCCAAGCACACCACAGGCTTCCCACCAGAGTCAGAGCTTCTACAGCTCTAAAGTACGTGAGGAATTGATGCTGTTTTTCCCAAGGTGAACATGGTCATACATATTCAGTTAAAGAGCACTCAGGTGAGCACTGCTCTGCTTCTCCTGGAACACATGAGAAGTTCCCAGTGCTCCAGTGGAAAACTTCAACCAACCCATGTGCTGAGGTTAGACTGTCACAGACCCAAGTGCAGTGGGTCTACTCCATCCCCTTGTATGAACAAGACACTCCAGTAAGCCTGGGATGGACTTCCAGGCTTTTATAGCCATTGGGAAGGCCCAGTGTTCTGTGTTGGAGCTGAATGTTAACATTTGTTCTCAGAGCTGATATTGTTAATAACTCTGGTTTTACAAAGAGTTATTTAATAACAGATTACAAGGACCACCTCCCATATAAAAGTAAATAATCACCACTGTTTTTTATCCTGCTTCTGCAAATCTTGGCATAAGTCATTCTGCTTCATTAGGGAGAAAATTGGTGTTAACCCTTCCCCAAGTTTAGGGGAGAGCATGTCTTCCATTCAGCTCAGATATGTCAGTCTCTCTGTCTCTCCTCAGAGCAGTTTGCATACAGAAATCAATTCAGCTGAAAATTAATTACTGTAAGCCTGAATGTTTCAAACATGTATGTGAATTATTTTCAATAAATGGAATTTCTCAAGGCAGTTAAGCAGTGACATCTCAAACTGTCAGCATTTGTTCCATCACTGCATAGTATTTTTGTATAGCTTTTTTGTACAGCTTTTCTTTGGAGCACTCCAACATCTGAGTGGCTGGAGATGCTGATACAGTGCCACAGAAACATCTATTTTAATTTTTACAGGCACTTTCAAAAATCACTTCTTATAACTGACATATAATTGCTTTTGACATTGCTGAGGGCCATCCAAGGCAGAAGATGCTTCAAAGGACTCTACAGATTTCCTTTCTGAAGCAAAGGATAAGAACCCGAGTATTTAAATTAATGTCCTTGACGAATCTACAGAAATCCAATGCAGTGAAAAAAACGGGGAAGAAAAGAAAAATAAGATAGGACTGTAAGTTGGGAAATGTGCTTCCACTGGTGGATGTGATAATCAGTCACAACCCTCAGTGCAGGTGCCCTTTTCACAAAGAACTTTTCACTCCTGCCTGCAAGGCAAAGGTTCATCCAACATGCAAGTGTGGCTCACTCGCACAGTTCAGTGGAGTGTGATCTGGCACCAGTGCCACGATGCTCCTCTCAATTCCAAGCACTTCCACTCTGGGATAATTTGTGCTTGCACATGTCGTACCCTCGGGGTGCTTTTCTGCATATCCCGCTCAGCTGAAAGCAAAACAGACTTAAAAAAACCCAACAGAAGGACATTGCTCAGATGTTCCATTCAATTATTAATTCCAGGAAGCAGTGGGGTATAAAAATTACCCCATTCTCTGGGACTCAGAGGGCTTTGCCATGTGTTTAATGACAGCAGCTCTGCAGTCCCCAAAACCCCTGGGGTGATCCAGCTTCAAGTTCCTGGGATGCAAGTGAGAGCTTGAAAAACTCCTCTAATTTTGAGTTGGTGGAATGTGAGGAAATGCTGAAACCTCTCCTTCTGCCTCTCAGGGAGGACCCAGGTCTGCAGGATCTCTCCTAACAGAGCTAAACCAGGCTCAGCCCTCTGCTGAGGGCAGTCTCTAACCCAAACACCAACAGCTCTCCAGCCTTTCTCTGCTCTGCCCAGGCAGGCTGGGAGAGCCCCTGCTGCCCCCAGCCCCTGCCCCTGGGCTGCCTCCAAGCCCTGCCATCCCTCTTCTGGAATGACACACGCTCCCTCAGACTTCCAGGTTCAATTCTCCGAAGGAAAAGAGAGAGAAAGACTTGGGGCTCTGCACTGGTTGGCTGATAACAGCTTGGGAGATGATTCTAAGGCAGATTTTAGCTGAGGCTGCATTTTGCATATCTGTGATTGAACGTGGGGCCTGTGACACCACCTGCTCTCCTTAAAACTCCAGATCCCAGTGCCAGAACAGAACTTTGTGTTTCTCTCCAAATCCCAGAAAGATTTTAATCTGTCTGCTGCTGGGAAAATACTGAAAATATAAACTACAAAGATTTAAAAATATCTAGGCCACGCAAAACACTCCAAATCATCATAAATAAAAAAAAAATAGAAAATATATAAAAGATAACATTGAGATTTCTTTATGCTTGGACTTGACAATCCTATGGTGAGTTTGAAACGCTGGATATAATTTTTCCTGTGAACTGACCTAGACTAGGCTTTCTGTTACAGAATTATCATTTATTTAGTGGGATTTCATTTAATACAAATTACTTTACTCTGAGGCCAATGAAAACAAACAACGTTATGCCTTCTTCTGAAAATAATATTTTAAATTATTCATGCATAATTAAAGATATACCTTTCCCATTTCAGATTAATGCAAACATATATTTTGATTTGCTTGGAGAGAAGTCACATGGTATGCAGTGAAACACTTTTGGAATGGTTCTGAAGCTGCTATAATTTATAATTTAACTGAAGCAGCAATGTAATGGGAAAAAAATTACTGTGATTTAATTCAGAGAGCCAGCTCATATGATACTGAACCCTTTTCCAACTTTGATTAAAAGCTATAATGAAGTGTAACACTGTGAAATACGAGTAGAAAAAATAAAATTGAAACAATATGGAACTCCTCTGTATTTTTCACAGAGAAAAATCTCTTACCAATCAAATTTTGTTATTCTTCAGTAGATATTTTTAGCCATTAAATCTCATTGCAAAACATGAACAGCACACATATCTTTTAATGCGTATTTTTAGAGGTAATGCAGAAGAAAAAAGGCATCACTCTTAGCACCGATTCCATCAGCAAATAGTGAAAAACAAGGACCAAAGGCCCGGTTTTACAAATCAGTATTTCAGTATTTCGATCTGCATAATTAAAACTCCCTTCTAACACAGCACTGGAGCTAAGCAAGCAATAAAAATGCTGGCTGTGAGTTCTCTGCCAGGCTGACGAGGTGGCTCTGTTTGTCCCCAGCCTGAATGTCCTGGTTGTTCCAGCCACAGCAGTTCCAGACCCCCCTGCCCGTCCCTGAGCTCGGGTTTAAATGTTCCACCAGAAAAGACACCCAGCTCTGCAAGTGGGAAAAACTCCACTTCTGCCAGTAAGTTCCTGTGCTTGTTTGCAAGCATAAATGAAGCAGATTTTGGATCCAAACATTATCAGCTACTGCACATAAAATACATAAGCTTGGCCCTGGAAGTGTTCAAGGCCAGGCTGGACTTGGAGCAACCTGGTTTAGTGGAAGGTGTCCCTGCCTGGGGCAAGGGGTCGGAACTGGATGATCTTTAAGGTCCCTCCCAACCTAAACCACTCTGTGTTTCTATGATTTTATACTTAATCAATAAGGTAGAACACTGATAACATTCTCTGAACAATATGTCAGGGATGAATTCCCAACTTTACACTTTTTCTTAGAGTTCTTGGCATCTCAGTGCACGGGCAGTCGCTGTCCTGGTCAATGGGTCAGGAAGGAAAAGACACTCTTACATTGGCTTCTTGTTCTATCCTTGCCTTTTTCATCCCTTGGGATCAGGGAGTTAGTCACTCTATGCCTCACTATCTTCCCCAGCATTTAAAACAGGGATAGCAACACTCACTGCCTAGAAATCACCCTGGGACTCCTGGGAGGCAGAACAGAACACGAGCAAAGGACCCCATGAATTACTTGTAATGAAATGACTTCAACACAGCTAAATTCTGCAGAACTAAGAGCCATTTCATGTTCATTTATGGCAGCCTGATTGTCTCCATGGAAACGTGGGCAAAACACTTCATTTTCCACATCAACAGAGGAAGATTTGTTTCCATATTACATTAGTTTTAGTGCGCACTGAGCAAAACAAACACAGAAATAAAAGGCTCTTTGAAGAGTGATTTCATTAGGGAAGGAGCAGTTCCAGTCCCATCACATGGGAGCAGCTCCTGTCAACCTGATACCACTGTGGAAAACCCTACAAGATGGGCAGGAACACCTCTGGATCAGGGATGAAAGGGAAAAATCACAGATTTGTATTTTTACAGGTAAAGAACTTATTGTTAGAAGAAACCACTAGGATTATAGAGTTATGGGGATTTTAGCCATGAGACATGATCAAAAATAGCCCAACAGAACGAGATGCTGCAGCACAGGCCTTGTACTTAATCTAGAAACAGGAACACATCAGAAGTGTAAATTAGCTGGGGGCTGACTGGTGTAATAGATTGTTGCCTAATGGAATTTTCATTGCTTTTGAGAGGAATTACCTAAGCAGGAAAAGATGAAGCTCCTCTATGGATAATCAATTAGTCATATAATTGATATCTGGAAGAGGCTTAAATGGGAAATAAATGAAAGGACAAATGCCCAGCCTGCATGGTTCTAAAGTATAGTAAATACAAATACAACAAAGAGAATTCCTTCTTCTAGCTGGAGCTTAACAGTGCTGGGAAAACCAGGGAGGATCTAATACCATTCCTCACTCCACAGTGCAAGAGAGAAGGTATAGTGTGAAACAAATAAGGATGAAAATTCATAAATTACAAAATCATTTTGTAAAAATTAACTCCACTCTGCTGGAATCGACCAGTAATTGCTGGAATTGGGTCAAAGGCAGAAATTTTGAGGTTGGGAGTTTCTAAACAGTAGGAAATCAGTGACTTTTCTGCACAGAATGAGATGAAAGGGTAAAATTAGCAGCTCACCTCGGGAGTGGAGAGCAGATTGTCAAATGGGCTGGAAGACAGAAAGTGGTCACGAGGAAGGGCATTAGCACTGCAATTCAGAAGTGTCTGGTGGTTGGACTGCCCTGAAAATATGAAGTTATAGGACTTGTACCACACTACAGAACACACATACAGAAGGAAAAAGCCAACACTGAGCTCTTTCTACAGGTTTTTCTTTTCTTGCTACACTTCAGTTGCTGGAATCTCACAATCTGGTTTTTAATTCACGCAGCCTTCAGTTCCTCTCTCGGTTTTGAGACCTCAAAATTAATTTTTAACAACAAAAGATCACCTCTACAGAGCTGCTGTTAATCAAAGTTGTCTTTGTGTAGTTCTCTGGCAAATGCCACAATTCTGTTCTCATTAATGCACTGCAGGGCATCTCGATGTGTCTTTTGATAAGTGATTGGTAATAATTTTTAAACACACAAAGCCAATGTTTAGAAGGCTCTAAATAGATTCACAGTTTAATTAAAATGCTTTATGTTTCTCAAAAAATAGGCATGGATGAAGATATCATCTGACATCTCTTGCCAACATTTAGCCAAAGGAATTCTGAAAGAAGATCCTTTATGAAGAATTAAAGTTTGAACAGTTCCTTATGGATACTTGAGTAACTGTGTGGAATAACTAAAATGTTGTTTTGTCCTTTTCCCACAGAGAAAGAGCTGAAGCTGCCTCAGGCAATACAACAGCAAACTCTGTCACCTGGCACTCAGCAGGGGAGCTAAAATCGACTTCTACAACAGAGGAACAACTGTTCATGAGAGAATTGCTTGATTCCTGGAACACCCGGGCAAGAAATGCCTTGAAAAAGGAGTGAGATCCCTGAGTTACGAAGTCAGACTGAATTATTCAGGGTTCCTGATGTACATGTTACTTTTTTATTAGAACAAAGATGAAACATGGAGTGCTAATAAAAAGGAGCCGTGTGTGTATCTGTAAAGCTGAATAATTCAAACACAAAGTAACAATGGAACTGGAAACTGCGTTTTACTCTCTTTCAGGGGATATATATTATATTTCCAGAGTCAGCTTGTCTGATCTATCTCTAGACATATCTGGAGCCATTGCCCCAAATGCTTTTTGGATTTCAAACAAGATCCCTGGCAAAAAATGACAGTCAGAAAATAGAACCAGTACAAGGGCGACCTTAGTATTAAGGAGGAAAAAACATTTCCATTCATATAAATGTGCTGTGACGTTGAGAAAACGGAAATTTTATTGCAGCACGATTTATCCATTCCACTGCTGCTTCTGCAGAATGGATTTCTATTGGCTTTTAATCAGGAAATTGTCATTTTAATAAGGGTGCATCATCACAAAGAGGTCTTCTCTACTTCCAGAATAGGTTGAAGCAGGATGGACTTCCAATGAGGGGGTATCTGCTCCTTTCTGATTCCTCCTCCCTCCCCTGTTGGGTTTCCACCCCCCTGTGATACTTGGGCTGACACCGAACTGGGAAAACGAGTTCAGCTTGATTTTGCCACGGTCAAACATTAAAATCTGCTCAGACAAAATGTGTTTGTCTGACAGGAATACTGAATTTCCATCTATAATTTGGGCAAGATAATTTTCCAGCTGATTTCACAGCACTTTGCAGGATAGAGATGCTGCCAGAAAGCCTAACTGGAAATTTTCACCCGCTCTAAGTCACGCCGGAGCAGACTGCAGACAATCTGAACATGTCAGGTGTGCAGGAGACAAAAAAAACTAACCAAGAGCTTCATGTTCTGTGCTCTGACCCTTTTTCAACACTTGGGATGTTAAAGTAACTGTCTTTACTGAGATTCAGAGGTGGGGAGCAGCTGTAAGAACTTGTAAGCCTGAGCAGCAAAGTTCTATCCAATCAACTCTATCACAGGCTTTAGCAAGAAACACTGTCCCAGCAGCTTCTCCTGCTGCCACAGAGGCAACCTCAGTGCTCAGTACCATGAAGTTCATCAACAACAGAGTAAAAATGTAATTCTGCCCCACAACTCCTGAGAGCCTTTATGTTACGTGTCTCAGTTTGGAAGCAGGGAGTCTGTGTTTCAGTTCAAGGTGTTTGATTCAGACACTCATTTTAACCATCCTTTGTTTTTTCACAGACAGTACATGTGGAGAAAAAAAAGATGAAGCCATTAGAAAAATATAATTAAAGAAATATCAGTATCTTGGTGTATTATTCCATGTGTTTGGTACAAATGAGCTATGAGGAAATATCACAAGAACTCACATTAAACTACAGTAACAGCCTTTGTACTAATGTGCAAGACTTAATGAGGGAATTCCTTTCTCTCTTCCTCACACAGTATCAATTTCATGCCCTATAGGTTTTTAAATGGCCCACAAATCTCAGTGATTTGTTTTTTTCCCTCTAAAGGAAGACGACCATAGGAGGGTTCTTAATGTGAGTGGAACAGTCAATAAGAGCCAAGATATTTATTAGGCATAATCAGCTCCCTGAACAGGGCAGGCTCTATGTGGGACATGGCCATCAGTGCATGTGCAGCCTTTACCACTGGCTCTCAGTGTCTGCTGAAGGTGGTTGGTGGCACACTGATGTTAAAATATAAAGACAGATTCTTTTTAAAGGCTTGGCAAACACTTCAGAGCAGCGGGTGTCAAAGTGCCAAGTCACCATTTCAGAAGAAACGTCCTCCTTCCCGTGGATTCTCTCAGTAACTCCTCCCTAAAGTTTCCCATCCAGCTAATTAATTGAGCAGCCTCCCCGGGCTGCAGGATGATTTGAAACTCAGCATGTTCTCCTGCTGGTAATTTGTTACTGTGTCTAAATTTCACATCACTTAACTATGTTTTCAGGTCGATTTCTGGATCATTTGGTTGTAGAACAAAACAGGACAAAGCCAAAAGGCCACGACTAAAAGGCTTTCTGACCCTTCTTATTGACTTGAAGCCTGAGAAAGCAAACAAATGAAGAAGAAATTCAGCAGGCTCATGATATAAATACAGAGAAGTGAAGTGTATTTTTACAGGCAGTGGACTGTCATGATTGTATAGTGAAATAAAATGAACATATAGTTGCTCCTTTCTGTGAGTAATCTGAAATAAGTTATTCATTGCACTTGAAACCCCTGAGTGTTACAGATGTAGTGCTGACCCTTTAAAATGCTGTTTACCCACAACTTCCTCTGCTGGCATTCACTGGCAATTAAAAATTGCTATAGAAATGTCAGTGTCCACAAAGAGCCATTATGGGCATGGGAATTGTTAAGTGACTCTATCAGAGATGTGCAAGTTTACAAATGGCCTTATTTGTGCAGACACTTATCCTTTAATGATGAAACACCAGATATTATCATAGACTACTGGAAACTTTGCTTTCTTTGGGATCAGGAGTTCACTTTCTCCCTTTAAATGGGCTTTGTTAAACGACTCACAAGATAGAACCAACAGGAAAGTAGGGAAATGCAAGGCTTATCTTGGTCAGTGGGAGGATTAAAACCCTTTACTGCTGACACATATGAGAAGAAAATGCACAAAAAAAAAGAGAAACAAATGGAAATATAACAACAGTAGACACAGACATTCTTGGCACCATGGAAAAGCTGATAGCTGGGCCATACATATTACTGCTCCTACTGTGTTTTAAAAGAGAAAAGGGAAACCAAACAGTAGGGACAGATTGGGTCTATGACCCCATCTCTGTATGCTGTTATGGTGCCAATATCATTGTCTCTCATGCTTGATAGAGCTGTCAGAGAGAGGAGACTGGAACAGCTACAATCTTTCATTCCCATTTAATGAATAATTCACGTCTCTGTTATTTGCTTGAACTGCTGAATGCTGGGCCTCACAACCAGATAATTAGCTAATGAAGAATAGGGGATTTGGTGCATGCTTCACTTTCCAGTTTCTCCAAATTAATGTAAAGATGACAATGTGCATTCATACACACAAGCAATGTAGGAAGGAGAAATCCTAAAAGCATCCCATAACTACTAACATCTTGATAATGCACATAGCTTCAAAATGATGTTAGAATTTGTCCAACACTACGTTTGTGGTACATATATTTGCCATAGAGCACACACCATTGTACTGCCTGATCTGAAATGATGCCACATGTTCCTGCAGCTGAAATTGGAGTTGGAGAAATCCCCAACTGACAATGCCTCCTGCCAGAATGGAAGCTTTGGGCCCTCCCCAAGAAGATGATCAACTGGAAGGCACTTTATTACATTAGGTTACACATTTAATCAGTGACATTATCCATCAACACTTACAAGCTTCTAGACTCCTCCTTCTATTTCTTTGAGATTTAGTGTGCCCATTATCCACTGTCCTGGGTCAGACCATAAGAACACACAAATGCACAGCACAGGCTCAGATTTAGTGGGAAAAGATAGAAAGTCCCTAAGGGAGTGTTGCTGCCCCTTAGTGACATCTCAAGCTGCGCCCACACTCCCATGTCAAGTTTCTTCCTCTCCAGCACCATGAATTTCCCAAATCTAGTATAAAACCAGATTGTAACACTTGTAATTTTATTAGAAAGGCAAGTGTGCTGCCAGTATTTTGGTAACATTTGAAAGAAGTATTCAAGACATAATTTGTCCACCACAGAGAGAGGGAGCAGGGCATGAGCCCATCTGTCTTCTGCCTGAACCTGGTCCAGGCTTTGCTGGGGGTACACTGGGGATCTGGCTTAAATGGGCTGGCAAGAGAAGGAAACAAATGAGGAACAGTTAATGAAGCAGAATGTGAGTGAGCATCAGCCAGTGTGATAGCCTGTGATGACTCTGAAATAAAGATATGTGCTCTTCTTGGAGGAATTACAGACTCCTGAGGCAAATCTTCAGCAGAGAACGCCTACGTGAAGAGCCCCCAGGGAGCACTTAATGTTATGTGAAGAACAGAAGGCTCCATGTACTGGTAACTGTGCATCTTTCAGTGGGAAAAAAACAGACCTAAAAAATACCAATTAACTAAAGCCCTTGGAAATGCATGAGAGAGAGAGAGAGAGAGAGAGAGAGAGAGAGAGAAGCACCAAGAGACAAAAGTACCAGAGATTCTTTTTGACTGTTGCATTTTCTGTGGGCCCCAGGTCCAGTAACCAAGGCCAGTATTTTAAGTGGTGATGAACACAAGCTGAATTTAGCACAAGGCAGGGACCAGCTACTATGTGTTCAACTCAAGCTCTTATCCAAAGTGTCTGGCTGAATGCCTGCTTTGAGAAATCTGTGGTATGGAGAGGTATGACCCACAGCTTCTCTGTGCAGGGATGCTAATGGTGGTGGGAACTGCCATCTCAGTAACACACCTTCACACTAAAGCATTTTCCTAATAGCTGAGGCAATTTGAAGCACTTGGTGTTTATTTCATGTGTGCCATCCCTTAATACATTCTGTTCCACATTTCCTTACAGCCCATGTAATTCAAAGGGACAAAACACAAAAGTGTAAGTTGCTCCATTTGAGAGACCAAAACAGGAAATGAAAACATATCACTTAAATCTGACTCGCTCACACTTCCATTTAAGTCTAAAAAAATCAAAAATTCTCCAGTGTTTGACAACTACCAGTTGGGAAATTATATTGATGTGGAAATGTCAAGACATAAACATACCAGGTTGGAAACCATCTCATTTAGCATTAGATTCCCACACTGCAGGCATCTAAAACCCAACAATTCCTCTGCCTTGGTTTTTGACAGCTATCTGAATATGAGATGAATTACACCCCAGAGTATCTATTTGTCTGTATCCATGAGAAGCAGAATCCAGACAATCAGATCCATAGTAACAGACACCCAAATGCAGACAGATGAATCCCTGCTGCTGTGATGATACACCCTAATGAGATTGCAATAATCCACAGAGGAAAAAAATGAGACAGCTTTGGCAAGGCCCTACATTACTGAGGTGCTGCTATTAAAAATATTTAATTACTAACAACACTACCATGAAAAAGAAGGCAACTAGAGGGATTCTCACACAATTTACTTGTGAAGAATTCACAAAATCAGTCTTTCGGATGTTTAATCTGGGCAATATTTAAAGTGTTTTCTTTAGATAAGGATAAAGAGAGGAGTATCTTCTGTTACTCATCAAAAAAGTTCAAAAAGCACTCATGATTTGAATTTAGTCAGCAAATATATCAACAGGTACCATAAGTACTTATGAAAGAGGCCCTGTGTGCTCAGCCCTGTACTTCAAATCAAGGACCTGTCCTCACATATCTTTGGAATGTTGAGGTTTAAAAGCCTGGTAAGCAGGATTAGGGGTTCCCTGTTTAGACTATATTAGTTACAGTGACTTTGTTAACCTGAGCTTTTATGCTTCAGTTATCTCTCAGAACTGGGAGCTCGTTCTGGTAGATACAGCCTAACACTATTAGCACCTTAGGAAGATTTTAAATTTCTTTAGTAATCCTTCAAGAACCTTATAAAATTGCAGTAGCTGCACTTTAGCCTGTGGGGGAAATGAAAGCAAGAGGTTTATCAGTCTTAGGCAAAGAAATATGGAAGAAAATTAAAAAGGCAGAGCTAGGCAGAGAATTCAAGTATCTCTGGCTGCCAGTTCTGTGCCAGTTCACTGAAATGTGTTTCTCTGTCATCATGAATTGTATTCTGCACTCTGCATTTGCAAAAGCTGGAAGCTTCTGGATGCAACCGCAGGTGAGAAAGACCTCAGTTACCAGGAGTGGCCTCTACTGGCTGGCTGAAGGATGGGTCCTGACAGGATTAAAGAGGGGATTATTTTATTTGTGCTGTAGACAAGAAAAATCCCTGTATATTCATAGAAATGTGAATAGAGCCCTGAATGTGACATGGTAAATCTTGGAGGAGAAGCAGGCTACACTCCTCATCTCAGAGCTCCTGTTGATCCCTGGCAGGGAGGGACTGGGAGGCAATTCCAGAGCTCTGCCAGCCGAGTGAGGAACAGGGTGGTGCTGCCAGAGCCAGGCTGCTCTGGGGCTGGGCAGCCAGAACAACCTCCTGCAGCTGCAAAGTTGGGGGGATTTGGGGACAATTTCCCACCTATGCACAGAACTCACAAAAATAACTGAGATCACTTCCATCCACAGCACAGTCCCTACAAAACCAACCAAAAGAACCAGGACCAACAGGTGAAAGAATTAGAATTAACAGGCAAACTAGAATTCACATGGCACTAATAAATCATAGCCAGATTGGAATACAATTAACTTAATGGACATCAGCTACAGGAAGAAATAAAAAGTGCACTGTGTTGTTGATGCCATGAAAAACCCCAATTTGTGCTACTGGAAGTACTGGGATTGGACATGGATTTCACATTTGGGGTGAATGACACACTTCAAAAATACCTGTTGCATACTTGAGAAAACATATTTCCCAGATCTCCAGCTAAAATCAAATTTCGAACTTTCTTCTCTGTCTGTCAAGAAATGCTGAGCCTTTTAAGTAATGATCCCTTCAAAGTGTGCTAGACACAGAAATATTCCTTCCAACTACTCATGAGGCCAGAAATGGATCAGAAGATTTTAAGACTGAGAGAGGCATCCCCATATCCTCCTGCCTAGTGGGAGGCTTTACCCCCAGGAACACCTTCTCAATAAGAAAGTTCATTATTTGCTAGTTATTTCAGTTTAAGAGAGAAAATAATAAAAAAAGATTCATTAATGCTCTGAGTGCTGACTGTATAAATATTCATTCTTTCTTTCTCCTGTTGTCTTTTTATTTATGCACTTGCTTCATGCACTAAGAGCTTTTAAGGGCATGAACAGTCCCCTTTGGGAAAACAAATGGTATAAGCAAAAGGATTTTTAGTTTGTTATACTAATAGCATCAAAAAAATAGGATTACTGCTGAAGGAGATTTGTGGCCCTCCAAGTCCTCCTGGTATTTATGCAAACACTCAGAAGGGCTGTGTTTTTTCCCCTCTGTGGAGGAAATCTTTCACAGCACAGTGAGTTATTCCCAGTGAGGAGATGAAAGAGCTCGTCGAGTCTGGTGGCAAAGCAGGGGCACCTCGAGGAACAGAGAGCACACAGAAGGCAGGTGGGAACAATTTCAAGTCCACTTGAAAATTCCCAAAGCAGTAAGGGGCACGTGTGTTTTTATTTCCCTGGGGAACTGCACCAGAGCTGTCTGATGTGCCCATGGAAAACATCAGTCAGCACAAGGAACACTGGGATTTTCCTGTGGAAGGACTGGTGGCCACCCCAAGAGACACTGATTTTGGGCGGTGCTCAGTACTTGTAGATCTTGCTCTGCCTCAACTCCTCTGCCAAACCTTCCTGCAGATTTATGGAGAATTAAGCAACATGGCTCAACACAAAGGAGTTTCACACTCTGTGTAAAGTTCCCTGCTGCTATATTTGGATTCTGCTCTCCTGCCTCATCCCTGCACTGCTGCACAGTTCCATTCCATCTCCACAGCAATCTGTAACAATCGAGGCTGAAGGGAGGCTATTAGGAAAAGACAAAAGCATCTTGCTTCAGGACTCCCTATAAATGAGAAACATATTCCTAATTTCATATTGGTATTTCATTTATTTTAGGCTTATGAAGGGCCCATATTCTCTAATCATGCAAATGGATGGGATATTTCCCTTTCCATTAAGCTTGGGATGTCACATTTTTCTTCAGTGTTGGGGTAATGGAATTTCTTATTAATTTTTTATACGTTCCACTGCAGATATTTGGCCTTTATTTGTAAATAAATAGAACAATAATTGAGGAGATAATTATAGCTTGTACAGAAAAAAGGCTGCTTAACTATGGGGTTGTCTCTAAATATGCTGGATTCTACCAAAGAAAACCTCAAAATGTTGTAATTGAAAGCCACTGCACCCCTGACAGGCTTTACACTGATAAAAAGGGCACGATAATTAATCACTTGCCTTATTAGAAAGAAATGATTCTTCAAAATGATTAAAAATGACTACAAGAGCTGATAACCTGTTCCCTCCTCAGGAAGGCAGCTTTGTGAATGTAAGAGACAATAACTGCAAATTCTGTCAGCAGTAGAACACAGATGAACTACAAGGGACATGGTAAAGGGCATTGCTAACACCAGGGAAGAGATTATTAAAACACAATATATTCTAAAACCATCTCCTGCTGAATTAAAGGAATGCACTAATAGCATATGTGATTAGCTGGAAGGAAAAGCTCAACAGAAAGCTGAGGCCAAACCCTTTCCTAATTTTGTCTTTCCAATATCATCATGAATTTTGTTCCTTAAACAATGAACCCACAGACTCTAATTATGGACTATTATCTGCTTAATTAATGGTTTATTTGGTTTCAAGATGTACTCCAGTATCCTCCTCATCACCTTGTGCTTTATCTCCATGAACCAGGTTATGCACAGAACCCAAATAAAATTCAAGACATCTGAAAATGGCCAGCTGCCTTGAAATTCTATAGAAAGAAAAATATCTTCAGCAATATAAAAAAACCCAAAAAACTCCCCCAAACCCCCACAACCAAACAAATTCCAAAACCAAACCCCAAACCAAATTTTACTACCTCAAATGAAAACAACAGAATTTTGCTATGACCTGGTGATCCCTTTCTGGTTGGTCATGACTGGTAGGGAAGTTACACACTAAATAGTTGCTTCTCATTGATTCTTATCTTCTCTTGATGAAACAATAGATAAGAAGAAATAGGCTGAATGGGTGCAGGGTGTGTTTGTGGGCCATGGAGGTGGTACAAATGTTTAAATTGATGAGGAAGCTCAAAACCCCCCCCAGCACAGTCACAAAGTGGGCCAGAAGTCTGAAAAGAGGCTCAGCCCTGCAGTGAAGCTGCCCTTAAAACAAAAAACTCTTTTGAATACTTCAGACTAAGGAGAAAATAAACCATTTAAACTGTGGCTTATTTTGGACTCAGTCTGATTAGGGTTATGGCCTCAGACTTTCAGAAGCCAGGGCACTGTGATTCAGCAATGACACTGCTGTGACTGCCTGACAGACCACACAGGCAGACTGGAATCAACCTCTGGCTCTGAAAATGCATCTTCTCAGTGTCTTCCTCTCATGCAACAGGAATATACTTGGGATATTAATGACAGCAAACTACTGCAGCTCCCACTTTTTGCTGACTGTGACTCATTAGCCTTGTCTGCCCACCCCTTCTTTATCTCCTCGTAATTCCTTACTAATTATCTTCTACATCAAAGCTTTTGGGTGGTTCTAATACTGTAAAATCATCTAATGAAGCACCATACTTCAAATTACATTTTATGTAACAGCAGGTTGTCAGATGGATAAAATATGGCAGGAAAAATGCCCAAGTGTTAAGGCACTGGAGCTCGCTGTGTGCTCCCAACCCTGGAGATAACGACCGGAATATTCAGGCACCCAACTTTTCCTGTGACAACCCAAGCATTTCCAAGGGGGGAGTGGGAAGCATGCAAGTGTGAAGGTGGTGGATGGTGCCACAAGTCAGAGTGTTAAGCCTTGATTCAGGGCAGTATGAGAACAGGCATCACAAGGGGAAAGGTGTCTCTCAGATCCTCTTTTTGATTCAGCACCCGAAAGCCTCGGTATCTTTGTGGAGACAGTGTCGTAAGAAATGTGAAGAAATCACAGAAGTGATGGTTCATCAAAGCTGCTCATTCTCTGTAGCCTTTAATATCAAGCTTAGTAACCTCAAATGGACCTCAAACAGGTGGGAAAGCTGCCACCCCTCCTGCCAGCAAAGCTGTGCCACTGTCAGCAGGGCTCCACCTGCCCAAACACGGATCCCGCTGTCTGACAGCACCGGAGAGTCAGTCAGGCACAGGAAAGACAGGGATGACATTAAAGCAGCATCTCTGCTGCCACAGAAGACAAAGGCCCCATTTGCTGTTTCCTCTGTGAGGAAGGTGGTAAACAAACACTGCAGAGAGCTCTCTCAGCACGACAGGGCACCGGCAGCGCAGCACATTTTGCATCACCCTCTACATTGACTTTCCTAAGAGAGGTTCATGATTAAGGCTGCCATCAACATCTTAAGGCAAAAACACAGACAAGGCTTACTGGCACAGCAAGTGGAATTTTCTCCTGGGATGTTCAAACAAGCTTTTCAGGAGTGAAGAAATACCAGTTCACTTATGGTTCCATGAGTACGAGATGCCCTTCTTCAAACATGACACTCGTGCACATAAACACAAGCTCAAACATCAGGAAAAGAGCAATTCTTTCCTCAGTTTCCCACAGTTCAAAACTTTGGCTGATGTAATGTAAAACCACAGACAAGTGCTCTTTTTTTCATGCTGACCCATCCTGTGGCAGCATCACTGCCACAGCAAAGGGATGAAGCCAACAACTTAACGAGGTCCCCGAAGGATTGAACATTTATGCAGACAGAAAAAATGCCTGGAACTGTCATAATTAATCACACAAAGGATTTTAAAGCTTAACTATTTCAAGGCTTCAGCCTATATCTGTGAAAGATCAGGAAAAGAGCTAATGGGGGGATGTGTGCATCCCAAACCACTTAAGGCACATTAAGGATCCATGTCTGCTCTGGCTACAGAAGGTCCTGTTTTCCCTGCAGCATTCCTGCTTGTCCTGCTGCCTGCAGCTGTAGGGAATTTTTCTGGTTCTGAAGGTGGCTTTGAGGTGGCCTTCAAAGGGCAATTGCTGTGTTTGTAGCAAATTCCTGCCTATTTGCTTATTGTCCGGTTTTAACATATTTTTTTTCTGATGCATCTGCCTCAAACCACTGTGAGAAAGGGGACACTGGGCTCTTTTGTGGCACCTAGAAAAGGCATTCCCATTTTTCCTGTGTTGTTTTTTCCCAGCCAGGTATGTGACAGACCTTTGCTGACTTAAAACCCAGCTAAGCTGTGCAGTTGGCTGACTTACTCAAAGGGTGAAACTAAACCTTGCAGACACAGTGAAATAATACAACAATTTCAAGTTACAAGTTTCACTGGGCCTATAGTTATTTATAAGAACAACTGGAGAGGCCAGTAAGAGGTCAAGAGTACACACAGGTGTCAAACATAAATGAAATGGGAAAAGAAGCCCTATCTCTGCAACGTTCAGCCAAGGCCAACAATCACTGCCTCCCATCTGGGCCGAAAATTGAACTGTTATTAGAGATGTGCCAGTGCACTGGCATCTCTCTGTGTTCCTGTGTCACAACTGTGAGCCATTCCATTCCCACCAGCCAGGAATCCAACAAGTGAAGCCCAAGACATGTGTACTGGTTATTTGCAGCCATATGTGTGCTGCAGTCAACCCATCTGGAGCCTGCTCTGCATGCCAGTTATTTTTGGGAGATTGGACTGGAAGTGGGGCCCATTAGATATCCTGAGTTAATTAGTAACATTCTCTTTGCCTTTTATCTTCTCTGCCTTTCATCTGTGGATGTTATGCTACAAGAGATGCTGAGGTACCTTTAGACACAAGCAGTGTTACAGTGGCTTAAATATAATCCCCAAGTAGTTTTAAAACATACTGATATGTGTGTGGGGGGGTCACCTATTCAGCGAAGTTAATAGTGGTAGACAGAGTATTAAAACAAAATAGCTTCTTTAGATGTGCAGATTGGCAGATCAAGGGGATGTAATCACTGAACTAAATCTCTCTGAAAGCTCTGCAGCATCCACATGCTCATTAGAGCACAATATTGCTCCTTATCAAGCCTCTGAGTAATATTTGTAAAAGGAATAAATACAGTTAATGTGAACAGTTGCATGACTTGAATGCCTGGGCAATGCATATGATGGATTTTAAAGATGAAAAAGATATTCCTTTAATTTATCTGAACATTACTGAAACTTGACAACCCGAGAAACTATTACAGATCATTGTTAGGAACAGTTTATTGTATTACTTGTTTGCTCTTAGTGGTTTACAAGGTATATCTAATATTTCTCAAGTAAAAAAAAAAAAGTAATGGGATCTCAGTGTGAAGCCTTAGTCTGATAAAAATCAGAGACAAAGTTATAAGACAGAAGCTTTAGTTAGTGTAGTATTTTAGATAAACTAGAATTCAATAACATGAATTAGCATGGAATTTACTATCATTAAACCATGCCAAAACCCAAATCTCAAAATAAATCACCCCCTTCCCTTAGATTGTCAGGAGCTTTAATATAGGACACTGCAATTACTGCTGTAATACAACTTTTGTTCTTTCACATTGTTGCTTCTGGGTTATCTTGTTGGTGACATGAGAAAAAAAATTCCTTCCCAGTAACTTGCCCATCTTATTCCAAACCCCTTGAAGAGTATGTAACTTTTACATACACATATAAGTGTAGATAGATAGATAGATAGATAGATAGATAGATAGATAGATAGATAGATAGATAGATAGTTAAAAATAGGAAAGAAAAAATGATTGTAACCTCTGGAAGAAAGGGAGGGGACAAATACAGGCAGCACTATTCTACCCCTTCTCTTGCAAAGCACTTGGTAAACTAAGCCACCATCTACTCAATAGAAAATGAAAACCAACTTGGGAGCTATAAACAGAATCCCCAAATATTCAGTAAAACTCACATGCAAATACAGAACCTGTGTAGCCTCTTGGTCACTGACTGAGATCTCCCAGCTACAAACAACATCTGATAATATGAACCCATCATGGCTGGGGAGCTGCTTGGACTCTTCAGAGCCTTTTCAGGTTGTTGGCCACAAGCTCCCTCCCCTCTCAATTCCCCCTCTATTTAGAGAGATGAAAGAAAGACCTCCAAACTTTTTGCACTGGTGTGTTTAGCTGGAAGATCATCTCTCCAATCTCTACTGCAAGAGAAGAGCAAGCAGGATGTGCTTCACACACTGAGAAGAATAAGAAATGAGTTGAGAAGAATTAGAAGTGAGTTGGTGCTTCATCCCCATTGGGATATGCACAAAAGAGAAGCCTGTTGTCCAACCAGCTTCCTAAAATACCAGTGCCATCTCCCACAAGCTGCTGACATTGCTGGGCACTGATTATACCAGAGGCTCAGGACAAGGGGTTTGTCTTTGCAAATAACCTGAAAGGCTGGTACATGAGGTAAAATTGAGTATAAAAGAGAAAAAACCCTACTATTAAAATCTTGAAATGTAGTAATGGCTTCCTGGCCCTAAACTATTTCACGTCTGTCATCCCCCACTTGACCTCTTGCTCCCCAGTACTGCAGGTTCACAGTGATGACTCTTCATCCACCTCAGTGCAAGGACCATCAATTTATTGCACACATGAATAACTCTCTTCCCAAATTGGTTTCTCGCTAAGAGAGGCAATGACAGTAATTCTGCAGTTTTAAAGCATTCTAAGGGCCCAGAGCTGCCAACAACCATTTAGACATGAAGCAGGGTTAAATTTCTTGACACACAGCTAGCACAGCTTCATCAGATACCAGTGGGAAATTCAGTGATAATTGCTGCCCAAGATGACATTTCTTTGTTCACTTGTGAAACTTAAGAAGTGTAAAGATACAAAGCACCGAGAATTTTTAAATAAAAATGCCCACAAACTCATATTTCTATATGCTAAAATATGCACATGTACAGCACAAGATAAGCTCTTCTTTTGGTGACTTACATCATTGTTGGTGTAAGCCTTACCCGTGCCTTTCTCAGGTAGAATGAATTAAGTACTTGTTCCACTCCTAAACCTTTTTAAATATTCTTTGCTCCATTTGCTGGAGAACATTTTCTTTGTTGTGTGATGTGACAAACCAGCTCTAGGATGATGTAATGTTTGACAGCACTGTGCTACCCAAGGACCTACAGCAAAGGACACAGGCTTTGCCCTATTCAAAGATGATGAAATGATGGTCTCAATTACTTTAATTGATTGAGTTTCTCTTTTTAATTCATTAAATTGGGGCAGGTGGATTAATGCCATCTCAGGAACAGGAGGAAAAGATACCTACAACAAAGGAATGCTGTGGTAATTGGCACTTGCAAAAAGGGAAGCAGTGCTTGAAACCTGTTCTGTGACACCGGCAGAGACCTGATCACAGCGGGGAATATAAAAAGCCTCAACTCTCTGTGTTGACTGAGAGTAGCAACAAAAGAGCTCTGAGGGCTCTTGTGAAGGGAGCAGAGGGCTAAACAAGCCTCAACCCTTCGGAGTGTCAGTGGACGTTAAGGGCACTTTGCATCCCCAAGGAGATACTCAGTGCTCCATGGAATCAAAGTCCATAAAAATGTATTAATTATTGTAACATCCAACATTGGCCTGGCTGGTGCTGCTGGAGCTGCAGCCCCTTAGCCTCTGCACACTCCTGCAAATGATGATGTTTAAAGGCCTTGAAACGACACATTATCCTTGACTTCTAGCAAAGAGGAGTTCAAGGACCTGTCCCAACCTGTCACCCCAGGCTCCTCTGCCTCCATATCCACTGGAGTGCTGTGCTGTGTCACTGGAATGACTGTCCTGTCAAACTGGCTTAGCTACAAAAGATTTCACAACTCACCAAGGGCTGTGGCTCGTCGTGTTTGTTGTAATTTTTAAAATAGCTCTCTGAATTTCATTGCCTGCCTTAGTAGAGGCTATTTCTGAGTGTAGCTGTGAAAACAGATGTCTGCAGAGGGGCGTGCTGCAAACCTCGAGTGAAGTGACAAATCAATCTTTTTACAGAGATTCCTGGGGGTATAGAAAACATGACTCTGAGCCAGCAAGGCAATGGCAGCTGCCCAATGAGGACAGGAAAAGGATACAACAAATCACTCACTTTACACCCAGCCAGAGTCCCCCCTGCCCTTGCCTGCCCTGGAGACCTGGTGTGGTTCTGCAAGGGCAGGAGGATACTGGAGTGTTCTGCCTGGAGCTGCACTGCCTGCAGCGGGCTCAGATCAGCTCCACAAAGGGGCACCTTTCCCTGCACATGCAAAATCTGGCTCTAAGCAAGGTGGGAGCCACTGAATTAACAGAACATGTGAAGAGGAGGATCCTAAAACTGTTTTCCAACCCCCCCGTTGATGGTGAAACCCAGTGGTAACGTACCATTACCTGGGAGCTGATGGTGTTCAGTGCCCTACAAGAACTGTTCAGATGGAAAGGAGAGAAGGTGGGAGGCAAAGTGGGAAAAAAAAAAGGGACCAAGAGAGGTAGAATAAGATCAAAGACTTAAGGAAAGGCTTTACTTAGAGAAGTTCTCATAACTAACAATGCAGTGATGTAATTGCTTTTTGGCTCATGGAATCCCATTCCCTCCCAAATGCTTACACAATGCCAAGGGGCTGGAGCCTCCAGAGGTTACCCACATGTACAACAGCTATTTGTGGTATATTCCTAATTAACATAACATTGTTTAAAGCAGATTGAGTTTTTTTTTCCAATTCAAACACAGACTTCAGCCCTGCCAAGAGGTTCTGGCTTAATATATGTAAATTGTCCCAACTGGAACAATAAGCAACTATAATGATATTTAAACCAGAGCAGAGTTTTTTAAAAAAATATAGTCAGAAATATGTCTAGTCCTGCAGATATAGGATTCCTCTAAACTCCAAATGTCATGTAAAGGCTCACTGCAAACTATACACTTACACTGGGGATGTGTGTGGTCTGGAGACCACACTCACAAATACACCACAAAATTGGCCCCAAAAGGGTCTTACCAACACAGCTGTTTAAGCAGCAAATGCAAATTCTGCTCATGTTCAGCAGAGAATGAAAGAAAATACGAATGGTAACCAGGAAACAAAACCACTTGAATAGGAGGAGGTACAATAGGTAAAACCACAGCATCCTTCACCCAGCTCCCAAACTTAGGCATATTTTCTGAGCTGTTTATTGGCAACACACATAGGATAGAACTGTGATATAGCTCACGTGGCACTTACAGGAGGAAATTTCAATGCAGAGGAGCTTAAAAAGTCTTTACAAATAGAAAGAATATTCAATTAAAAAAATAACACATCTTCAGTTTCTTTTCTACAAGTAGTGTTTTGTTTTGCTTTGCTTTCCTTCTTGAAAAAAAAACCAATAACTTGTTGTGGAAAAGCTGGAAAGGGAAGGAAGGGGGATCTTATATTTCAGGCACTGGACTGTGTCCCCTGAAATTGGGTTCTACCCTGAGGAAGCTTCAGATCTATAGATCTGAACCCACTTCTGCACAGGTCATATCAGCCATTCTTGTCTACTTCAAAAATACTTAAAACAAAAATGTGAGGCTGTGGAGAATACAATGACAGACACTGCAGAATCATCACACTTTATGAAGCTGAAAGAGCTAAGAGCCAAAATTTGAGTTGGTGGACTCCTTGCCTAAAATTGTTGAACTCTTTTCTCACCCAGCACTACTCTAAAAGCTCTCTGTTACTTCTCCAGGCCACAGCATCAGTGTTTCTAGGCTGGTTTATTCTATAATATGCTTTTTATATAATAATAAAAAGAAATGAAGAGCTAGAAAACAATTATGTTTTTCTAAGTGCATGCATTATGACCTTTTTTCCTATTGATCCATGTTGGTTTTTTAGAAACACCCAGAATTTCCACAGTAACTGAGTCCTCTGTCCTGCAAAATTCACCTTACACTTCAAGTTATGATTGCATAGAAGAATCCCCAAAAAGTCTGTAACAGACAGGCACTGATTTGTGTTTGATAGGACAAATTAATTCCATTCCACAGGAATAAGGGAACCATGACATAAGTCCTGAGCAGGCTGATGCCTTACAAATGATCCCACATTTTCCTCTCCATCAGCATCCTAATTCCCTGAAGATAACTTGGTTTTACCACTAACACACTGGGAGTCCACAACTGAAACCTGCCTCTGAGGTGTGGGCTTTGTTTTCAGCTGTCTTTATTGTTGGGTTTTTTTCATGCTAATTAATTGTTAGATGAATTAGGATCTGGATGAACTGTCATCTCTGAAATCACCAGCACTGATGTGCTGTCAGCACTGGGCCCATGGGCTGTGCTAAAATCCTGCATGGATTCATCTCCATTTCTCCTCTAGTGAGGGGATTCTGCTTTGCAAATGCCTCAGTGAAGCAAGCAAATTCCCTTGTAGAACTGAATGGCTTGTTCTGGACCAAACAGAAGAGCCTGCAACACGTTTAAAACAGAAAATTGATTTATATGAGCTGCTTGAGGAGTTATATTGTTCTCCAGTCATGCCTGGACAACACTGAATGGGTGGATAAATATGTAAACTGAAACTATACAAGGTCATCACCAAATGCACATATTTTTAAAATGTATATTCACTTGCCTGAGCACCTCAACATCATCTGAATACACCTCTGGAACAAGCCCAAACACTTCTTTTTACTTTCCGTGACCGCAGAACAACATCACAAAATTGAAGCGTGGCACAAGCCCTGGGGGATTCTGCTGCTTCAGATCCACCTCATGGGGCTCTTCCTTTCTTCCAGACAGTTTCCCAGCTCCTGCAACACCTGCTCCCCTCCCACTGGGCTCTGCTCAACGGGCCAACCTGGTTTGATTTGCCATTTCTGGAGAGCTGCTCCCCCTGTGCTCCGCTCGGAATCAAATCTCCTCCTTGCATCAGATGCGAAGAGAACTTAAAATACCATAAGAGGATAAACAGGAGGCAGCAGAATGCCAGTCCTGAGGAAGGAATTATCCATAATTCAAAGATTCCAGGAAGCTGAATACCAGAAGGGCCATAACATTTTCTGTTCTGAGCTCCCTTGCTTAGTAGCTCTTTTTGCCGGAGTGGCCGCGCTCGGTGATAAGGATCTGAGCTGCTCATCTTTATGGATTTTGCAGCTGAAACAAATGCCACAAATCACAGCTACCTGACAGAGCACCGTGGGGAGAGAAGGGTTCAATTCATTCCCTGTGACTTTTGGAGGAAGCATTTATCATCTAAACATTATTTCCTGAAATACCAAATTTGAAATTGTTGAGATAAGCGAAGTTGACATTTTTTAATGTTTGTTCTCCTAGGTGTACCAAAATTTGCTAAGGACCTTTTTTTTCTCAAAGAAAGCAAAAATCCCACAGTTGACTTCTTTCCTCAGGAATACTTTCGAATTCATTAATTTTAATAGTCACTCAGGACTTCCAGACACTGGAGCTGCCCAGTCAAGAGAAGAAAAACTGATTCCACATTAATCTGACACAGTTAAACAAAACCAACCAAACATTCCCCCTGAATTTATTTCACTTTTTCTCTTATCTCAATGCTTTCATTATGCAGGGAACTTTCACAGCAAATTCAAATTTCACTCTAATTCCCTTTTAATTGTTGTTGTTCCAATGCCCTGTTGTTTGCTCCTCTCCCCCTCCTGTGCCAAAGTTAAACTCCCCAGTGAATCTTTCTCCCTGTGGCTACTCTAATGATTTACTTCTTTCTGCAGCACAGTTGACATTCCCTCTGGCAGAAAGAAAATGATAATAATAAAAAAAAAAAGACAAAAATGTTTTCCCAGGTTCAGTTTTTCTCGCTGTACATGCCAGAAAAAAAACATTTTAGCAAAACAAACTGGGAACAAACTGTCTGTGAGATCTTGCACTGCAGTCGCTGCCTACTCTACAATAAAACAGGTAATGGATAGAAATTCTCCTTCTCTTTATATATTGCATGAACTTGGTGTTTTTCCAACCTAAAAATAAAAACCAACTCAGAAAAAAATTGAGTCTACTATGAAGTAAAGCAAATAACAGGGGAGCTGTCACATCTTCATCAGTTCAGGGATGGGTGCCCTGATTTTTCTGTCGCAGGAGGCCTTCGGTGCTTTAGGGGTTTGTGGACACAGAATCTACAGCAACTCCTCAAAGCAAGAGGAAAAATGTGAAGGCCTGTGACAAACACCATTTGCTCATCAAACAAGAAAGGGGACAGAGATATGTGATTCAAGTTGGAAAGTTATATTTTTTCCCCAAGCACACTGAGATGCACAGGACTGTGTGGTGGTGTTGCCTCCATGAATCTTGCTGAAAATAACTTGTTCATCTTTATTCAGTAAACCAAGAGGTTTTAATCAAAGCTGTGACTGTAATGAGTCATGTAAACCATAATATAGTCCTTTTTCAAAAGCAGCAAATGAATGCACTAATCCTGGGAGGAGCTATCACTGACTTAATTCTTTCAGGATAAATTAAAACATACAACATAAGCAGAGATTTGTTCTTTCCCTGTGCTTCCAGGTTTCAGTTCTCATTAGGTTTTTTGTTTATTATATAACTATTTTGTTTACATATATATTAATATTATTACTGCATAAAAAGGTTGGTACGTAAAGAAAAGTGTTTCAAACAAGCAAATGGATCACTTAGTTTTAAAAATGATGAAACAAAACATTCTGACTTTGCTCATTCTGTCCTCTACTTAAGATGGTAAAACCCAACAGTCTCAAAACATGACTGTCAATTTGTTTCTGTCACTTTTTCAGTGAAAAATCTATTCCCTCCTCGACAGATCTTGCTGCCAAATGAGGCTCTTGTGAAACTGGCTTCCTTGGCAAATCCCAAAATCTTTGGAGTGTCACTGGCCTTGGATCTATTACAATTGCTGCCATGGGATTGCTTTTCCCCCTCCTCTGGGGTCTTCTTGCATTGCAGTCAGGACTTAAATCATCATGTAACTCTTTTGTCAGCTTGTCACTTTGGTGTACAAAGGGCAGCTCTGCTTGACAAGTGTGTTATAAGTGTTCAGAATTTAATGAACAAGACAACAAAGTAGGAACCAATAGAATACTAACAATTTCGGGGGAGCTAATCACAATAATGAATATTTGCCACTAAAATTTGAAATATCTCTAACATTCTCCTAAACAGACCCGAAAGAAAAGATGTTTGCTGTGAAGTCAACATACTTATCTGCATTATATAACATTAATGAGGTTTCCTGCTGTTTCTGAATTAACTTCAAGTACTCTCGCTGTAATATTTGTTTACAAGAAATGTACTGTTATAGTATTTCAATTTCCTTTTATGAGGATTTTAATATTTCTCTTGTAAATAATTTAGCTCTGTTGAGAAAAAGTCCCAGACAGCTGGATCAGGATCTTATCCAAAACCTGCTGCCAATTTCAGATTTGATCATTTGAAATTAATAGGTGCTAAAATTTGATGTAGACAGCTCTGTAATGGTATGGAATGTTGAGTGTGGCTGTATAAAGCCCCAGGTAGATTAGATGACTGAAAGAAGGACCAGGAGGTTTAATTCACTGGGACACAGTTAGAATCTCTGGGACTGAAGCAAAAGTAAGGACATATCATGACACAATAACAGAGCTTGCACTGAGGGAGCAATTTATGTTTTTTGAAGTGCAGTAGAACACATTAAGCCCCTTCTAACTGGGCTATATGGGAGATATAATTAATCTCATTTTGGAGATGAAGGGAGTGCACCACAAATAAGAGCCTCAGTAAGTACCAGGCAGCTCTTTCAACACGAGACAAATCGTTCTCAAGGTCGAGGTTTTCAAAAGGCTCCTCAGAGCTCAGGCTGGATTGCAACACTTTTCCTGCTGTCTGGAGACTTCAGAGTTGGCTGCCTTTGTTGTGAGTGCAAAGATTTCAGGTGAGAGGAGCAGGGAAGATGAGAAGGGAAGGTAAAAGGATGGGCCACATGTTTTCCCTGGGCTGCAGATGTGCAGCCCTTCCCTGTCAGCCTGGGCACAGCAGGGCTGAGTGGGGTTAGACCCGAGTACCCAAATGCTCCAGGTGTCTGTAGCCCAAAAAACAGGGCTGGGTAGACAGTCTTCCCTTAATCTGCATGTTCAGGAGAAGTTCTGACACTCCAAGTTGACAATAAAGTACACAGATCATCCAGAAGGCATCAAGTGTGACAGAAACTTCTGCAGTCCATATATCCAGGACTCCTTTGATTTTGAAGAACACAAGTACCTATGAAAACACCACCCTGGATAACATGCAAGGCCTTTTCCTAAATGAGTTCCTATTTAGATACAGCTCTACTGAAAGAAGGGGTTGTAGAAATCTCACAGATCCAAATGATTTCATTGGAATATGTTGGAAACGAAAAAGGAAAACATAGAATAAATCACATACTGACTGCCTGCTCATCAACAGCCACCTGCTGCTTAAGGGTCAAGGAGCAGAACTAGAGATTTCAGTTATAAATGCATCTATGAATGAATATTCATGAACTGTAAACCATTCAAACTTGCTGGACAGGTGATTTGAAAAAAAACATCTACTGATCCGAGGATGATGGTTTAGGAATCTCATACATATTCAGTATCCAAATGTTTCTCAATCAACTAATCAAAACATTTGACTAATTGAATGGTGATTTCTTTCTGCAGTGGGGTGAAAGTCAGCTCTCCCTGCCCTGGGGGGTGTTACTCCAACAACTGGTTATAGCTCGTTTTTATTTGTTCAAAGAACTGATCAGAGCTACTTTATAGCTGATTTATTCCTAACAGCTGCATTATCTGTAAGAAAAATTCATTCCCTTCTACTTCGAACCTGTGTTTGAAGAGAAGTTGAGTGTTGCTATCAGATTTCTTTCTAGTTATTTTATCAAAGTTTGATAAACTTCACACACCTCCACATCCATTTAAAAGTCACCAGACAGATTTCTATTTGGGCTCCAGCTGGAAGGTTTTGCTGAAAGCCCTGATGGATCACCAGGTGAAATCAAAGCTCTGGGACCTGATAATACAATCTATTTTCAGGAAAAATTGCTACTGATGTTGGGCTGAGCTTTCTGTTTTAAGAAGAAGAAACCAAGAGGAGAACCAGGCTCTGTTCTGGGTCATGCTCTTGAAAGCAGAGGGGTTTCTTTAACTCTACAACTTTTCTTCGTTGCTTTTCTGAGCGTTGCTTTGAATTTTATTGTTTTCATGTTGTAGCAGAAATACCTTTTTAAACAGAGTTTGAAAAGTAAATGAAAAAAGTGCTGTGTTTGTTTGTTTGTTTTTTTTTTAACACATAAGATTTCTGAAAACACTTGAATTACCATAAAGGTTTTTGATAAAGCTTTTATGCCAACAGTGAGATTCAATGGAAAACCCCAATTGCAGGACATACATGGGAAAAAGAACCATTTCACAGGGTTCTGAGGAATCATTTTTATTGTTACATTCTTCCTAAATTATTTAATCAAAGTGACAGGTTGGGGGAAGAATACTGGAGAGAAATATCTAAAGATGCCTAAAGATACGGACTAATGATAGGTTTAAAAATTCAAATAAAGTTATTTAAATCTTCTGCAGATAATACTGAAAGTGAGGGGTAAAATGGGAGGCTGTTACCTGTTGCTTTTCAATTCTGTTCTCTCAGGACTGTCACTGTCAGATCCCAAAAAAGGAACTAAAGGCTCCTGTCACTTGGCAGCAAATGAGATTCCCTGTGGAATTTGCTTTTAGTGTTTCAGCTAAATTTAAGAAGCATAAAGATGATAAACTGGTCTCACAGCCCTGGAAACTGAGGTTCTTTGTGGATCCAGACAAGTGAACTTACAAATTTAAAGCAAACAACATGAATGTTCCTTGACATCATAACACTCCCTAACTTTAAGGGCAATAAGTATCTACATCTATTTATACACAAGACCAGAGACTTCCAAAAGTCATGAGCAAAGGAAAAAAAAAAATTCAGACAGGAATATTTATTCACTGCAAACAGCATATTTATATTCTTTGGTATTTAATTTAATTTTCAAAGGAGCCATGTGAGAAGAAAAGAAGATTAATCATTGTACCAGAAGGTTTATACTTGCTCAAGTCAAGCATTGAAATCTTCTGTATACAAAGTCCTGGGAGAAGACTGTTCCCCTATAGGGAATGTAGACAATGATTTTAACAGAAATGCAACCTTTCAAAGTTTCAGAATTAGAAGAAGCCAACAATTATATATTTTATAAAAGCAGGGCACTTGCCTGTTACGTGTTTCTGTGCAGAACTAGTGCATCTTGTAATCAATCTGGTACAGCAATAAATATACAAAATAGAAAAATTCTGAATTTACAAGAAATCAGCCTGAAGGAAAAAAGGAAAAATATTAATTCCTGCAATAAGATGCTTAAAATCTGGAGGGAACCTTCCGAGCAAGACCTTTCCACTGTGAGGATATGGTCACATACTCCTAATCTGTGGCTACACCTGCAGCCCTGGCAGCAGAATTTCCTGCTACCCTGGGATTGTAGTTTTATTGTTACATAAAATTTCAAGGACAGCTTTTTTATTTTTCCTTTACTTTTCCTGTAAGAGCCAGAACTCCTTCTCGTTCTCAGTCATTTCAGTGTAAATTGAAAGCAAAGCCTTGGAACTCTGTAGCATTACTGTGGATTTACAGTTTTATAACTGAGAGCAGAAAAGTGCCCCTAAATATTCAAGGTTATTGTGCAATGGTTTTATAGGAGAGAACGATATTACTTTAAGGATAAAATAGGGAAATTAATCAAAAAGGATTAAAGTCAGAAGAATCTGGCACTTCCAATCACTTAAACAGCACAAGAATGAAATCAGCTTGTCTTACCATGGCTATATTACACTAATCCTTATTTCTTTTTTCCCCAGAAGGAAGAGGTGTAAAGTAATTGCAGAACCACCTGGATCCCAAGAAAGAAAAACAATCCACTGAGGATTTTACCAAAGCTTTTTAGAACAAACCAACCTTACTGGACTGGACAAAAACTGTTCCCTTGTAACACACTGATGTGTTCACGGGTGGGACGTGGGCTGAGGATATTCTGGTGAGCTTGTTCCTCAGCCCTTGTGCAAACACAGTCAACAGCAACATCAACAGCTTTGTGTGATGGTGGGAAGGAGCAAAAAGCAAAGTGAAGAATATTGTGGGACCTCAGAGACCCCAAAGGCCAGAGGAGGAGCAGCCTGGGTAGGATACAGGGGGTTAACTTGCTTCCATCATTGTATGTAGTTGGAGAAGGCAGTGAAAAGTCATAAAGATTCCCAAATTCTCCTCTCTCCTGTTGCCATCAAACCTGCAGTGCCACAGCAGAACCAAACACTGAGACTGAAGCAAGCTTCCCAAATTTTTCAAACATTTTTATCATGCCAGCAGAAGCCAAGAAGGCAGCCTGTCAGAAACCACTCCTGCATCTCACAGTGATTTATGTAACATTCACACCAACCAACACTTGAACCACTGACCTCAGTATTTATGGTTTTTAGGTCTGGAAGGGAAAAAAAAAAGGCTGAAAGAACCTAGTTTTTAAAAAGAGAGCAAGAACAGAAATGTTCAGTATTTCAGAATCTCTCTGCATGTGTTGTGAGGTCAATGCTCTTCATCACTGACAGCCATGGCCCCCAAAAGTGTTCTATTATTCTACTGACCTTAGGAAAGTGTGACTAAAAAGTCATTATTATCAGAGTTCATTTAAAAAAGAAAACATGCTTCAGCAATACAAAGTATTTCTTTTAAATCTAGATTTGTTGTGTGCTTCATTTTTTTTTAAGATGATGCTACCAAAGACCTCAAAGGTTTTGGTAAAAAAAACACAACTAAGCAGAATAAACTGAAATTGATTGCTTTGAAATGTAAGAAAATGTCTTCTCTTTTGGATTTCCTCAAATTGATGGAGGCATTCTCAATTTACTTAACAGAAGTAGCAAGTGAAGAATGTTACTCCAGACAGGCAATATTTTCATAACAATTTGTTCAGGTATCAAGAGACTCTTTATTCCCACCTGGAGAAGAAGATTACAAAATGCTACGTTTGACTGAACCTGACTAAACTTCTGTTACTTTATATAAAATGCCTTTAAAGAAATTAATGCTGAAGTCAGTTAAAGGAGATGCAAAAATAAATATTTTGAGAGATCAGCATAATCATGGAAGTGAGAAAATATAAATAGACCTTGAGCTTCCATTAATCCATGTGTTTGGCAGTTTGTCTCTGCTACTAGAGAACAGAATAACTGTAATACCATCAATTTTCATATGACTCTGATTTTTCAGACCAACAAGAAGGAGGAAAGCAAATTTAACTCTTTTAGCTGCAGGTTTCCTATCTCTGGTTCCCTTCAAGCAGCACATAAAGTCCTGAGGGGGTTTGTGGACTATTTAGCTGAAAGCCACCATTACAGAAATACATCCTGGAGGCAGATTGGGATAGAAAAGGACTAAAACCACAAAAACACGGATTGCAGATGGCAAACCTAAATCTCATCCCCTTGATTTAGAGCTTACATATTATGATTTCTGATTGCTCATTACTGAAATGATTGACTTTCACCCATTTCTGCCTGCAATTTGACTGCAACATTTCCATGGAAAATAGATTTGATCCATATTTTTCATTTGAGAACTTCTATCTGTGGTATCATCAGACTAAAGGGATTATTACCTACAGAGACACGGTCCTCAGGTTTCATTTTCCCCCACCATGATGCACTTAAGGAAAAAAACTAGTTTATGGGTACTCAGCAGGGCAAGGAGAAAGGTTTCCTTTTCCTTTTTTTCTACAGTTGGGCAAGATATGGACTGTTGAACCACACAAATATTTTACACGTGAATTTTTACCAGTAGACCCTCTCATGTCAACCACAAGAACATCCAAGGAAACGCAGAAGCTGCTACAATTCTTTGAAGTTTGGTTTTCTGATGGTGCTCACATACAGAAAGATGTGCAATTTTGGTCTCTTTCTGTTCTCTGCCCAAAAAACCCTTTCCTGCAGTTGGCATTTTCCATCTTCCTATGTATTACCTGCTGCATAAGGATACCAGCAGGTTATATAAGACATGACTGGGAAGTTACCGCAAAACAACTGTCATTTTATCTAAAAAACAACAGCATTAAGCATAACTATCATAACCAGCTTATTTGTTCAGCATTTTGTTAAACAGTTACTGCCATAAATCAGGTAAAAATGTCCTGATTATGATAAAGGTCCCCACATGATTAAGTTCCTCCCTTATTTCAGATTGAAGCCTTCTACCAGGTTTTCTTTTGGGGACCTACTTTCAAGTCTTCACATTAGACAGAGCCTCGTGTATAACCCATAAGCAATTTAATGCAATAATCTAGGAAAATATTCCCTCTGATGGTGAGAGAATGTGCTATAGTTGCCACATTGGTGGTGGTGGTTGGAGAGTCTGGGATATTAGCCATGAATTCCTTTTGTGTCCTGCTAATTAAGCCTCACAAGTGCCTGCTTCAGCAGGTAATTTTGGTTTCTGCTTGTAGTCACTGAATGCATTAGTGTTGTTATGAAAAATATGACCATTGGTTGACAGGTTATATGGAAAAGAATCTCAACCATAAGTGCTGGCACTGGATAACAACTGGGGCCATCTCTGGAACTCCTGCATGCCAGGAGATAGCTCTGTTTCTTGCAGTTCTAATCAGTTCTCAATAATCAAATTCTCATTTGGCCTCCTCATGTGCCTGGCCACTGTAATGCTTAAACTCTCTAAGAAATTTGGAATCCACTCTTGCACTCTATTATTATTATTATTATTTTTTGCTTGTGCCACTGATGTTTGTTCACCTGCTGGACTGATCTCAGATGCCATTCTCCAGCAGCTTTTGTATCTGTTGGCCGATGTCCAGCGTGTGGCAAATTAAATTGCTAACATGTATTGTCCCATCAGTTTTCCCATCTGCAAGTTTGTTTTCTTTTCCTGCCACTACAGCAAGAGTCCCTACGCAGGTTATTTTTCATTATAATCTTATTTTCTGCACTACCCACAGGTATTCTATTGTATTTTTTCTACTAATTGTATGTTTCTATTTTTGCATTAATTTTATCTCCATTCTCCTGTTTTCATTAATTCCCTAACTTAATGAATTATCTCTGTCTGCTCCTTTTATTCTTCATTCAGCACGAGCCTGCTGACTGGAATTTCTTAAATGTCTAGAGATCTTGATAGACTCAGGATAGATCCTCTGAATGCTCATTTGCTCTCCTTTGTTCCTATCACTAATCTATCAGGAATTAACTCCTCTTTTAAGGTTTGATAATTGCACGAGTCAATCATTTGGCACAGCTTAGCTAAATAGTTCTTTAGTGTTTATTCAGGCCCTGGATTGCACAGGCTGAGTATCTTGTGACATCTCTGTGCTTTGCAAACACCTCCGGAGTGAGCTCTGTTGGATCCCTTTGTTTGCTGCTGGCTAATTGCTGCTGGGCTGTGGGACTGCACTCCTGCTCATGTTCTGTTTGCCTTTTCCTCCAGCACCCACTGTGATCTGAAGAACATTCAACAGTAAACACGTCCTGGTTCGTGTCCACCTGCTCCAAGGCTGCACTTTGGTATTTTCCCACTGTTTGATCTCCCTGCTGTGTTTGCTCACACGGACCTGGAGGAGCAGCCTCACTGTTCACATTTTGTTCTCTCCTCATCATGAGGAGGATCAAAACCTCCTGAGGTTTTGGGGAGGCTTTGTCTTTTCTCCCCACAGAGAAATTTTCTTCTCAGCTTTGGCACATCATCATCCTCCCTGCTGATCACCACCTCCCGTCATGTTCCCTGTCACAGAAGTGAATTGCTGCGACAGAAAACCCTTTTCCAAACTCCAGTGAGTTTCCTCAGATCTAGGCCACAGATCCCAGATATTGTGCCATGTTTTTAACCACCATCTGCAGGTTCTTTTTCCTGTTAATTAACTATTTGTTCCTTGCAGCTCTGCTGTAATGCTTTGGATGAATGTTTCTCCAAACATGGGGTTTGCACATACCGACAGAACATGCAACGTGGCCAAAAAAAGTCCCTCCATTTCATCTGTCACTGTCACAAAAGCAGCCAATTACAAATCATCTGGCAAAGCAACTTTAATCTACGCTATTTATGTTTTCCTGTCATTAATTTGCTAGACCAAAAACATGCAGTTATAGAAATGAGTTAGTTCACTTCCCAAGTAAAACCAGGAAAGAGAAGGAGCTCACAAAATCACTCAAAAATCTGTGGAAGCTGATAGTGCATATTTATACCTTCGTCTCTGAAAGTGTTGCAGCCTAACATGAGCCTGTCAGGTCTCTCTGGATGTGCTGATTGCTCATCTCTCAGTGTATCACAACGGAAAATCTCGATTCTGGGACAGAAAGGCTGCCAGGAAAGTTGATTGCATTAACTGGAGATCAATGCTAGAAATATGGAAATTACTACAAAGGGATAAAGAACTTTCCAGAGAGAATCAGAGCAACCCATTCCCAGTCCAAAATTCAGAAATATTCAAGGTGGGTTAAAATCTTATTTGCATTGCATTAGGATTTGGTGTCATTTGTACCAAGCACTACCAGGCACTGTTAACTGCACTTACATGAGGTAAGTGGATCATTAGAAGTGCTCACAGGGTTTCAGATTTTACCAAAACAGTGGCTGAACTACCCAGTTAAAAGAGAAAACTGCAGCTAACCCTGAGGTTAAAATTTTGGTTGGTTTACATTAACAAACTTCAGGAAGATTTTTCTACTTCCCCTTTGCTCCTCCTCACTCCTTGGGCTCCTGGGTGTTCACCTGCACGTGGGGCTCTGTGGGATTGTCCAAATTCCCCCCGTGGGGAATTTGGGACAATCCCACAGAGCCCACCGCTTGCCAGAGTGATTCACTCCAGGACCTGCAGACCCCAACCAAAATCCTACACGCTCAGCTGTATCTGAGCTGCTTGTCACAGTCTGGCTGCAAATGCTCCACTATCTTTTGTCTTTCCCCCTCTGAATTCAATGCAGTTTCCTTCAAATGGATTCCCTAACTGAAAATTGAATTTTGGAGTCACAATAACTTAGCCCTGACCAAATAAAGGAGATAAACCTGACTAAACATCATAATTATTTTAATAAAACTGGACTATGGGAATACTTTCAAAAGTATGCTTAATTCATTTCCAAATCTCACCTTGAGGACCCTGAAAGCCAGGAGACAGAGTTTTAAAGTTAGATATGTGTTAAGATCCATATGCAGCACCTGCAACAATCATCCTAATAATCTAAACTCATATTTAAACCAGACTTGTTTTCCAGAGCAATTCAAGGTGATCTCACTAGAGATGATATCTTCTAGATATGATTTGTCCTAGAGATAATATCACTAAATCTTTCTTTAGAAGCATAAGTTTCAAAACTCTCAAGTGGCAGATTACATTTGGAGATTGGAGACAGTATCCCATCCTTTAACGAGGTTTTAGATGCAAATCTTTCAGCTTGGGTCATTCATTGCCTGGAATGTAGATCCCACAACCTGCTCTCTGCTCCTGGGAACCCAGAGTTGGGGCTGATGCAAAGCTCACTGCCTTCCCAAACCCCTAAAAATTTAAGGTAAGCAACAAACATGCCTAGAGGAAAAGCTTTCAGCATCTGAATAACTCGTCCAACAAGCTGCTTACATAAAATAATATTTTTTTTTTTTAATAGGAACAGGGCTAGTAATGTTCAAGCTGGAAAATCATTCATTCCAGATGATGAGCACAGTGGTGGGGATTAAGACCTTTTGCATACAATGCAATACAAATCTGAGCAATATCTTCCATGAATATTAACAAGAAGCTAGATTTGGTGATGAAAAAGATGTTGGAAGGGAAAACATGTCCAAAATCTCACTGAGAGTTGCAAGAGGGGACTGGGGCTGGTACCACTAGTCCAGGTGATTCCACAGGTATGCAAATAGTTCAAAAGCTGCATTTTAAAATATGTTTCCTTTTCAGTGGCATGTTTTGCATGGTAAAGGTACCATTACTTGGATGGAGTAGCTATGTGATGCTCATCACTTGATCCCTCAACAAGTTCTGCCTTTACCCAAAGAATATCAATAAAAAATATCTGTATATTATGAAAACTGGGTATGAATCAGTAGGAGCCTTTCTTTAAAACCATGCAAAGTTATCTGCACTTGAGGAGAGCCACAGTAAAGTGGGTTCCTAAAAAAGCCCAACTTCCTCTGTCCTTTTTGCACAGATAGAGGGAACAGTCATTTCCCAGGAAGTGGGGATAAGGCCCATTTTTTGTTGGTTTATCTCCACCACAGTGTTAGAAAGAGCTATCCATAAAATCTCCATCATCCTAAGTCAGGCTTGATATAGGAGTGCAAAGAGCAGCTCCCACAGAGTATTGCATCTCTTCCTATTGCTATTCCTGGTGATTTCAGAGAGAGTGATTATCATCCAAGGCTCCAGATCACAGCATCAAAATCAGCCACTTGAGCAACAATTTCCCCCCCTGAAGAGGTTTGTGCTTTCAGGGCTCTACTGATGAAGCTCAAAGAGTGAAAGCTCCATCCTTTTTAGCTCAGCTAATATGATTGCACGTGTGTCTGCTGAATCCTTTTATTGCATATCAAAGGCATTTACTACTTGGGGTAAGATTGAGGATTTGCCAGCAACAGCTTTTAAAGGAATGCTTTCAAGGAAAACAGAAGAAATTACAGGTTTTTAGAACTATTAAGTACATGAGACTAAAAAATTTGAAGGAGACCTCTGCACTACCTTAGAACCAAATCCCATGAAAAACTTAAGAAATCATAGGAGAAAAATTTTGTTGCTTTCCATATAATCTAAAATTAATATAATGTAGCCTTAATTTGGGTGAAATTCCGGGAAAACAAGAACCTCTCCTGAAAACAAGTAGGGTCATATTTGCACCTAAACTTGGCTAATGAGCAAGGTAAAGGAAAATGTGAACAGCATTTCCAAGAGCTGATCTCTCACCTGGGCAAAGACTGACTGCAGGATTCTCTAAGCACGGCCCCCACGTCAGGAAATGGCAATTTCTGGAGTGCCCTGGACCGTGTGGGAAGGCTGTTTACACTGCACAGCACTGGCTGATAGTGATGGGCAAATCAGATAAACAAAATCATTTCTCTGCTACTCATCCAAGTGCCTCCGGGGCCATTTTAAATTAACTAACTGCAAATGAAGAAAATGGAATAAATCACTTTTCAGGTTTGCAAAATGTTGCATCTTTTCCTGTAATGACATTTTGTACCTCTGCCCATTCGTGATTTTACAGCTCATTAACAACTATTTTAATGCTGCTCGAGCTTCTACAACTTTTTTCCTACTGCCAAAAAACAACCCCTAGAAGAGAGTTTTGTTCCATGAAACACTGAACAGCCAAAACACAGATGCCAGAATACTCATTTCATTTTTTCCCCCCCAAGTTATTATCATGGCTCTGCAATTTTACTGCCTCCCTGTCGAAATATTTGGTTCTGCACATTTTCATCCTTCGTGCACCTGAACAAACAGTTCCAGCAACGCAGAAGATGAACAAAATGTTGAACAGATTGAAATGGCTTTTATCTTATTCCTATTCTGATCACTTGCTCATGCACCACCTTAGGTCAGTCCTTATCTATTTACAACCTGAACTTGTCCACAATGCTGTTTTTCCCTCTCAACATGGGTTATATTTATGTTTCCTTTATTTTTCATTAATTTAATCAAATCTGTGGAGCCCCAGCTGATCAGCAGCTTGATTAACTTTGTCACTTCAGCAATGGATTTATGGTTTGGAGATGATCTTCCATCATGCAATATGTATTATGTGCATTAGAGCTTCAGTCCAGCAAAAACCTGCTGCCAGAGCTCACATACAAATAAAACTTTTAAAAATCAAAGGTTTCACTGGCTGTTCTCCAGGCCAACAGCCATTATTTATGAATAATAAAAAATTCTTTTCACTATATCTTACAGTTTTAATGAAGAGAGCTCTTAATGCTTATGCAATAAGCAACAAAGGAAACAACCCTCTTTCATTTCAGTGCAAAGGTTTGGACTTCTGGAGAATGATAAAATAATGATGTGCCTGTCTTGAAGTGAATTTCATTAGAACATCTGCAGCTCTTTTCCATGTGACACCCAAGGAAAAAATTCCAGAGTAAATCAGTGGCAACAGAGCATTTTCCTGCTGTGAGAATGTAATCCATCTATCACTGCCACAGAAAATTGGGAACCATTTCCTTTCCAGTCCTCAACACTGCTCTTATCAGATCTTCAAACCACAAATTAATATCCCCCTGCTCTTGAAATCACAGAAATTTTGACATATATCTAAAAAATGCAAAATGCACCAGAGGAACGAGTGTTGTGAACATTTTCCACTCAATCCAGTGATGAATTTCCAGTAAATTCAGCACAGGATAAAAAGGGGAAAACAAAGAGAGTGTTTTCCAGGCTTACTCCAAACATATCATCACACCTCCACGGGGCTTTTTTACTGAATGCTTATCCAAGAAATTTTCTTCCCATTTTGTCCCGAGTTGTACTGCCCTGCACAGTATATGCACAGTAAAACACACAGTATAGGATTTGAACTGGATAATTGGGCCCCAAGTTAGAAGAAATGCAAATACTGTTTCCCTCAGTGCCTTTTATTTATTTATTTTATTTTATTTTACCTGAAATTCTAAGAGCTGTGGAAAAAAAACAAACTGCAAGCTCGGAATTTTCCCCCGTTCTGGTTGCCCTTGTTATACAGCAGGAAAAAAATCATCTGACCCTAAAGAATTAAAAGCTTGTCTTCCTACAGCCCATTCCTGAAGCTTTGGGTGCTGGAGGACACCAGGAAATACCCTTGGAGATGGTAATTCTCCTTGCACAGACCTATTTAGGATGATGTATTTACATATTTATCACTTGGTGAGCTATATCTTGGTAATATATTTAACACAGGCAACTGAACCAGCCTGCTTGACCTCAGGTAGGAATAAAATCCCTACTCCCCAAGCTTCTATTATTTAAAAAAAATAAAAATAAAGAAAAAAAAAGAAATCACAGCTTTACTTATAAGAGCCAGAAATATAAACATTAAGCCCTAGTTCCTTCCAGCAAGTCAGCACCACTTGGGCTATGCATGAATTATATGGCATTTGAGGTGATGGTTATATTTGGGGTGATTAAAAGATATTTGTATTCCCAAGGAATGTTTTCTGCAATTCAAATCCATATCTTATCCCAGGAGTGATTTATCCCAAGCAAAATTCACAGTATTTTCAGATTTTAGAAAAAAAGTGCTTTTATTGAAATTAAAAGAATAACCTTTAAGTAGAGAAAGGACAGAAAGAACACAATTTATATAGAGGAATGTGGAGAATTTGCCTGGAAAATTAAAGCTACCTGACTAAGAATTACTTTTTTGAATATGATATCCTTAATAAATGAGTCAAATACCTCATACAAGTGCCTTGTTAGACCTTTCCACATCACTCACTGCAAACCCCAAATGTTACAACGCACAGAAACTCCTCAGTTTGAGCTGGACAAAGTGCTAAACAATTGTTCCTACAAAATCCTGCATTAAATATTTCTGGTTCAATACTGCACCTATTTAATCTCTTTGCCATATAACCACTACTTCTAGTGAAATCTTCCCCTCTAACTTTTTTTCCCCATTCCTTGTTGTTTGTTGAATCCCATTTTAGGCTCATGCTCAAGAATATTTGAGAAGAGATCAGAGTTTTCTACTTTTCCTTATCACACTGAGTTGTAGCTTCTCTGAGGAACCACCACTGGGCTTTTGAGTGGAAAAACAACCAGAGAGAAATTGTAGATTCACTTGAAAGTGAAGAAAAAAAAACTGAATCAAGGTGTGCTGGATAAAGCCCAAGTGATGTGAAGGAATTCACAGCCAGGGCTGGGAAAGAGAACAGGGTTACACATATCAGGAATCAGAAAGGCTTGAGCTGCTGCAGATCCAAAATCTGAGTTATGGGCTGAGTTTTGGCAACCTGAGTTAGAATGAACTGAGTGAAAGCACAAGTGAGCTGACAGAAACCCAAAAAAATTGCTTTTGGCCTTTATCAGGCCCAGAACAAAACAATGATGGATAAGGAAAGCAATAATGAGGATTTGGAGAGAAAACACTGAGGCACACAAACGTGAGTGATGAGGGTAGAAGCACTTCAAAATATCAGTGCACTGAAACAAGAAAAGCAAACCCAGGCTTTGGTGTCTCTAATAAAAATGCAAAACTTCATTCTGCATCTTGAATAAAATGAAAGAAAAAGAAGGATATCTCTTTAACAATCCAGGGAATTCTCCTGTGAGGGAGCTGAGATTCCAGATATCTAAATTGTTGTTTGTGCACACCATCAAGCTGAAGCATTTCACAGAAGCAATTAGCAATCTCTTTGCTCCATTCTCTGATGGGGGAACTCAGAGGACTGAGGTGGTGGTGGGGCCTGAACCCACCAGTGAAGAACTCTGCCAGGTGCCACACAAAGCTGATGGGCTGAACTGATGTGACACAAAACTCAGGGTTACTCATGCCATAGGGATCTGGCCTCTGGTGCTTCAACCAAAGAGCTGCAAGAAAAATATACGCTGGATTTAATAATCAGGAGTTTCACGTGCCACCTCTCCAATGACCTGACTGCAAAGAATTAATGCATTTTATCTATTTTTCTCCTTTCATAGCTCAGCTGCTCATAAAGAAATCAACTGCAAGTTACTATGGTGTAGTACAAGGATATGGGAAATCTGTTGAGTTTAAGTATTGTCAGGACATGTCCCAACCAAAGGAAGTTTTTCCTGCCCAGGATGCAGTTGCAGCAAGTCACAGCTGGGTGGTTGGTAGCAATATATAAAGGTTAACAGCTCCTTCATTCTGTAGTTAAAGGTGCTTTCTCAGTGAAATAAAGAGACTTCTATAGATAGAGGATGCTTATTTTGTTGGACTATATCAAGGACTGGATAGGCTTTTTAAGTAAATTAAGAATGTTAATCTCACTAAAAAGTGTGTCACAAAATCATTGATCTACTCAAGCAACTGAAAACCTCATTGTGATGTCAATGCTGGGGATTGCAGCTGAAGAGTTATAGGCCCTGCAGAACCTGAGAGAGGTTGGAATGAGCTAAAAACTGGATGATTAGCAGAGTTTGTCAACATTTGGTAACGTCAAAAATTTGGCCACAGCTACAATTGGTACAAACATTTTGATTCCAAAACGGAGAACCCAGAGGAAACCTTGTAAAATAACACCTTAGAAGCAACAAGAAAACACTTAATTCACTCTTACTTCATGTCAGTTGTAATTAATGACTGAAAAGTCACCAAGCTTGAGTAATACACCCTAAGTAATGAAAGCTGAGCAGGTCATTTCTTGCTCATTCTCTTTTTTAGGGCTGATCCTACTGTCTCTCCATGCAGGAAACTCCCATTGCACTCAACAGGAAACTGCATGGAAAGGCAGAGTGACAGTGATGCATGAGGCATTCCTGCATCTAACTAATGAGCAAACATAGAGCTTTAAAAGTTAAGCAAGTGGGAGAAGATAAGTCAATTTTTTAGAACTTGGATGTATCACAACATGACTTTTACGATCACGCACACGTAGGACCTGAACCCAAGACCTCTGAAATCAATGGGAATCTCTTTTATTTCCATGCTTTTCTGATTAGACTCTCAGCAGTTCATTTAATACAAGATATGAAACCATTTACAAGGCTAATTTATGTCCATTTTTTCCTGAAGTGTACATGCTGTGCACTATATAATGCTATAAAACAGAATGTGTTCATAATAGCCTGGCCAATTTGCAACAGATTCTCAGAATCTTTTTGCAGAGGCAATATCAATTCCAGTGATACTCTTCAGGCCCAAGATGCTGGATATTTCAGCTCCTAGTAATGCTTCTAAAATTGGAATGAACTTTTAAAGTGCATCTACTGTAACATTTATCTTCTCCTATCAATATAAGATGCTGTGAACTGTTTTGCTAGATAGGGCTAATAACAGCCAGCTGAACTAGAAGTGACTTTGCAGCACAGAGGTGATAGAATGAACCTTCCTGTGGGCACTGCATCTGATTTTAGGTCAGTCAGTCGCTTTTGATGAGTAAGAAACACAGGTTTTTCTGCAAAGCACCTCAAAATAAATTATTTACTATTATGCACAGGCTGAGGAGTGATAACAAAAAAAAAAAAATGCAGCTAGAATTAAAACTGTGCTCAAAAAGAATGAAAACCAGCAGTGCTTAGGATTTCTCAAGACAAGCCTATCAGTTGCTGCACACATTTCTGTCCAATTATACTGCCCTTACTTCAGAGTTAATAAAATTCTACTATATAATGCTTCTTTATGGAGATTGATGGACATGTTTCATGCTAATTCCTTCTTGAGTTAGTAAGCCTTTATTTGCCACGTCAAGGCAGAAATGATGGCAGCCAGCCCAGCAGAAATGCCAGGGCATACTTTAAAATGTCATTAGGTTGCAGACCAAATTAAAGTATTGACCAAAATCAAGTGTTTACCCCACACACCATCGAGGCCTCGCTATCCTTAAAGGCTAAAGTGGCACCACAGGGGGATTAAAAGTAGGTTTTACACAACTGACACTGAGTCCTCACAGCAGAGACCACATGACAATGTGAGGAGCAGGGATGTGTTTTCCCCGTGCACAGAACTCACAAAAACAAACCTGGCAAATGCAAAGAAAAGCATCAAATATGATTCTGTTCGGGATATTTGATTTCATTTATCATACTATTCTGATTGGGAAGTTTGCTGACGTGGAGAAGCTCTAAACCTGGAAGGATTGGCCACAAAGGATGTTCTGGTCCCTGGTGACACAGAAACAGCAGGGTCCAGTGGTTCAGGTGCCAAGCACAGCACAGCCACAGGCTGGTTCTGGCTCCAAGGGTCACACATGGTCTACCCACAGCTCCAGGGACAGCATGGACACAGGGGCAGTGCAAAACAGCCACACTCTTGAATTTCTTTTATGTACCAAGATACAACTTGCATTCCTTGTTCTGTGCCTTTGCAGCTCCCAGCCTCAGACAGCTGATTTTCCTTGCAGGAAACATCTCTCTTCTTGCTAAGAAGTTTTCAACAGCTCAGTTTCTGAACTAGGAAAAAACAACCTGACAAAACCCCCTTGGCTTCCCGTTGTCACTTTGCCAGTCCTCAGCTCCTAATGGCTTTGATCTGGGGTCAGGCAGTGCCAGCAGGAAGGATGTTCAGTCCCCAGCAGTGAGAAGAAGGCTCCTGGGTTTTGGCCCGTTTGATAATCACCTTGCCAAGCAGAACAAACATCACCAAACTGTTCCCAGGGATGTGTGAAGCTGGGACAGCTGTTCCTTCCCTATGGGCTGCTGGGCAGGCTCAGGGCCTCCAGAGGCTCAATCCTCAGGGAATGGGGATAATGCAGGATAACTCAGAGGAACTGCTAAACACACAACATCCCTCCTCACCCCCCCAGACACCAACAAGCAAAACTGCTCAGCCAGCATAAAGTCTGTTAAAATGAATGCAGGGATCTGAGGAGTTTTATTTTGGTTTTTTCACAACTGTCTGTCTCCACGCAAGGGACATTTTGCTAATTGGCATCGTTCAGTTAAATGAGGAGGCATTTTGAGATAAAAAAACATAGACCAACTGTTTGGATAATGGAATGGGGAGCAGTCTTATAAAGCAGAGAAATGAGGGAAGGAGCTGTCGTGCTCTGGAGGTTACAGTGAAAAATGATCTTGGGAAATGGGAGGAATGAATAAAGCAGCAGTCAGTAGGCACAAACACAAAGCAGCACTATCACAAAGCAGAAATCAAAGGAATAAACACAAAATGGGGATTGACTAGGTAGAAATAATACAAAACAGGATCCCAGAGTGTCAACAAACTGCAGGCTGAATAGGAATCAAAACTGCCAAGCTGCTGCAAAAAAAGTAAACTCCTTTTACTGGAGTGTATTAACAGCAAAGTCTTAACTAAAACATAGGAGATGATTATTCTGCTCTATTAAGCATTGCTGATGTTCTCAGTCGGCATATGGTTCTGTCTGGGTAGAAGTATAAACAAGATCCACAGGATAAGAGGGTAAGATGAGGATAAGAGTTCAGGGGGGAACAGTAAAATTGATAAAGATTTGAATATGACTTCTAAGGAAGTGACAAAAGGAAATAGATGGAGCCACTTGAGGAAGGGAAGACTCCACAAGGGAGCCATGAGATGTCTTAAAATGAGCAAATACTTGTCATAAAGCAAGCACTTATCCTGGAAGGTTGTTCTCCATATCTGTGAGGACAGAGCAAGGAACAACAGACAAATCACAGCACGGGGGGGTTGGTGAAGTGTTGGAGGAATCTTTCTGAGGAATCAGATTGCCTCCTTCAGGGGTTTATGATCAGCCTGGGCACACAATGGCTGGAGCTCTCTGAGACCTCTGTGGGGAGTTGGTCCAGCAGAAGGATGGGAAGAGAAGATGGAAACGTTCCTTGGCTGCCTCCCTGGCCATGCAGGATCAGAGGTTCTGCTGCTGAGTTGCTCTCCTTGGGGAAGCAGCAGGAAAGACCAACCCCCACCTCCCTGGGAGAGAACCTGGAAAGCAGAAAAGCCAAGGCCATGGCCTTGTTTCTGGTGAGTTGGTTTCCTGTGGGAGAAGTTTTTATGATCGGAAAGAAATAATGAATTTCTGAATTCTTAAGAGACAAGTGGGTTTCAGTGCAAAAGCACAATGAGGAATGTGCTGATTTATCCTGGAGGAATCAGAGCTTCTGCAGTTTGAGTGTGAACATGATGCATCCTCATTTTCCTGCTCATCTTTAGACACTTTAAAGGTGAGATATCGAGGTTCTGGGGAATGCATGAGGGATATTTATATGTATTTACATGCTATCAGTGCATGACAGTCATATTATAAATATTTTTTCCTGTGATTAATTCTGGCTGCAAAAAATTACTCAAAACTTTCAAGCAGCACCTTACTTCTTTTAATTATCTGTTTTTGTCAAAATTGGTTGTAATCCCATTTCAGGGGTACATTAATGGAAAAAACACTAACACATCCTAACATGACAAAATAATGAGAGTAAGCTAAATGTCACTATATCCTACAGAAAACAGCACAGTTAAATCTAGTGACAGCCTGATAAAGATACATATTTCCCATTTAACATTATGTTTGGAGTGTCAATTAAGGTGTAGAAGAAGAAAAAAACAACAGAGAAACTGTAAAAGCCATATTTTGCAACCCAAAGAATAAAATAACATATTCTTATGGCCATTTTTCCATCTCTCTATCGGCAAATAAGGCAGATTGGAAAAATGATCGTTCCCATCAGGAGGTTCTGAAAAGACATAAAATAGATTAAACTGCTCTTGTCTTTGTGTTTGAATACAGAAGCAACAAAAAGTAATTTCGGTTCAGAGAGGCTGAAGGCAAACAACAGTAATCTTGGGTTTCATTTTCATTCTGGCAGCTCTCCTTGCTGATGCTTTGCCCTTAATTGCTTTTCTAGTTACCTAGTTGAGCACAACTGGGTGAGATCATATTTATACAAACTCGCTCTGTTTTCTTAACTCCTCCAGAACCAACAATTTTTGGCCCTGGACTGTGCAGTTCTGACTTAAAAGGTCAAGCTTTTAGTTGGGTTTTGCTTTTTTTAAACTTAATATTCTCCGTATTGCTATTTTCTGAAACCATATAGACATGCAATGTTTGGCAGCAAGTCTCTCATTCATGATTCCCAGCTGCCCTAGAGGGAAGCATCTTGCTGCTCCCTGGTCTTCTCTTTCCTTCTTTCTCTGATTCATTTTAATGTTAGAAAAAACCACCAGATGTGATGCCCACAACGTGGGGGCTGATCTGACCTGCCTGATCACACACCTGCTCCTGCAAAAAGATACTGGGAGAACATCTGAATAGGAGAAATCCCCCCTGCTGATGGGGAATGTAGCACTTCTCATGAGTGAGAGGGATCCACACTGCAGCAGTAAGGAAACAGGTTATAAAAGCTGGGATGGAGAGAGCAAATAGTAGCAGAATGAAAGAAAAGGCAAAAAAGGCAGAGAGAACAGCAAAGGTCACAGAAATCAGAAGACAAAGCATTGGAAAATGCAATAGAAATTCTGAAAAAAATGAAGCCAAAACCTTAACCCAATTCAAAAAATCAATGGGCTTGAGAAAGTCTTATTCTGAGATTCAACAGGGGCTTTTTGTCTCTGAAGGAGTTCAGACAAGCTGACCACTCTCCTTCATTGCATCCTGTCTTTTATCCCAGAAAACATCTTTTCTCCCCTAAACTCTCTAATTTATACAGGTTATTTTGCACCAAAGAGACTCAAGAAGAAAGCAAAACATCTGGGCTGAAATTTTGCCTTCACTAAGATAAATGACAGAATTCCCACGGACTACAAGGAGGGCTGGTGTTCAATCCTTAGAACATGTTGGGAATGTGAACTTTAAATCCTACAGGATTACGCAGAACAAACAGCATCAAAGAAATTTCATCACTTTTTTTCTTATCAGTTTACAGAAATTAGCAGCTGCAGGGCAGCCAGAAATGTAAGAGTTTTTCATTTAAATGGAACATTGGACAGAATTTTGCATGATCAGACTCAAAGCTTTAGAAAAGTTCACTTGGCCTTTCTGTTAGTTCACAACTGTCTCATCACTGAGCACTGAATCTTAACTCCTGATCTGATACTTGGCACCACCAAAGTGGCAGAACATTGGAAGGACGATGGACTACGTGGGGAGAGGAGGGATCAGAACAATTTTTGCAGCTGTTTGTGTTTTGTTGTTGTACTCAAGTAGGAGAGCAATGCCAGTAAAGATCCACAGAGCCCACAATTCTTGGAGGTCACACACACACACATTAAAACTAAGCAGGGAAGGAGGGGAAAAAGAAAATTTCATTATTCCAATTGCATGCACATGGAACCAAAACTCAGTTTATATGATCTCATCCCAGGTTCCCAAGAAGCTGACATTAGAGCTAGAAAACAAACCTTTATTTCATGATTCTCAGTCTAACTTCTAATGGAGTTAGGGAACAGATTCATCCACAGATGTGAAGGCTGAATTAACTATTAGACCATCTTATGGTCTCATGCATTGTTATGAGAAAGTCCAGGACTGGGGATTTAAATAATCTTCTATAACTTTCCCTGGTTGTTTTCTATTATAGCAAAGGTGCATATTTTAGTTGCTCTCTCTAAAAATGTGAGAGTAATTTCCAATTTGCATTAATCTGGGTTTACTTCTGGCAGTTGTTTTCATAACTCCCCTCTGAGACTGCAGTTGCTTTAGCAGCCAGCACTAACTCTGCCCATCAGCAGCTGAATTGGGCTCTCCAGTGCCTTGGCACAGACCTTTCAACCACAGCATTGCTGCTCTGAGTCAGGTTTTAAGTAACAGCTATTCTGTGTCATACTCATGATTCACTTGTTTGTAATGCAGAAATAACAGTGGCACCTCCACAGAGCAAAGAATTTTTGCCTCCCTTTCTTTTGTTTCCTTTGGTCCAGGAGACAAAACTAACTCACACTGCACAAATCAAAGCAGATGAGCTTAAATCACCGTGAACATCCAATGATTCAGGGAGAGAGGTGTGCACCCTGAGCACACAGAAATCATAGGGGAGTGATAGCCAGCAGGCAAAAGGAATTATTTGGGGCAGGCACATTATTTTAAAGTTCAAAATGTAATTTAAAGATGCTAAACTCTTCCTGGTAATCCTCATGCTCTATTTTTTTTTTCTTATCTATATCTACAGTTTTAGTCTAAGGGAATTCTTCTCTAATAAAATCCCATAATTTAATGCACTGATGGTAATGCTGATTCAATTTTCTGCTTGCATAAATATATTCTAAATCTATATTATAAAAAATATCACTGGCCCTAGGTGTAAAAATCTGTACTTCTAATCATCTATGTAGCCAGAATTAATGGGCCAGTAATAACTGTCATTTGATAAACTGATCAATCATACTTTATTTGCACTACCACAGCATAATAATGGCATCCACTAGGAAAAACATTAGAAACTAAAAGATCAGTTGCTTCTGAGCATGGATTAAAGGATTATTTAACCAGATGAAAGCAATGAGGGTGAAATTATTTCAAACAATGTGGAAAAAACATTTGTTTCAAATTGAAAATTGGAGGTTCTGGTGAAGAGCACAAGGAATACAAACACTGGGACGTGTCATTTATGGAAGATACAAAGGGAATCCAAAAGGGAGAGAAAGAAATGCCCAAGTTCTCTTTCATTTCATGTGCAAAGAAGTTTGTACTGAAGAGGGATCAAACATATTTTGTTCAAATGCAGGTATGGGGAAAAGCTCATGGATGTAAATGTCTAAAGCAGTCCAGTAAAACATGAACAGTCATAATCCACAAGAAGAATGTACCACTGGCCTGTTCATGCCTTTAAACTGATATTCTTTATGTGTCTCAGTGACAACTAGTTGAGTTTGGGAAAACCTTCCCAGATTCCAAGCCTGAAGCTTTCCAGGAGGATGCCCACATGAAGTTCTGTCTCAGTTCTCTGCACATTCAGAGCACTCAAAGCTGGTACAAAGAAAGAGGAATGGCAAGAGAACAGAACATGCCCCTGCCTGCAGTCAGGTGGGTCTGGCACCACAGACCTTTGGAGAGGTTCTAAAGAATCTCAGGGTCATGGCAAACTCTTGATTCTGGCAGTTCTGCCAACTCCATAACCCCAGCAGTCAGCAACTCCAAGGGGATGGAACAGATTACAGCCCTCTCCAGACCCACAACACACTGAACAATAACACACAGGGTGAAGAAGGTGGGGGAGAGGAACGTTATAAATATAGTTTATCTGCCCTGAAAACGTTCTAAGCTTGTTACAGTCCCAAGTGCATCTGCAAGTTTTATCACCAGACTGCATAATTAAGATCTTAACACACACATTCTCCAATATCCAGATGCCTTAGCACTAAGGAGCTGGGAGCCATGTGGTCCCTGGAAAACATATCAGCAACTCTTCATGACAGGAACTGTGTTAGTGCTGTTACAGCTCGGAAGGATGTGACAAGAATCTCTTTCAAACTACTACACTTAACTGGAGAGAACTGAATGTAAAAGTGCTGTTTCAAATCCTAATGCATAACATTCTGGCAACTGTGATCCTGCCTGTTTGTAAAACCAGCACCAAATACCTTCACCTTTGTGCCCATGGATACCCAGACTGTTCCACACATACAGGGAAACTCACAGGTACATTGTCCTGCTTTAACCCCCAGGTTGTTACAGAAGCTGAACACCACACAGACCCTCACCCACTCCCCCCTGCAGTGGAATGGGGAGAGAATTGGGAAGAAGGGAAAAATTCATGGGTTGCAATAAAGACATTTTAACAGGACAGAGAAAGAAGGGAAAGTATCAACAATAATAACAATAATATATGAAAGAAGTGCTGCACAATGCTCCTGCTCACCTCCTGCTGACCAATGCCAGCAGCTACCCCTGACCAGCCTTCCCCACTAGTTTATACCCTAAGCATCATCTCAGGTGGTCTGGAATATCCCTGGGGTCAGAAATCCCAGCCTCCTCGCTGGTGGGGTGGGGTGAGAAGCTGAAAAGTCCTTGATTTACAGTAATCCCTGCTCAGCAACAGCTAAAACAGCTCCATCAGTGTGTTATCAACATTATTCTCATCCGAAATCCAAAACACAGCAAGGCACCACCTACCAGGAAGAACATTAATTCTAGCCCAGCTGAAACCAGGACACAGTGTCCTATCAGACACAGAAGATGACCCCCTACTTCCCAAATGCTTGGTTTCTCAGTATCTGCTGCCTTGCTTTTGAAATACCTCATTTTGATCAGTTTGATGGAGACTAATAAGGCAAATAAATGATCTGTGAGGAAGAACTCACAGAGCTGTGGTTGAGATGACAGCACTGAAGGGAAACATAACAATGAGCCTTCATATAAAGGAAAAGCCACTAAATTTAAGGTGACACCCAGTTGTTTGTCATGTCAATGGCACACAACACAAAAGTTTTCAGTTCAAAGGTCTGAAGTGCAAAAAAGGAAGTTCAGGTGATGAATTTCTGACGGTTTAGAGGATCAGAATAAATTGCTGGGGACACTGTGGCCAGTGAATAAGTGTCAGCAGTGATGCACACGGGGCTGATGCTGCCCTGGGGGAAGGGGGGAACGAGTTAACTCCTTGAGATAACGACACCCCACCCCTTTTCCAAAGCTTTGCAAGTTTAGAGGAGCGAGGAAGTGCTGAACTAATTATTTATGTGAAAAGGTTCTGAGAGGATGATATATCTACTAAACTGAGATTCAGCTGGATTTACAGTTTGTTCCCTGCCATTTCCATCTCCAGCAGATGAGGTGTGAAATTGCCTCAGCAGAAGGACACAGCACAGAACAGCAGCAGACAGCACCAAGACTGTCAGACTTCAGGATCATGCTGAGCTCATCACTACCCTCTGGATCTGCAGATTCCTTCTTCACAGCAGATTTCCTGGGAAACTGGAAGTCAGAGCTGGTCACATGCTCATTTTTTAATGCCTGGACTACTGATATTTCTTTGGTCTCTGCTATGAAGTTGTGCCCTAGAGAAGAGCACTGAATGGCAAAGTTACAGAACGGGACACACACAATCCTTCTGCTTCATCTGCTCTGTTCACTTTGAGTTCTCTTTCAAAACCATGGCCTTATAATTCATAATGGAAGAACAAGGCTGGATAACTCAGACACCGTTTTATCATCCACAGCTTAGTCCAATTCTGCTAAAACAAACCTGCCCACACACATAGGGGAGAGACAAGAAGTCCATTAGTGCTGGTCACTCCTCAAAAGTACCCCTCAGCAGAACTGAGGGGGAGATCTGAGCCCTGGGGAGACTATTGTGTTAAGGGAAGGCAAGAGATGAGAAGGTGACTTCCTGATCCCTCAAAAATGTTACCTATCAACACTGCTTTTGTACTTTTGTTCTTTTATGTGCCAGAGGAGAAATGGGCTAAACCCACAGCTAAGATCTAAGTTTAAGAAGCAGCTAATTTGGACCAAATTTACTCAACAATTCTTATAATGTATTGATGTGGAGAGGAAAATTCACATGATAGAAATACCCAGGTTTGTATCAGAATGAAAAAGAGAAATACCCAAAGAGCAGTATTTTTCATCCAAGCAATGCAAGTCTAAGGCAAATTCAAACCCCTGTAACTTCACCAAGGAGCCTGCACGTAACTGAGGGCAGGATTTGACACTGATGTAATTCTGCCTTTGTGTTCTACCCCTCAGTAATCCCTTTTAAATCTATTTGTCATACATGTCTTCCAGTTTTATAGGCTTAAAGGAATTTTTAGTCCTTCCTCTGCTCTCCCAAAGAAAAAAAGAATGCAAAGGAATTAATGAATTTAGATTTAATGCCGAACTTTAATTGCCAAGACAGGGCAATTATACTATAATTCATTAAAATAAAATCCATTCACCACACACATCCAACCCTGGGCTCTTTATGTTTCAGACATGTCACTTAAATTTACACCAGTCAGTGGAAAATAAATGCTACTACTAATTTTTATTAAAATACTAGTTAATTCACATCTACCATAATTGAAATATAAGACAAAACATTGTAATTAGCTCCCTCCTGCAGACCATACAAAGATTTTAATGAACTTTTTTATTTAGTCAGCACGCTGAAAATGAGTTTTTCAAACTAAGTGTTCTTATCATAGAGGAAATTGCCTACATGTAAGAATGGCCTCTTGTAATTATTCAGTGCCTCAAAAAAAAGCAAGCTTGTGAATATTTCAGGCTTTAAGTTTTAACAGTTTCCTTTTGAAATGTCTTTATTGTGCCAATGTACTGGATGTGGAGGGAGATACTGAAGTAGAATTCAACACAGATATCCCCACAATTAATAAAATTGTTCACATAAGAATCACCTTTGCTCCAGATATAGCTTTAATTTTTCCCTTCTTGGCCTCTCCATTGCTCAAAAAGCTTTATTTCCACCTTGTACTACCTTGCTCCAGCAACCTCCTGAAACCCCATCCCCTTTTCCCCTGAATACTAACTAGAAGCAAGACAAAAAACTTCGTTATCTTAAGGTCTGCAGAGTCTGGATTCAATATTTTAATTAAAAAACCCAATAATTTTTAATTTACAACCTGTATAGAGATCCCAGAATTCCTGTTATTTCAGAAAAGCAAGCAAAAGACCCTTTCCTCTCTACCAGACTGACAAAAAAGACAGCATACTAATGGACAGGCAAAAATCAGCTCTGCCAAGGGACTGTCACACAGAAAATCCATTATTAAACTACCTGATTCTTTTTCCAAGCGTTCAACATCATCTACTGCATACTTTATTTTTGCTTCTCTCAGCTCTCTCTTTCTCCCTCCTCCTTTCCCATCTCAAAGCAAAGCAAAAGTGACACAGCCCCACGTTTCCAGCTCCTGCAGCCTCCAGCCCAACACACCCTTTTCCTGGGGCTTTGCCACATTCCTGGTTAATGATTTTGAAACCCTCTGGCCTACAGGAAGGTGCTGCAAAGGCTGAGGGGGGTGTTCCAGGAGAATCCTTCTGGTTAAGGGACACCTGTCAGGGTTATTTAATGGCACACATTTCCTCGGAGTTCTTTCCTGCATTTGAAAGCCTGGCAGGATTTGTTGTGCTTTAATGTTTCAGAAAACATGGGCAAAACAATTTCCAAATCTCTGCTGTCAGTGAATAACTACCACGGGTTCTGTCCCTGTTGAGATCACAAGCATAGATCATAAGAATCTTGCTTTCCTGGACAGGATCTGTGCACTGTCTGATTCCATCTACCTTTATCTTTCTGAAGGTTAATTCATCTTAGCTGAACCTCAAAGTGGTTTTCTAATCTGAACCACAGACAAAATGGACAACTACCTCAGGTGAAGCCCCTGGCTTTTGGATAACTGTGCAGATGGGAAAAGTTAAGCAATTATGATCCTTTTTTTTTAAATTGCAGCCTGTGAAAAGGAATTAATTTGTTGTATTGTTATAAAACAACAGATACAGCTCTCAAGTGCATTCCTCCTTTTGGACTCTCTAAACGGGTGGCCTCTCCCTCCTCTTTCATCTCAAACCTTTATTTTTTTCCCCCCATCTTGAAAAATGAGGTACCTGACTGACTGATAAACAGCCCTATTTCCAAATCATATCAGCAGCTCCATCTGCCAAAAAAAAAGTTCATCTCCACTGCAATTTGCAAAGCAGAGCTCCCTGCACTGGGGGACTCGTGATAGTTCCATAGATCAAGCACACTGCTCCCAAATACACCACATGACAATAACAGGGGACACAACTTCCTCTACAAAATCAAGGGAGAGCAAAGTAATAGAAACTGAAAGAAGATAAAATGTTTTGTAGGTAGCAGAACACCAGCTGATAGCAATTTCTCTTTCAAGCCACAGTATACTTAATTTATTTATAGGCATTGGGAAAATGTTACAGCCACAGCCCTGGGTAGGAAAATACACTACAAGTGCAGCTTTATAAAAAAGCAGCTCAGAAGCAGAAACATAAAGAAAATGAATAATGTTTCCCTAAATATCAAGTCACATTTCTTGCAACAGAATAATGATGAAGCCAGGAGCCAAGTTAGGCAATTAGGAGTGAGAACAACCAAGTACAGCCCATAGCCAGCACACAGCAATGGCTTATTTAGGAGTTCTACTGAGGAAGGATCTAAAGATGAAAAGTAATAACTCGTGATCTTTTATGTCTAAACTATGAGGACCAACATATTTATGTTTCTGATGCTGGGATATATCACCCACATTAAGGTCCTGCTGGTATTTTTCAAATAGGTTTGTGCTTTTAGTGGTTTTTCCTTGAACTCTTCGTGGTTTTACTTGGATACTTCAAGTGGTTTGACCTGTGTAAAACTTGGCAGCTCAAGGGGATGTACAGACAGAGACAATGTTTTCTTGCCATGCTGGTAAGAAAAATAAAAAGAAACAAAAAAAGGTGTGATTGCTGGAGTTTTCAGGCTCTATCAGGAATGTCTCATTTTAGCTGACACTCACGCAAATGTGAAACCTGAAGGGTTAGAAGAGGCAGCCTTTCCCTTGATCTGCATGCAGGAGGACCAGACAGGCTCAGTATTGCTGGAGATACACCCTTTTTTAACCTTGCATTTTTATTTCAGGAAGCCGAGAATGTCCCAAGATTTAAGAATATAT